>NC_047678.1:27095160-27395785 GCF_011762505.2 Arvicanthis niloticus | reverse complement strand
GCCCCCTATCACAGGCAGCTGCATATTTCCATTCATTCTCTTGGCCCTCTGGTCTTCTTTCTTATCTCCGCCATACCTAATCTTGCTCTCCTTTTCCCCCTGCCCCCTTTTCCTCTGACCCCCTTTCCCTCTCAAGTCCCTCCCCCTTTCTGCTTTCTATGATTATATTGTTCCCCCTTCTAAACGGGATTGAAGCATCCTCACTTGGGCCTTCCTTCTTGTTAACCTTCTTGAGTTCTGTGGATTATATCCTGGGTATTCTGCACTTTCTTGGCTAATATCTGCTTATTAGTGAATATATATCTTGCATGTCCTTTTGGGTCTGAGTTACCTCACTCAGGATGACATTTTCTAGTTCTATTCATTTATCTGCAAAATTCATGATGTACTTGTTTTTAGTAACTGAATAGTATTCTA
The DNA here is from genome assembly GCF_011762505.2 of Arvicanthis niloticus. Classification (NCBI taxonomy): domain Eukaryota; kingdom Metazoa; phylum Chordata; class Mammalia; order Rodentia; family Muridae; genus Arvicanthis; species Arvicanthis niloticus. Next base: position 27,395,368 of record NC_047678.1, on the reverse strand, counting down.
TTGTGTGAATGAACCATATCTTCTGTATCTATTCTTCGGTTGAAGGACATCTGGGTCGTTTTCAGCTTCTGGCTATGAATAAGGCTGCTATGAACATGGTGGAACATGTGTGCTTGTGGTATGGTGGAGCATCTTTTGGGTATATGCCCAAGAGAGGTATAGCTGGGTTTTCAGGTAGAACTATTTCCAATTTTCTGAGGAACCACCAGATTGATTTCCACAGTGGTTGTACTAGTTTGTAATCTCAACAGCAATGGAGGAATATTCCTCTTTCTCTACATCCTTGCCAGTATGGGCTGTTTGTTGAGTTTTTGATCTTAGCCATTCTGATGGGTGTAAGATAGAATCTCAAGGTTGTTTTGATTTCATTTCCCTGATGACTAAGAATGTTGAACATTTCTTTAGGTGCTTCTTGGCCATTTGAGATTCTTCTGTTGAGAATTCTTTGTTTAGCTCTGTATCCCATTTTTATTTATTTATTTATTTATTTATTAATATTTTATTTACATTTCAGATGCCACCCCCTTTCCCCATTTCCCCTCCCTAGAAAACCCTTATCCCATGCCCCCTTTTCCTTTTTGCTTTTATACATTTTTTAAAAATGTTAATCAAAGGCTCCCATTTTTTATTACGTTATTTGGGGTTTTTTTTGAGCCTAAAATTTTTTATATATATTGGAAATTAGCTCTCTATAGAATGTATGTTAGTGAAGATCTTTTTCCAATCTTTAGGTTGCTGTTTTGTCTTATTGACTATGTTCTTTGCCTTACAGAAGCTTTTCAGTTTCATGAGGTCCCATTTGTGAATTGTTGATCTTAGAGTGCAAGCGATTGGTGTTCTGTTGAGGAAATTGTCTCCTGTGCCAATGTGTTCGAGGCTGTTTCCCATTTTTTCCCCAAACGCTTTATTTATCAATATTTGTATAAACATATATACTTATACACGTATACATACATAAACAATAATTAAACAATAAGATGTATTCAAAAAGTATGGGGGGTTGGGAAAAGTGGGAGGAAGGAGAAAAAGGGGAAAATTATGTAAATATAGTGTTCATATATGAAATTCTCAAAAAGGAATCCAATTTTTTAAAATGTTCAACAGATTAACATTTTACAATATGAAAATAAATATGACCTATAATTATGTTAAAGGACATTTTAACTCACTACAAACTTTGATGTTTAAAATGAGATCAATAAAGATTATTTTACCCAGCATATTATCAAAAACCACAATAACGTTTTATAATTCAAAGTATTTCTGAGAACAAGAAAATAGATTGTCAGGAGCTAAGTCAGCAGAACCAGGGGAACACTGTGTGTGTGTGTGTTTTTATCAAATCATAATTTTTACTTTTTAACATGGGGGTTATAAACACAAAAATACAAGATGTGGGGAAGGGGATGATACAGGAGCATAGGTGTTCAGGGGGAGTACAGATATCTTTCAGAACAGGGTATCAGCTGGGTGAAGGTTCAGGGGTCAGGTCACTATGACTCTGCCTATGATTCACTTGTCCTTATCTAAGTTGGTACTATCTGCCAAGGCTGCCTATTTACCAGGTCTATGACTACTCAGGCTGGTAGATTTCAACAAAAGCTGCCTGTTTACAATAGTTTATAGCCCTCTGTTTCACTGTTTTTTCCATAGAGACCCAAGACTTTGTGTTAGCAGGCATGTAAGTCAGGCCTATTGCTGATTTTAGGCTTATGGCTGATTTAGGCCTTCAGTATATAAGCAGGGCTGCCCCTGACATCTCCTCCCTTCTCCAAGTATAGAAGGGCTATGGTGATTCTAATCTTGCCAAGGCGGGGATAGAGGCCTGACCTCCAGTAATTAAAGGGGACCTTGTAATGGCTCCAGTCCTCCTGTCGTTGTTCAGTGAGGCATGAGGGCCATACCTGTCCCGATGTCTTTTTCCTGGAGAGGGGATACTTTTGACATCAACCCCTATGCAGTCAGGCTTGTCCCTCAGGGAACCCAGAAACATATTTTTAACTTTTTTTTTTTATATTCCCTTGCAGTGCTTAGCCTCGAAGCCTACACAAGAATTCAGATCGCCAGACAGAGGGGGTTCTGGGTGGCCCCTCTCTGCTTGGTCTAGGGGTGAAAGTCCCCTCTTTTAGGTTGGGTGGAGATGGGATTTGAGAACACCTTAGATAGAATAACAACCTCATCTTGAGTCTCATGGTCCCCCATAGCTAACTTAATGTATCTGAATAGATTTTGCTATCAGATTATCTATCTTTTCACAAAGTTAGTCAGCCTATTTAAGGCCCAGGGACCAAAAGAAATAAGCAAAAATAACCCAATTAATGGTCCCAAGATGGAAGGGAGTAGGGTTGACAATCATGGAGAGGTTGAAAATCAATTCTTGTACCAGCTCTCATCTTTCTCTTTCTCTCTCTGTCTTCTCTCAAGATCTTCTCTGGCCTTTTCATGCTCTCTTTAACCATCCCCCTGTCTTGTCTATGTAAAAGCAACATTCTTCTTTAAGGGCTGTACACAGTCTAGAGCTGTACACAGTCTTTTCAATTGTAAAAGAGTAAATCAAGTCCTTCACAATTTTTGGAGATCACTTCAGACAATGAAACGAGGAATTTCTTCAGATTAGTAATGGCAATCTCTAGCTATTTGATGTCCTTGTCATTGGCCCATTGAAAGTCTGAGTAGTATAAGTCCAGAGGGCAGCATCAGGATTAGATCTTCCAACAGCAGACACGGTGGGTGATTCATTTTTACCTGGAAAGGAAAAAGAAGTGAATTCTCAGGGAAATTTCTCTTCCCTGGATGTCAATTGTTATTCATCTTATTTATAATTGGGTTTGGTTTGTGGAGTATCTATTTAATTCATTTATCTTTTGGCGGCCATTTAGTTGTGCATTCTGTGGTATCAAACAGTCATATCAATCCTCGGCCCCATATATCCTGGCCATTCCATTTAAGGGTATGAGGGTCCTTCCACATGGTTGTGGCATAGTTTTTATTGGTCTCAGCAATGCCCGAGGCAATCAACAGCAGATTTGCCATGAGCTTTCAGTTTTAGAAAGTTAAGAGTAAACAATGCATGCTCCATCCACCCTCAGAGAGTCATAAAGACACTATTTAAAGAAATATAGTTCTTTTTAAATAATCTCTTTTATCAAAGGACTATTATAAAACAGCCAACAATTAATCAATCTATATAATATATCAATTAGTGATAGCTTCTTCTACTTTTTGTAAAATTACTCCTCTTTTGTCAATTAATTATTGAAGGAAATTAAGAGTTGCATCTCTCTTAAGAATATTAAACAGAGCCATAAATTCTTTTGTAAAGAGCTTAAAATAAGATCTTAGCCAATAAGCATCTCATGGAAACTTTTGAAAATTGTTTGAAGTAAGTAAACTATCTTTTTTTTTTTTTTTTTTTTTTGCCAGACCCATTATCTGTTATTTTTTTTTATCGGATATTTTACGTATTTACCTTTCTCTGTTATCTCCTGTTCCTTTCTCCCCCCCCAAACCCTTTATCTCATATCCCCTCTTCCAATTTTTATGAGGGTGTGCTCCCATCATTCTCCCAATCCAGTCTCCTTGCTCTCACATTCCCCAACACTAGGGATCCAAACTTTCGGGGACCATGGCCCTCCACTTCCACTGCTGCCTAACGAGGCCACCCTCAGTTACCTATACAAGTGGAGCCATGAGTCCCTTCCTTTCTGTTCTACAGGCTGGAGTTTTAGCCCCTGGGAGCTCTGGTTGAGTATTTTGCTACTCCTTCTAAAATAAAACCAAAGCACCTACGTGTGTCTATGCATTGTGTCTTAGGTATTGTGAGCTTTTGGGCTAATATCCACTTATCTGTGAGTGCATGCCATGTATGTTCTTTTGTGATTGGGTTACTTCACTCAGGATGATATTCTCAAGCTCCATCCATTTGCCTAAGAATTTCATGAACTTACTGTTTTTAATAGCTGAGTAGTACTCCATTGTGTAAATATACCACATTTTCTGTATCCATTCCTCTGTTGAAGGACATCTGGGTTCTTTCCAACTTCTGGCTATTATAAATAAGGCTACTATGAACATAGTGGAGCATGTGTCCCTGTTGTATGTTGAAACATCTTTTGGGTATATGCCCAGGAGTGGTATAGCTGGGTCCTCAGGTAATACTATGTTCAATTTTCTGAGGTACCTCCAGATTGATTTCCATAGTGGTTGTACCAGCTTACAATCCCACCAACAATGGAGAAGTGTTCCTCTTTCTCCACATCCTCACCAGCATCTGCTGTCACCTGTGTTTTCAATCTTAGCCATTCTGACTGGTGTGAGGTGGAATCTCAGTGTTGTTTTCATTTGCATTTCCCTGATGACTAGGGATGTTGAACACTTCTTTAGGTACTTCTCAACCATTTGAGATTCCTCAGTTGAGAATTCTTTGTTCAGCTCTGTACCCCATTTTTAATAGGGTTATTTGATAGTCTAGAGTCTAATTTCTTCAGTTCTTTGTATACCCTGGATATTAGCCCTCTATCAGTTGTAGAATTGGTAAAGATCTTTTCCCACTCCGTTGATTGCCGCTTTGTCCTATTGACAGTGTCCTTTGCTTTACAGAAGCTTTGCAGTTTTATGAGGTCCCATTTGTCAATTCTTGATCTTATAGTGCAAGCCATTGGTGTTCTGTTCAGGAATTTGTCCCCTATGCCCATATGTTCGAGGCTTTTTCATATTTTCTCTTCTATTAGTGTCAGTGTAACTGGCTTTATGTGTAGGTCCTTGATCCACTTGGAGTTGAGCTTTGTACAAGGAGATAAGTATGGATCAATTTGCATTCTTTTACATGTTGACCTCTAGTTGGACCAGTACCATTTGTTGAAAATGCTGTCTTTTTTCCACTGGATGGTTTTAGCTCCTTTGTCAAAGATCAAGTGACCAAAGGTGTGTGGGTTCATTTCTGTATCTTCAATTCTATTTCATTGATCTTCCTGCCCGTCTCTGTTCCAATACCATTCAGTTTTTAACACTATTGCTTTGTAATATAGCTTGAAATCAGGGATGGTAATTCCCCCAGAAGTTCTTTTATTGTTGAGAGTAGTTTTTGCTATCCTGGGTTTTTTGTTATTCCAAATAAATTTTAGAATTGCTCTTTCTATCTCTGTGAAGAATTGAGTAGGATTTTTGATGGGCATTGCATTAAATCTGTAGATTGCTTTCGGCAAGATGGCCATTTTTATTATATTAATCCTGCCAATCTATGAGCATGGGAGATCTTTCCATCTTCTGAGATCTGTTTTGATTTCTTTCTTCAGGGGCTTGAAGTTTTTGTCATACAGGTCTTTTACTTGCTTGGTTAGATTCACACCAAGGTATTTTATATTATTTGAGACTATAGTGAAGGGCATCGCTTCCATAATGTCTTTCTCAGCCAGTTTATCTTTTGAGTAGAGGAAGGCTACTGATTTGTTTGAATTGATTTTATATCCAGCCACTTTGCTGAAGTTGTTTTATCAGGTTTAGGAGTTCTCTGGTAGAAGTTTTAGGGTCACTTAAATATACTATCATATCATCTGCAAATAGTGAAATTTTGACTTCTTCCTTTCCTATTTGTATCCCTTTTACTTCCTTTTGTTTCCTAATTGCTCTGGCTAGGACTTCCAGTACTATATTGAATAGGTAGGGGGAGAGTGGGCAGCTTTGTCTAGTCCCTGAATTTAGTGGAATTGCTTCAAGTTTCTCTCTATTTAGTTTGATGTTGGCTACTGGTTTTCTGTATATTGCTTTCACAATGTTTAGATATGGACCTTGAATTCCTGATCTTTCCAAGACTTTTATCATGAAGGGGTGCTGAATTTTGTCAAATGCTTTCTCAGCATCTAGTGAGATGATCATGTGTTTTTTTTCTTTGAGTTTATTAATATAGTGGATTACATTGATGGACTTCCGTATATTGAATCATCCCTGCATTCCTGGAATAAAGCCTACTTGATCATGATGGATAATTGTTTTAATGTGTTCTTGAATTCTGTTCGAAAGAATTTAATTGAGTATTTTTGCGTCGATATTCACTAGGGAGATTGGTCTGAAGTTCTCTTTCTTTGTTGGGTCTTTGTGTGGTTTAGGTATGAGCGTGATTGTAGCTTCATAGAATGAATTGGGTAGTGTTCCTTCTGTTTCTACTTGGTGGAATAGTTTGAAAAGTATTGGTGTTAGGTCTTCCTGGAAGGTCTGATAGAATTCTGCACTGAAACCATCTGGTCCCGGACTTTTCTTGGTGGGTAGACTTTTAATGACTGCTTCTATTTCTTTTCAGGGTTATGGGACTGTTTAGATGGTTTATCTGCTCCTGATTTAACATTGGTAATTGGTACTTGTCTAGAAAATTGTCCATTTCATCCAGATTATCCAATTTTGTTGAGTATAGGTCTTTGTAGTAAGATCTGATGATTTTTTGGATTTCCTCGGGTTCTGTTGTTATGTCCCCCTTTTCAGTTCTGATTTTATTAATTTGAATACTGTCTCTCTGCCCTCTGATTAGTCTGGCTAAAGGTTTATCTATTTTGTTGATTTTCTCAAAGAACCAGCTCCTGGTTTTATTGATTCTTTTTATAGTCCTTTTTGTTTCTATTTGGTTGATTTCAGCCCTGAGTTTAATTATTTCCTCCCGTCTACTCCTCTGGGGTGTATTTGCTTCTTTTTGTTCTAGAGCTTTCAGGTGTGTTGTCAAACTGCTAGTGTATGTCCTCTCCAGTTTCTTTTTGTAAGCACTTAGAGCTATGAGTTTTCCTCTTAGCACCGTTTTCATTGTGTCCCATAGGTTTTGATATGATGTGTCTTCATTTTCATTAAATTCTAAAAAGTCTTTAATTTCTTTCCTTATTTCTTCCCTGACCACATTATCATTGAGTAGAATATTGTTCAATTTCCATGTGAGTGTGGGCTTTCCCTTGTCTTTGTCATTATTGAAAACCAGCCTTAGACCATGGTGATCTGATAGGATGCAGGGGATTATTTCGATTTTTTAAATATCTGTTGAGGCCTGTTTTGTGAACAATTATATGATCTGTTTTGGAGAAGGTACCATGAGGTGCTGAGAAAAAGGTATATTCTTTTGTTTTAGGGTAAAATGTTCTATAAATGTCTGTTAAGTCCATTTGGTTCATAACTTCTGTTAGTTTCACTGTATCTCTGTTTAATTTCTGTTTCCTTGATCTATCCATTGCTGAGAGTGGGGTGTTGAAATCTCCCACTATTATTGTTTGAGGTGCAATGTGTGCTTTGAGCTTTAGTAAGGTTTCTTTTATAAAAGTGGGTGCTCTTTTATTTGGTGCATAGATGTTCAGTATTGAGAGTTCATGTTGGTTGACTTTTCCTTTAACGAGTATGAAATGTCCTTCCTTATCCTTTTTGATAGCTTTAAGTTGAAAGTTGATTTTATTCGATATTAGAATGGCTACTCCAGCTTGTTTCTTAGGACCATTTGCTTGAAAAATTGTTTTCCAACCCATTACTCTAAGGTAGTGTCTGTCTTTGTTACTGAGGTGGGTTTCCTGTATGCAGCAAAATGCTGGGTCCTGTTTGTGTATCCAGCCCGTTAGCCTATGTCTTTTTATTGGTGAATTGAGTCCATTGATGTTAAGAGATATTAAGGAGAGGAGATTGTTGCTTTCTGTTATTTTTGTTAACAGTGGAGGTGTTGTTTGTGAGGTTATCTTCTTTTGGGTTTGTTGAAAGAGGCTTACTATCTTGCTCATTCTGGGGTATAACTGCCCTCCTTATATTGGTGCTTTCCTGCTATTATTCTTTGTAGTGCTGGGTTTGTGGAAAGAAATTTTGTAAATTTGGTTTTGTCATGAAATATCTTAGTTTCTCCATCTATGGTAATTGAGAGTTTTGCTGGGTATAGTATTCTGGGCTGGCATTTATGTTCTCTTAGGGTCTGTATGACATCTGTCCAGGATCTTCTAGCTTTTATAGTCTCTGGTGAGAAGTCTGGTGTAATTCTGATAGGTCTGCCTTTATATGTTACTTGGCCTTTTTCCCTTACTGCTTTTAAAATTCTTTCTTTGTTTTGTTCATTTTGTGTTTTGATTATTATGTGACGGGAGGTATTTCTTTTCTGGTCTAGTCTATTTGGCGTTCTGTAGGCTTCTTGTATGATTATGGGCAACTCATTCTTTAGATTAGGGAACTTTTCTTCTATAATTTTGTTGAGGATATTTATTGGCCCTTTAAGATGGGAATCCTCACTTTCTTCTATACCTATTATCCTTAGGTTTGGTCTTCTCATTGTGTCCTGAATTTCCTGGATGTTTTGTGTTAAGAACTTTTTGCATTTTGTGTTTTTTTTGACAGTTGTGTTAATATTTTCTATGGTATCTTCTGCACCTGAGATTCTCTCTTCTATCTCTTGTATTCTATTGGTGATGCTTGTATCTATGATTCCTGATTTCTTTCCCAGGTTTTCTATATCCCTGGTAGTCTCCCTTTCTAATTTCTTGATTGTCTCTACTTCCATTTTTATGTCCTGGATGGTTTTGTTCAATTCCTTCACCTGTTTGGTTGTGTTCTCTTGTAATTCTTTAAGGGTTTTTTTGTGTTTCCTCTTTAAGGGCTTTCACCTGTTTATCTGTGTTCTCAATTTCTTTGAGGGTGTTATTTATGTCCTTCTTAAAGTTTTCTATCATCGTCATTAGAAGTGATTTTAGATCTGACTCTTGCTTTCCTGGTGATATGGGTAATTCAGGACTTTCTAATGTGGGAGAACTAGGTTCTGATGAAACCAAGTACCCTGGGTTGTTCATGCTTGTGTTCTTGCGCTTGCCTTTAGCCATCTGGATCTCCTTGGTGCTACCTGAGCTGTCTCTGGCTGTAGCCTTGTTTTTCCTACTATCTTGGTTGTGTCAGAACTGTTTGGGATGGGTGTTGCTGCTGGTGTTAGAGCTGAGGTCCAAGATCTGCTCCGTGCTCAGGCGGAAACAGGAAGGAACCAGTGCTCTGGGCCAGGAGTGAATTCCTGGGTCCCTGCGGGTCCTGATTACTCCCTGTTTGGGTAGAGTATTGCTTTCTCCTGACCTGAAATACTGCCCAGGTTAGAACTCCTGGGTGCCCTGCCACCTCTGGGTTTTGGAGGTTGGGTACAGAGTTGTCTCCTGGGATCTGCTCTGTGCTCAAGGGCCCAAACAGGAAGGAGCCAGTACTCTTGCCCAGGAGTGAATTCCTGGTTCCCATTTTTTCTTCTATTAATTTCAGTGTATCTGGTTTTATGTTGAGGTCCTTGATTCACTTGAGCTTTGTATGAGGTGATAAGTATGGATCAATTTGCATTCTCTTACATGCAGATTGACAGACCAGCACCAGTTGTTGAAAATGCTTTCTTTTTTCTTTTTCTTATATTATTTATTTATTTATTTTCTACTGGATATTTTACTTACATTTCAGATGCCATCCCCTTTCCTCATTTCCCTTCCCTAGAAAACCTCTATCCATCCCCCCTTCTTTTTTTTGCTTTTATACAATTTTTTAAATGTTAATCAAAGGCTTTATAAGTTTGGTAATGCTCAATAACAAGATGCCCATATAATCAGAAGTGAAACCCAATACCCAACCTAGATATATCAACTATCTTTGAGTGGTGGAGACATGCAAACATCTGCCTCCATCTTCTTCCCCCGCCCCCTTTCTCTCTCATATCACCTAGCTCCTCCTCTCCTTCTCTTCCTTCTCCCCTTACTCCTCCCCTTCCTCTCCTTACTCCTCCAACCTTAGCTCCTCCTACATATCACCCTTCCTGTTAAAATTAAACTTTTCTCTTAAAATACAATCAGAGCATAACTATACCAATTTGTGTCAGTAAGGTACAAGATAGACCTAATACCCAGTCCACCAGAACCTCTGTCATCTCTCCTAACTAAAAGACTTAGTTTTGAACCTGCCTTTTTTTCTTGGCTTTAGAATGAATGTCAGCTGAAAACCATCCACTCAGATCTTTTCTCTCAAAGTAAATAGCCAGGATTGGCTATGAGACTATAGGTCTTCAACCCTGTCAGAAATGCAGAATGACTGAATTAACTGAAATTATGGGAAACACAAAGAATAGCTTCTAAAACTTAGCCAATTTATAGAGACTGCTGAACACCTGGACAGTCTCTATACTACAAAACGTTGGCGCATCTGATCTTCAGCCTTCTGCCCCAGGATCATCTGAGAGACCTAGTGATGCAGAATTATTAAGGGCTGATTACTCTGTCTTGGCAGATATAATCAGTCGACTATTCCGCAAGTGTGTCCTTTTCTGGACAGTGATTTGTCTGTAGATGAAAAGAGGCAATTCTTGCCTAGTGGCTGTCTTAAAACCACAACTGGAGTAATTCCAAAGATGCTCAGTTTCTTAGAATCCAAGACAGGAAGCTGTCAGGAGCAGACAGGTCTCAAATAAAAATGAACATTAATACAGAAATGTTTGTAACGTCAATTCTATTTATTTCTGACGTTTTGAAAATCAACTATTCATGTAAGGCAATCTGGACTGTTGTCTGTTAACTCCTCTCAGCTATTTCTAAATAAAATATAGAAAACACCCTAACAATAAACTCAAAACCATGAATTTGCTATAGGCCCTTAACTCATAGGCTAACCATCTCAAATCAGTTAGAAAAGTTAAAGAAGGACTGGGTCTAAGCCTTGTATTCCTAAATGTGTTATATAGGCACAGTGCCTATGACAGTAATAATATTAACCTTACTTTTATATCTATAAGAAGCTCATACCAATGAAAATATTAAATTTGAAATCAAAGTAAATTTTGTACCATTTATGAAATTATAACTTTATCTTAATAACAATTATAATATAACAACATGTATATATTTCTACCAATAGGTTATGGCTATGCAATAAATCCTAGCTAATCCTCCCTGTTCCAACAAAACCACTACTTTCCCCTAAAAAGACAGCCCAATATTAACCACCTCAGTCCCCAAGCCCAGGGAATAGGGGTGCTGACTCTTCATTAACTTCTTCAAGCTGATTATGGGCATTGAGATATTAGAAGAGGGGCAGGGAAAGAGTAAATTGAGTCTCTGATGCTGTGTCTTCAATGCATCCAGCTGGAATTCCAGGACATCAGAGGTTCCAGCAGGTCTGCTCAGCTTGTTTGATGAGTAGATACACCAAGGCTGTGTGTTCTGCAATATACAGTTCTCAAAACAAATTTTAGTATCAAGATAATTGTTTGTTTGAATTCTGGAATCTAGTTTTCTGGTGGCCTGCCTCTGTCATGTCTAATCCATATAATTCTGGGAGATTCTATGAGGGTGTGCTCCCACCATCCTTTCATTCCCGCCTCCCTGCTCTCGAATTCCCCATCACTAGGGAATCCAAACTTTCAGGCACCAAGGCCCTCCACTTCCACTGATGCCTGGCAAGGTCACCCTCAACTACCTATACAGGTGGAGCCATGAGTCCCTCCCTTTGTGTTCTCGGGCTGGAGATTTTAGAATGGCTACTCCAGCTTGTTTCTTAGGACCATTTGCTTGAAGAATTGTTTTCCAGCCCTTTACTCTAAGGTAGAGTCTGTCTTTGTCACTGAGGTGGGTTTCCTGTATGCAGCAAAATGCTGGGTCCTGTTTGTGTATCCAGCCCGTTAGCCTATGTCTTTTAATTGGGGAATTGAGTCCATTGATGTTAGGAGATATTAAGAAACAGTGATTGTTGCTTCCTGTTATTTTTGTTATTAGAGATGGAATTATCTTTGTGTGGATATCTTCTTTTGGATTTGTTGGAAGAGGATTACTTTCTTGCTCTTTCTAGGGTATAATTTCCCTCCTTGTATTGGAGCTTTCCCTCTATTATCCTTTGTAGTGCTGGGTTTGTGGAAAGATATTGTGTAAATTTTGTTTTGTCATGGAATATTATTCTTTCTTTGTTTTGTAATTTGGTGTTTTGATTATTATGTGATGGGAGGTATTTTTTTTTCTGGTCTAGTCTATTTGGCATTCTATAGGCTTCTTGTATATTTATGGGCATCTCGTTCTTTAGGTTTGGGAAGTTTTCTATAATTTTGTTGAAGATATTTATTGGCCCTTTAAGTTGGGAATCTTCACTCTCATCTATACCTATTATCCTTAGGTTTGGTCTTCTCATTGTGTCCTGGATTTCCTGGATGTTTTGTGTTAAGAACTTTTTGCATTTTGCGTTTTCTTTGACAGTTGTGTCAATATTTTCTATGGTGTCTTCTGCACCTGAGATTCTCTATTCTATCTCTTGTTGTATTCTGTTGGTGATGCTTGTATCTATGACTCCTGATTTCTTTCCTAGGTTTTCTATCTCCAGGGTAGTCTCCTTTTGTGATTTCTTGATTGTTTCTACTTCCATTTTTATGTCCTTGATGATTTTGTTCAATTCCTTCACCTGTTTGGTTGTGTTCTCTTGTAATTCTTTAAGGGATTTTTGTGTTTCCTCTTTAAGGGCTTCCTACCTGTTTACCTGTATTCTCCTCAAATTCTTTGAGAGTGTTATTTATGTCCTTCTTAAAGTCCTCTATCATCATCATTAGAAGTGATTTAAAACCTGAATCTTGCTTTCCTAGTGACATGGGGAATTCAGGACTTTCTTGTGTGGGAGAACTAGGTTCTAATGATGCCAAGTACCTTGGGTTGCTGATACTTATGTTCTTGTGCTTGCCTTTTGCCATCTGGATCTCCTTAGTACCACCTTCCTTGTCTCTGACTGTAGCCTGTCTTTCCTATTATCTTGGTTTTATCAGAACTGTGTGGGGTGGGTGTTACTACTGGGTCAAGATATGCTCAGTCCTCAGATACAGACAGGAAGGAAACAGTGCTCCGAGCCAGGAGTGACTTCCTGGGTCCTAGTGTGTCCCAGTTACTCTCTGTTTGGGGTGGGTGTTGCTGTCTCCTTACCTAAGACACTGCCTGGGTTAGAGCTCCTGAGAGGCCCACTTCCTCTGGGTTCTGTGAGATTGTGGGCAGAGCTGCAGCCCGGGATCTGCTCAGTGCTCGGGCCCAGAGCAGAAGGCACTTTTTTTTTTCCTACTGTATGGTTTTGGCTTCTTTATCAAGGATCAAGTGTCCAAAGACATGGAGGTTTATTTCTGGGCTTCAGTTGTATTCCATTGTTCCTCCTGCCTGTCTCTGTATCAATACCATGCAGTTTTTTTTTTTTTTTTTTTTTTTTTTTTTTTTTTTTTTTAATCACTATTGCCCTGTAGTACAGCTTGAGGTCAGGGATGGTGATTCCCCCGAGAGTTATTTTATTGTTGAGAATTGTTTTCATTTTTCTGCATTTTCCATATGAAGTTGAGAATTGCTCTTTCCATGTCTGTGAAGAATTGTGTTGCAATTTTGTTGGGGATTACATTGAATCTGCAGATTGCTTTTCGCAAGATTGCCATTTTTACTATGTTAATCCTACTGATCCATAAGCATGGGAGATCTTTCCATCTTCTGAGGTCTCCTCCAATTTCTTTCTTCAGGGACTTGAAGTTCTTGTCATACAGATCTTTCACTTGTTTGGTTAAAGTAACACCAAGATATTTTATATTATTTGTGGCTGTTGTGAAGGATATTGTTTCTCTAATTTCTTTCTCAGCTAGTTTATCTCTTGTATAAAGGAAGGCTAGTGATTTGTTTGAGTTAATTTATATCCAGCCACTTTGCTGAAGTTGTTTATCAGCTATAGGAGTTCTCTGGTAGAATTTTTGTGGTCACTTAAGTATATTATCATATCATCTGCAAATAGGATTGCTTGACTTCCTCCTTACCAATTTATATCCTCTTGATCTCTTTTTCTTGTCTAATTGCTCTAGCTAGAACTTTGAGCACTATATTGAATAGATAGGGAGGGAGTGGGCTGCCTTGTCTTGTCCCCGATTTTAGTGGGATTACTTCAATTCTCTCCATTTAATTTGATATTGGCTGTTCGTTTGGTGTGCATTGCTTTTATTATGATGAGGTATGTTCTATGAATTCTTGATTGCTCCAAGACTTTTAACATGAAGGGGTGTTGTATTTTTTTCAGAGGATTTTTCAGCATCTAATGAGATGTTCATTTGAGTTTTTTGCCTTTGAGTTTGTTTATATAGTGGATTTTGTTGATGGAATTTTGTATATTGAACCATCTCTGAATTCCTATGATGAAGCCTACTTGATCATGTTGAATGATGGTTTTGATGTGTTCTCGGATTTGGGGTTGTAAGAATCTTGAGTATTTGCATCTATGCATAAGTGAAATTGGTCTGAAGTTCTCTTTCTTTCTTTGTTGGGTCTTTGTGTGGTTTAGGTATCAGAGTATCTGTGGTTTCATAGAATGAATTAGGTAATGTTCCTTCAGTTTCTGTTTTGTGGAATAGTTTGAGGAGTATTGGTATTAGCCCTTCTTTGAAGGTCTGGTAGAATTCGTTACTAAACCACCGAAAAGAGAGAGGTCCGGGTCCAGCCAGGTCTCTTTCAGGGGTTGAGTGGGATGGTGAGTGTCAAAGGTCCAAAGAAACACACCTGGTGGAGAGTCTTGTCTAGCAGGAACTCAACTTCAATGTAACAACCTTTTGTTTATATAAACTTGGAGCATAGGAAGGAGGGGTTTTGGAGGGATGAGATGAGGTAGGGAGCAGGGAAGGGTGACAGAGGGTATGGGGTGACTGACAGGGCCAATGGCAAAGCTCTACATCAGCAACAGCTGAGCAGAGTCAGGGCTAAACAGGTCCTGTTGAGTCACTCCGGGATAGAAGTGACTAATACAGGTCTCAAACTCTAGCCTGGCTTGGGTGACTGCTTCTATTTCCTTAGGAGTTATAGGACTGTGTAGGTAGTTTACCTGGTCTTGATTTAACTTTGGTATGTGGTATCTGTCTAGAAAATCATCCATTTCATCCAGATTGTCCAGTTTTGTTTAGGCTTTTGTAGTAAGATCTGATCATTTTTTTGAATTTCCTCTGTTTTTGTTGTTATGTCTGTTTTCATATCTGATTTTGTTAATTTGGATACTGTCTCTGTGACCTTTAGTTAATTTGGCTAAGGGTTTGTCTATCTTATTGATTTTTCTCAAAGGACCAGCTGTTGGTTTTGTTGACTCTTTGTTTCTAATTGGTTAATTTTAGCAGTGAGTTTGGCTATTTCTTGCTGTCTTCTCCTCATGTGTGTGTTTGCTTCTTTTTGTTCTAGAACTTTCAGGTGTGCCATTAAGTTGGTAGTATATGATCACTCCAGTTTTTCTTTTTTTTTTTTTTTAAACAAAGGCACTTAGTGTTAAGAATTTTCTTCTTTTTTTTTTATTGGATATTATATTTACATTTCAGATTTTATCCCCTTACCCCCATTTCCCCCACCACCCAGGAATCCCCTATACCATCTCCCCGCCTCATGCTACTGAGGATGTGCCCCACCTATCCCCCCACTCCCATCTTCCTACCTTCAAATTCCCCCCCACCCACTTGGTGTTCAGCCTTCATGGGATCAAGGATCTCCTCTCCCACCTATGTCCGACAAGGCCATCCTCCCCTTCATGTACAGATAGAGTCATGGGTCCCTCCCTATGTGCTCCCAGGCTGGTGGTTTAGACCCTGGGGAGCTCTGGTTGGTTGGTTGGTATTGTTGTTCTCATGGGGCCACAAACACTTTCTGCTCCTTCAGTCTTCTCTCTAACTTCTCCATTGGGAACCCCTTGATCAGATCAGTGGTTAGCTGTGAGCATCTGCCTCTGAATGTGTCAGACCCTGGCAGACCTCTAAGGAGATAGCTATATCAGGCTCTTGTCAGCATGCACTTCCTGCCATCCACATCAGTGTTTACCTTTGGTGACTGTACATGGGATGAATACCCAGGTGGAATGGTCTCCAGACAGCCCCTCCTTCAGTTTCTGTCCCACACTTTGCCTCCATATTTGCTCCCTTGAGTATTTTTGTTACTCCTTCTAAGTAGGACAGAGGCATCCACACTTGGTCTTCCTTCTTCATGAGCTTCATGTGGTCTGTGAGTTGAGTCTTGGCTATTCCAAGCTTTTGGGCTAATATCCGCTTATCAGTGAGTAAATACCATGTGTGTTCTTTTGTGATTGGGTTAACTCACTCAGGATGATATTTTCTAGTTCGATCCATCCATTTACCTAAGAATTTCTCAAAAGAATTTTCTTCTTAACATTGCTTTTATTGTGTCCTATAAGTTTGGGTATATTGTGCCTTCATTTTCATTGAATTCTAGAGAGTCTTTACTTTCTTTATTTCTTCCTTAGCCAAGGTATCATTGAGTAGAGTGGTATTCAGTTTCCATGAGTATGTGGACTTTCTGTTGTTTTTGTTGTTACTGAAGTTGTCCAGTCTTAGTCCCTGTTGATCTTTGTTTCAGTGAGTCTTTGTATTGTTCTCTTTGTTTCTGTTTCATTGATTTCAGCCTTTAGTTTGATTATTTCCTGCTGTCTGCTTGTATAAGATCTCTCAAATGTCTTTATCAGGCACTTAGTGGTATGAATTTTTTTCCTAGCTCCAATTTCATCGTGTCCTATAAATTTGGGTATGTTGTACATTCATATTCATTGAAATGTCGGAACTCTTTAATTCCTTTATTTCTGTCTTGACTCAGTAGTTGTTCAGTAGTTATTCACTTTTTATGATTTTGTAGGCTTTCTGTTGTTTCTTTTGTTTTTGAAATTTGGCTTTAATCTTTGGTGGTCTGGTAGGATTACAGGGGTTATTTCATTTTATTCTTGAATCTGTTGAGAATTGCTTTGTGACCAAGTACGTGATCAATTTTGGAGAAAATGCTGTGAGGTGCTGAGAAGAAGGTATGTTTTTTCATGTTTGGGTGAAATGTTCTGTAGATATCTGTTAGGTCTATTTGGTTCCTAATACCTGTTAGCTCCATTATTTCTCTATTTAGTTTTTGTCTGGGTGTCACTAGTGAGAGTGGGGTATTGAAGTCTCCCATTATTAATGTGTGATTGAAGCTTTAGTAAATGTTTCTTTTACAATGTGGTTGTTGTAAAGTCATCTGTAACCTCAGGCCTTTCCACCTATGCCCAGGCGCATGAAATAATGATGCTGAGACTTCTTATATATGAATAAATGCCTACTAGGCTAACAGCCTTGGCTCTGTTCCCCAACTAGCTCATAACTTAATTAGCCACTTTTTAAAATTCTTAGTCATGCCATGTGGTTGGTTACCTGGTCCTCAGTTTCATGAAACTGTCATCTTTTGTGTCTGGTACTAGTCTCTCATGCTTAACTCTCTCCCAGAATCATCTCTCTCTGACAGATGTCCTACCTTCTAATTCTGCCTCAGCTCATTGGCTGCAGGCATTTTTATTTAACAGGTGAAGCTTCCATACCTTGCATAAGAGATTATCTTAACAGGTTTTTTGTTTTTGTGGCATATATGTTAAGAATTGAGATGCCATCTTGGTGTACTTTTCCTTTGATGAGTATTAAGTGTCCTTTCCTGTCTCTTTTGATTAATTTTTGCTGGAAGTCTATTTTGTTAGTTATTAGAATGGCTACACCAGTTTTCTTCTTGGGTTCGTTTGTTTGGAAAATCCTTTATCAACCGTTTTCTCTGAATTAATGTTTATTTTTGATTTTGAGGTGTGTTTCTTGTATGCAGCAGAAGGATAGATCCTGTTTTCCCATCCGTTCTCTTAGCTTGTGTCTTTTTTTTGTGGAATTGAGTACATTGATACAGAGAAATATCAGTGACCAATGATTAATTCCTGTTACTTTGTTGTTGCTGGTGGTGGTTTTCACTTTCTCCCTCCCCCGTTCCTCCGTGTGTGTGTGTGTGTGTGTGTGTGTGTGTGTGTATTTCCCAGAGCACATGTAGATATCAGATGACACCTCAGGTATCACATTGGGTCTTCACCTTCCACTTTGTTTGAGACAAGTACTTTCTTGTTCGCCATTGTGTATGCTGATCTCCTAGAACTACTCTTCTTTCCACCTCCGCTCTCCCAATAGGAATATACTAGGATTACAGACATGTGCACTACTACTGCACCCAGCTTTTTACGTGGGTTCAGGGATCTGAATTCAGGTCAGTTTTCTTTCTTGTACCTTCTGTAGGTTTGGATTTATAGATAGATATTGTTTAAATTTGACTTTATCATGGAATATCTTGTTTTCTTCATCTATGGTGATTGAAAGTTTTGCTAGGTATAGTAGTCTCAGCTGGCATTTGTAGTCTCTTAGAGTTTTGCAAGTCATCTTTTCAGCCTCTTCTGGCTTTTAGAATCTCCATTGAGAAGTCAGGTAAATTCTAACAGGCCTGTCTTTATATTTTTTTTAATTTATTTTTTTTATTACTTTTATTTATTTATTTTTTTACAGTCTAGTCGTTATCTCACTCCTGGTCTGTTCTCTGACAGTTCCTCATCTTGTCTCCCCCCCACACCCCCCATGCCAGGCCTCCCCAATCCCTGGGGCCTCAAGTCTCTCCAGGGTTAGGCACATCTTCTCTTACTGAGACAAGACCAGGGAGTCCTCTGCAGTATATGTGCCGGGGGCCTCAGACCAGCTAGTATATGCTGCCTGGTTGGTGGCTCAGTGTCTGAGAGATCTCAGGGGTCCAGGTTAGTTGAGACTGATGGTCGTCTTCCTATGGGGTCACCCTCCTTCTCAGCTTCTTCTAGCCTTTCCCTGATTCAATCACAGCCCCCCCCCCCAACTTCAGTCCAATAGTTAGGTGCTGATTGGGCCTCTCAGAGGACAGCCATGCTAGGCTCCTGTCTGTAAGTACACCATAGCATCAGTAATAGTGTCAGGCCTTGGAGCCTCCCCTTGAGCTGGATCCCAACTTGGACCTGTCACTGAACCTCCTTTTCCTCTCCATTTTTGTCCCTGCAGTTCTTTTAGACAGGAACAATTCTGGATCAGAGTTTTCACTGTGGATGGCAAGCCCATCGATCCACTTGATGGTCTTTCTTTCTGCTGTAAGTGGACTCTACAAGTTCCTTCTCCACACTGTTGGGCATTTCATCTAAGATCCCTCCCTTTGAGTCCTGAGAGTCTCTCACCTCTCAGGTCTCTGGTACATTCTAGAGGGTCCTCCCCTCCCGTCTCCCCCCACCCAGGTTGCATATTTCCAGTCATTCTGCTGGCTCTCAGGGCTTCTTTCCTGTCTCCTCCCCAATACCTGATCATATTACCTACCCTCCTCCCCTCCCCTTCCCCTCTCCCACCTAGGTCCCTCCCTCTCTTTCTGTCTCCAGTGATTGCTTTCTTTTCCCTCCCAAGTGGGATTGAGGCATCTTCACTTTGGCCCTTTTGCTTGTTAACCTTGTTGAGTTCTATGGATTGTATCCTGGGTATTCTGTACTTTTTTGGGGGCTAATAATCCATTTATTAGTGAGTACATACCATCATATCCTTTTGGGTCTGAGTTATCTCACTTAGGATGATATTTTCTAGTTCTATCCATTTGTCTGCAAAACTAATGATGTCCTTGTTCCTAATAGCTGAATAGTATTCTATTGTGTAAATGAACCACATTTTCTGTATCCATTCTTCTGTTGTGGGACATCTGGGTTGTTTCCAGCTTCTGGCTATCATAAATAGGCTGCTATGAACATAGTGGAACACATGCCTCTGTGGTATGGTGGGGCATCTTTTGTGTGTATGCCCAAGAGTGATATAGATGGATCTTCAGGTAGATCTATTTCTAATTTTCTGAGGAACTTCCAGATTGATTTCCAGAGTCGCTGTACCAGTTTGCAATCCCATCAGCGATGGAGGAGTGTTGCTCTTTCTCCACATCCTCTCCAGCATGTGCTGTCACCTGAGTTTTTTTTAATCTCAGCTGTTCTGATT
The DNA here is from genome assembly GCF_011762505.2 of Arvicanthis niloticus. NCBI lineage: Eukaryota > Metazoa > Chordata > Mammalia > Rodentia > Muridae > Arvicanthis > Arvicanthis niloticus. Next base: position 27,375,579 of record NC_047678.1, on the reverse strand, counting down.
GGTGTAAGATGGAATCTCAGAGTCATTTTGATTTGCATTTTCCTAATGACTAAGGACTTTGAGCATTTCTCTCTTTTTTTGGAAATTTTATTTATTTACATTTCAGATGTCATCCCCTTTTCTTTAGAAACCTCCTATCTCATCCCCCCTCCTCCTTTTTGTTTTTATATCATTTTAATTACATTCAAGAATTAAGGTCAGTTCTAGGTTGAGGAACTATCAATACAATAGATGCAAATAGTCAAGGAACAAGCAAGACAATAAACACAAATAGTCAAAGAACAAGCAAGGCAATAAACCAATAAAAGTTCTGTGAACACTCCTTTGATCACTGTTTCTAAGGGCTTATCAGGATGACCAAAATATCTGAGCCTGTTTCCCTGTTCTAGCCCAAAGTCTTTTTCATGCCTGAGCCTACTTACTTGTTCAAGCCTAAGATTTAGATTCCTGCCTGAAATTACTTCTTTGTTCTAGCCTAATGTCAGATTCCTACCTGAAGCCCACTAGGATCCTTGTCCTTGGCCAATGTCATATTCCTGCCAAGCTGCCCATTTTCTTGTTCTTGGACCATGTCAGATTTTTGCCAAAGCAGCTCCCAAAGCTTTCCACCTCTCCCCCTTCTTTATTTCATAAACAAGACTGAGCCTATCTATCTTAGGTCATTCTGCCAAGGATGCCTTCCTTACCTGTTGTCGACTATGCATTATCAAAAGCAATGCACTTCTGTCTTACGTTGGTAAGGCTCTGTGCAGAATCTTACCCATCCTTGGCTTGCCAGCCTGTTGTTAATTTAAGTGCTTCTTGGCCACTTGAGATTCCTCTTTTGTGAATTCTCAGTTTAGCTCTATGCCTTATTTTTTTTATTGGGTTATTTGGTTTTTTGGAGGTTAGCTTCTTGAGTTCTTTATATATTTTAGCTATTAGCCCTCTATTGGATGTGGGGTTAGTGAAGATATTTTCCCCCAATATGTAGGTTGCTGATTTGTCGTATTGTCTGTGTCCTTTGCCTTCCAGAAGCTTTTCAGTTTCATGAGGTCCCATTTATCAATTCTTGATCTTAGAGCCTGAGACATTGGAGTTCTATTTAGGAACTCTGCCCTCCCCACCTTGCCAATGAGTTCAAGATTGTTTCTCACTTTCTCTACTATTCAATTCAGTGTATCTGGTTTTTGTTGTTGTTGTTGTTGAGGTCCTTGATCCACTTGGACTTGAGCTTTGTGTAAGGTGACAAATATGGATCTATTTTCATTTTTTCTACATACTGACTACCAGTTAGACCAGCACCATTTGTTGAAGATGCTTTCTTTTTTCACTGTATGGTTTTGGCTTGTTTGTCAAAGATCAAGTGTCTGTAAGTTTGTAGTTTTATTTCTGGGTCTTCAATTCTATTCTGTTGATCAACCTGTCTATGTCTGTACCAATACCATGCAATTTTTATCACTATTGCTCTGTAGTACAGCTTGCAGTCATGGAATGTTGCTTGCTTCCCCCCCCCCCCCGTAGCTTTTAACATTTTCATTTTCCTTTGTTCTGTATATTTAGTGCTTTGATTTTTATGTAGAGAGGGGATTTTCTTTTTTTGGTTTAATTTAATTGGTATTCTGTAAGATTCTTGTACTTTTATAGGCATCTCCTTCTTTAGGTCTGGAAAATTTTCTTCTACAATTTTGTTGAAAATATTTTCTGGGCTTTTGAGCTGGGATCTTCTATTTTTATTATTTTTAGGTTTGGTTTTTTCACTGTCTCCTAGATTTCATAGATCTTTTGTGTCAGGAAGTTTTTAGGTTTAATATATTTTTTTAAACCAAAGTATCAATTTCTTATGTTGTGTCTTTTACACCTGAGATTTCTCTTCCATTTCTAGTATTCTGTTGGTTTTACTTGTGTCTGTATTTTCTGTTTCCTTACCTAGATTTTCCATCTCCAGGATTCCGTCAAGTTTTTGTGTTTTTTAAAAAATTACTTCTATTTCCATTTTCTAGTCTTGAATAGTTTTATTTATTTTCTTCTCCTGTTTGTGTTTTCTTTGCTTTCATTAAGGAATTTATTAATTTCCTCTTTAAAGTACTCTATCATCTTCATAAAACTGGCTTTAAGGTCGTTTTCTTGTGTTTCAGCTGTGTTGGAATATTCAGGGGTTTCTGTAGGAGGATAGCTGTGCTCTGGTGTTACTACATTGCCCTGACTGTGTTGATTGTGGTCTTACACTGATGTCTAAGCATCTGTGTTTGGGATGAATATAGGTCTCGTTGCTTATTTCTGAATTTGTTTTTGTTGGATGGGTGTTTTGTTCCTTGGTTTCTGTTTTATCTAAGTTCTTTTTGTCTTTGTGGTCTGTATTTCTGGTGGGTTATGTGACCTTTCATCCATCAGGAGTCTCCATTGGATTGGGGGCTGGACTTGTGGGAGCTGGTGTGGTCTTGGTCCAGCAGGAGGTCTCTTGTTCTTCTCACTGATCTGGCCTGTACCCTGTTCTGACTGAAATATCCCCTACTTGAGCAGTGGATTCTGTGTCCAAGTGGGTCATAGCCTTGGGGTGGGATGGTGGGTGGTGGGCAGTGGAGTGGTATCAATAGGGTGGGTCTTTGGGATCCCATCATAACTGTTTGACTGGAATGGCTTACATATGAGCAGTGGATAGAGCATTCAATCTCATACATAGAAGAATTACAAAGACTTAAAAAATTAGTCTTACAAAAATTTGTAACAGTCATTACAGACAAGTTGTATACAAGTGTATGCCACATGTACAATAACATTTTATTATATTTTGTTAGGGAGAAGCACATGTATGTGCATATATATGCACACGTACACACACACAGTCACAGAAAAAAATTTTTAAATAGCATGATTGTTCAGATGACAGATTTTTTTTTCCTGATGCCTTTTTAAGTCTGTAAGATATTAAGAGGTCAAAATTATACCATATGTAATGAAACTTTTAAAAAGTTAAAAAATTATTTTATGTGTAGGAATTTTGCCTGTATATATCTCCATGTACCATATACATGCAATGCCTTTGTGGATTAAAGGAGAGGGTTGGATCCCCCAAAATGAAATTACAGATGGTTGTAAGCCACCATATAGATGCTGGGGCCATACCTGGGTCTTTTAGAAGAGCAGCTGGTGGTGCTATTAACCATGGAGCTATTTGTATAGCCCTATAATGAAACTTTTTATAGAAAGTAGGTAGGATTTCCTAAGGCTCATCATTATCCATTTTAAGCACTTTCCAGTTGGGTAGTAGCAAGTCCAGTGCAGCATAAAAAGATCCCATTGTTTGTATCAGTTAGTATAGCTGTATGCATTTCCTCATTAGCCTTCCATAATTTACTATCTCCATGAGTTGTTTCTTGTTCTCATCCAGGGTACTGGCATGGGGCTGCCTTGCATTTCTGTGTTCCCAGGGCATAATCTTAAGCTATTTAGCCCGACTCGGGGCCAAGGGAAAGCAGGACGCCCTCTTCTCTGGCCAGTAGTGCCCATTGCTGAGGCTGGCTCTGGTTGCAGCTGCTGTTATTGTCAGCCATACTCGGCTTCTGAGAAGGCCCTGGGTGAGCCACAGCTGTTACTGGTATTTTGAGTGCATTAACTTCATATGTCTTTGAGTTTGTAAACATTTTTATAATATATAAAGTTCAGATACATAGTTAATATGCTTCTGAAAGTCATGTAGATACATGGGTATCATTTAAAGATAGTTGCTTACAAAGAAGTTATTTAAAAGCCTTTAACACAAACAAATACTTAAATGGATTTCAGCTTTGCTAAGGTAATTTGCTGCTCAAGTCTGGAATGTTAAAAAACAAAAACAAACCTTGTCTTTTTTTGGGGGGGGGGGTGTCAAAGGTTTCTCTGTATAGAGCTGGTTGTCCTGGAATCCACTATGTAGACCAGGGTGGCCTTGAACTCGAAGATCCACCTGCCTTTGCCTCCCTAGTGCTGGGATTAATGGCATACACCACTACCACCTGGCCAAAATTTTTATTTTAAGTTAAACATAAACTGTTATTGGAACAGTTTTTGTACTTAAGTTTTAAAATGTCATAAGATGGCATATAACTATTTAGGGGCACAGACCGCCGTATATTTTTCTCAGATTTCTCACAGACAGTTTAAAAAATAACAACCATCCATATTTTCAGAGCCAAGAAACTGAACAGTCAACTTTCTCAGCATCTTCATGATTTCTGAGCTGTTGATAACATGGTTAATGGATAACTAGAAAAGAAAACCCCAAATTTTGAATATATTTTGGGCATTAGTTAGTTACATTTGAATTCTTGAAAGCTTAAATTAATCTAATTTATTAAACTCATGAAGTATGTTTAAGAGTCTTAAAAATATCAAAATGTTGAAAGGGAACTTGTGCTTAAGGGGGCAGGGGAGGGGGTGAAGGAGGTAGGAGGTGGGGTGGGAGTGGAGGGTGAGGGGCAAGAGGATGGATGGAAAGATAGTGATGGACTGGGGATGCTGCCCAGGCCTTCCAGGTGCCACTAGAAACAACTAATGTGGGATGGAGAGGTGGGAAAGATGGAAGAGAGGAGCAGTGTGTGAACTGTGGAGAGAGGCCAAGTGGGAGCTGTAGGCAGTGAGGGGTGTGAGAGAGGTCTGTGGTTGACAGTGAAACATGTCTTCTCCTAGTGTGGTCAGCAGGGGCATGCCCATCTGGGTGGCCTGTGCCCTCTGGACTGTTTTTGTTGTTGTTGTTTTGTTGTGGGGAGGTCACAAGTGAGTGTGCAGATATGGAAAGATGGGAAAGTGAGTCTGATGGGGGGTTATGCTGTGAAATTTGGAGAGAATTAATAAAAATGCTGTATTAAAAATGTTTTTAAAAGCTATTGTTTTATTCCTGTAACAATAACCAGATGAAGTGTGTAATTGAATGATGTTTTTAAAGTAGTTTAGCAAATGAAAACTTGCAAAACTGGTTGAATAGTTAACTTGTAATTTCTACTGAAATCTCTTAAATCATATGTAATTTTGATGAGTGAGATGAGAATTCAAGACACACAATACAGCAACATTTCCAAACCAATTAACAGGTCAAAATACTAAAATGTTCAGTCTTAGGAGAGAGAGATTGAAAAGAAGATAGTATAAGCCAAAGAGACAGATTTACAGAAGTTGGATTTTTGTGAAAGATTTTGCTTTTCTTTTCCTAAGATACTTCATACCTAGATATGTAAAGTTGAACTAGACAGTGTATTCAATTCTAGTCTTTAGGACATTTCTTTTAAAAAGACTGGGCAAAAAGGAAGGAAGGGTGGGCTGCAGTTGTTTCTTAGCAGTATTGGTAGTTCTATTTAAATGAATAACAGACGAATTTAAGTTAAAACTATTTTAACTCAAAGGACACCAGTTAATGAAGATAAATGATAAGTCTAGAAGTGTTTTTGTCATTACAAATATTAGTTCCTTTTTAGAAATCGTTTATATATAGCTCATCTAATACCTTAAGCACAGAATCATAACAGAAGGGAGAAGATGCAGCAGTGCAGTTTTAAATATGTAAAATAGCAGTTTATTGCAATACTGTTTTTTCCAGTAAGTTTCATATACCAAGAAAATACAACTTTGAACAAAGGGGAATATGAAGAAAGTGCTGATGTATAAAGACAGGGAGGGCTGCTGCTTTAATGCTTTATGAGAAAATAAGCTCTCAAATTGATGTTGAAACTGTTATACACTGAACCACACTGGTTTTCTCTTTTTCCCCAACAACTACCAACATATTTAGCCTGTCTGCTCCATTTCCCTTTTCTCTTGGACCCAAACCAAGAATCATACCCCTAGACAGCTTATTTCCATTTTTTCAAACTCCAATATGGTTCTTGAGTCTCCTGAGTCGATTTCCAAATTCTTCAGCAGCAAGAATAAAAACCTCCCATTACTGTCTTCTGTTTTCTGGAAGAAAATTTTGGCTGGCCCAGGCTTTAGGCATTCTCCTTTTCCAGTGTGAGATTCCTGGGGAATTCTAGTTTCTTGAGGTCCATTGTCTCAGTAGTCTGATTGAGGGACACATAGTCTCTTTAGAATTTCTTCATCCATGTCTGGCCCATCACACCACTACCTCCTGAGTGCCAAAATTATAAGTGTGTGTCACATGTCCAGTTTATTTTGTCAGGCAGTAGTGCTTTGTTTGTTACTTTGGTGACAGTTTCATGTTTTGCTGATTATTTGTGATCTCTCTCTCTTTTTTTTTTTTTGACTTTGGTGCTTGTATTTGAAGAAACAAACTTTTCTTCCTCTAGTCTTTACATGTCTGCTGTGCCATGGCAAACACTATCAAGTCTCTGTCTAGGGAGTTTGTGTGGGCAATTTGGAAGGTTCTACAAATAGTTTTGATGATGGAGTTCCTGGATTTGTGGATAGCATGGTCTTGTGTTTTGATTTTAGCATATGGGTAGTGGTTCTTTTTCAAGAGGTTGGTCTTAGTTCTCAGGTGTATGCTTGGAGTATGGTACTAGTCTTCAGCTGTATTCTGTTGGGGGCTGGCTTTAGTGCAGGCATGATCCCTTAGGTGTTTGGAGGCTGGCCTAGCATAAAAAAAGGTCATTAGTGTTGGTATAGAAGTTGGACCAGTTTGTAGTCTACAGTAGTATACAGTAGCTAACCTATCACAGTAGATCTTGAGTTCATCCATAGATGCTGTTCTGATACTGGGCCTGAATTCTTGATCTGTTGCTTGGCCAGTCTGTTAGCCAGGATTACTGACACATGTTTGCTCAGTTAGGGTATGTGAAACTAGGTCATGCTGAGGGACAGGAAGAGTTTTCATACATGAAATATTTTTATATAGGAGCACATGCACACCACTCAGGAATAATAATTGTGCCACAATGTATGTAACTTTCTGACTTACTTAATGATATTACCTTTCACAATATATTCACTATATTTAAGAGGTTTACATATTAAGTAGGAATAATTAAATAATGGAGTTTATATTGAAAATTCAGTCCTTAATTCAGTGACTCTGACTGTAAGTATTTGAAAAATAACTAACTGAAATGTTTATTCTTGCTTTTCTAGTGATATGCAGCTTTCGAGGATCTGTCCCTCAAGGCCTGGTCTTAGAAATAGGAGAAACAGTTCAGATTCTTGAAAAATGTGAAGGTAAGTGTGAGCCTATAAAACACATAGTGATCAGATACAGTTATGGTTGTTCTAATAGATTTTAGCAATCCTTGTGAAGCCAGTATTAAACATACTAAATACTGTTAAAATATTTCTTACTTTAGCTCTTACCCTTAATCACATTTGATCACTTGTTGCCTTACTACCCAGGTCCTACAGTTGGTTTCAGTAGTTTTTTATAGCCTGGAAGTGAAAGCAGCCTTCGTGCTTTTATGTACCACAGTGTATTTGTTTCTACATAGACCTCTTAGTGTTTGATTTTTTTCTTTAGAATTTCAAGGCAGATGCCCATTCATTTATTCAGTAAATTGATATTTTCTGTGGGTTCTAGAGATAGGAACATAAAGAGACTTCTGACTCCAGACTAAAATTCTCAGACAAGACCTTCTCTAAGATGACTCCTTGGGGGCCAGTAATGTGCCACTTGTCATCAGGCCTTATTACCAGAGTTGGATTCTCAGAAGGCTTCCACTGGTTATATCCTCTGACTTCTACATACACATGGTGTATGTAACACTCTTGGGAATATCTCTCTCTCTCTCTCTCTCTCTCTCTCTCTCTCTCTCTCTCTCTCTCTCTCTCTCTCTCTCTCCCGCCAATACACAATGTGTGTGTCTCTGTCTGTCTGACAAATACAACACTCACATACATACAAAGTGTGTGTGTGTGTGTGTGTGTGTGTGTGTGTGTGTGTGTGTGTGTGAGAGAGAGAGAGATATGATATCTCCCTGCTATCTACACTATAAGATACTTTGGGAAGAGAGGGAAATTTGCCTAGTCTGGAATGGCACATGGATTCTATCTAGGCCTTTTGTCTTTTTAGACTGATTGATGATTTATAAGCTACTGATTCTGTTGTGTACTTTACCTGTAGTGTTTTCACTTGATTCCAATTTCTGCTGAACACTTTCCTGAACTATATTGTAGATACAATTTCGTACAAATTTAACATTCTTTTTAAAAGTAATATTGAAGAAATGGTTCCTTGAGTGAGCCAGTGTTTAAAAAGGTTCTTTTATGGCTGGGAAGTGGTGGCACATGCCTTTAATCTCAGCACTTGGGATGCAGAGGCAGGCAGATCTCTGAGTTTGAGGCTAGCCTCATCTACGGAGTGAGTTCCTGAATAGCCAAGGCTACACAGAGAAACCCTGTCTTAAAAGAAAAAGTCTCTTCATCCAGAGAGATGTAAGCATTATAGATATTGATGAATTCTTTTCCTTTTTCTTTGAGCTGAGTAAATCAAATATTGGCATAATTATTTTGTTTGTAGAGATTGAAAATAAATAATGAGTTCAGTCTTTGTGTTTCTCAGAGTAAATCAGTTAGTGAGCAGACAGGGTCAATCAAAGTTTAATCTCCTAGAAACTTTATGATTTCCTTTTGAGTTTTTTCTTTTTTGATTTACATATACCCTGCTAATTTCTCATTTGTTTAATTTGTTTTTTTGTTTTCTATCTTGAATTACTGTAATATTCAGGCAACAATCAGTAGCAGAAAAGGAGTTAACTGTCTGACTCAGATATAGAAATGAAAGAAACGTTTATGTGGGTCCATGTTCCACCCACCTCCAGGCTGGTTCTGGGCTTCAGAGACACCACTCCGGGGGTTGGAAAGGCAGTCTGAGATGTGGGGAAAAGCTGGATCTGGATCTGGGGTTCAAGGCCAGTCTGACACTTGTACATCCAGGCGCCACTGTGAGTCGCAGAAGATCCAAGGGCTGGGGAAGGCTCTTGCGCTGGGGATAGCATCTAGCCTGACACTGGGGAAAGGGGAGCTCTGGCTTATTTCAGTGGTGATTGTCTTAGCTTGGCAGTGGCAGGCTGGAAGCACAGAGAGGACTTCTACAGGAGATTTAGCTGTGGCTCTATAGATGAAGACCTGTACATTCTCTATGGCAGTGGTAGATGAAAGAGACAGTCCATGTTTATCCATATTGTTTATTGGCTGTACAGTATGGAAAGTGGATGCATAGTGAATAGTACCCACTCCTCAGGGTGGACATGAGATTAAATACCTTTGCAGGGAGGAATGTCTGGGAAGAGAAGTTAATTTAGTTATTTAGTTATTTCTGATTAGTAACTTTATAATTATAGATCATAAATGAAATTTAAAATAGTATTAAACTATGTGCATAAATATACAAATTATTCTTTTTAAGCTTTTCAGTAAAAATAATGGAAAGACAATTTTGAAAGCCTTTTGAATAGTTTTGGGAGTTGAATTCTGCTAAAAGTTTTTTAGATTTATAATTGATTGGCACTTTTTTTCTTGTCTGTCATTAGTTATATAATTGAAAAAGACACCAAGCGTTTGAAGGCTGTGCATATTTTTATTGATACACCAAGTAAGAAAATACTTTTTAAAGGTCGTAGGTTTTGCTTTTGGCCTTCAAATTCATTGTTGGGTATGGAGGTCAGAAATCAATGCTGTGGAATTGATTTTTTTCTTTCCAGTTTTACATGGTGCTAAGGATTAAACTCAGGTCACCAGACTTGTGCAACAAATATTTTTATCTGCTGAGCTTATCTTAACAGCCTGAGTGATTTTTCAAAAAAAAATTTAAATCAGATTATTTTAAATTATGGGATAGAAAAGGGATTGTACTTTTTTTTGATGTATCTTTTGCCAGTATGTGATCTCTCTCCTCCTGGGTACTTGTTATTGGCTTAAGGAGCAATAAATTTAGATTGGATTGTTTTACTTTGATCAGTGAAAAATATATGTTTGAGATAAAAAGGCTTGGGATGTCTTATCAAAGGGGGTACTACTTGAGCTCTAGTTAGTACTTTTGACCTTACTCGCTTGGTTTGCACCTGTTTGGGCTGCTAAGTGTTGACTGTCACATGGCCTGGTCTTTTTAGTGGCTCCATTCTTTGTGTTAACACTGTTCACATTGTTGTGCAGCTTCTCAGCCAGCAGCATTTGTAGAGGTACTTTTTGCCTCTGTGGGATAGTATGACTTCACTTGCATTGGGTGCCTAGAAAGTTCATTTTACAATCTCAACAATCACGTATATTTACCAAAGTGATGTTCATCAGTGTTGAAATTATAGATGGTAAATTTCCAGCACAGAATGTGGAACAAGGCTAAGTCATTACCATTTTTATGCAAGTGTTTATTTTTTTTTTAGTTTTTAGAACTTTATTTCAATGTAACTATATGCATAAGAAATACACTCATATTGGTTAATAGAATGCAATTATGTTTAACTTATCCTACACAATCTTGACCAGAAACTTGGTACATGGTTTACAATTAAAAAAAAAAAAAGGTAACAAAAAACAAACTGCAATCTGTTTCATCTCTATCTATTACAAATGTATAAAAAAAAAAATCCTCCATCAAATGCTGTTGAAGACAGCAGAACCTTGAGAAATATACCTTTGGTTTGCCTTAGAAAAGTAACACACATTGCACTGTAAAAGTTTATAAAATCGGTGCAAAACGTTGTTGTAATGTCACAATACCAGTTTTAAGAGTTCAATAACTAGCGGGAGCCTATTGGGCATACACAGAACTGTAGAGGCTATCACACTTAGCCAGCAGTACAGACTGGAAATCTACACAATCAGATCACTCTGAACTATGCAAGTGTTTAAATGTTATTCCTTTCACATAAATTAATCTCATATTTACACCAACCAAGATTAAGTTTTTTTTTTGGGGGGGGGGGGGTTGTAGAGATGGCTCAGAGGTTAAGAGCACTGGTTGTTCTTCCAGAAGTCCTGAGTTCGATTCTCAGCCACCACATGGTGGCTCATAACCATCTGTAATATGACCTGGTGTCCTCTTCTGGTCTGCAGACGTAAATGCAGGCAGGACACTATATACATAATCAATAAATCTTAAAAATTTAGAACATTTTGAATAGATTTTTGTTATTTGTATTTGTCTTATTTGCTTATTTAAAATAACAGAATTAAAGTGAAAAAGTAAACCCTATTTATTTTTTAACTTGATTTGAAGTGATTTAATTTATACAAAGTGTTTGGTGCGACTACAAAGATATAAATCTCACAACCTCATCTCATTCTCACATCAAGTAATCACTGAGCACTTATTAATGGTATTCACAGTTGCAAACCATTGTGCTTTTCTTCTCTAGTATTTGCCTATTGTTCTTAGTTTCTTCTCTTTTGTACATTGATGATCTTTATTCAGTTTATAATATTTTATGAATTTATTATCTTTGAAAGTCAATCCAGGTCTTCTAAAACATGTGGCTTGTTTCTTGCTCTTCAGACTAAAATGGTATTTTGTTTTAGTTTTTCAAGACAGTTTTTTTTCTGTGTAAACCTTAGTTGTCCTGGAACTGACTCTAGAACAGGCTTCCCTTGAACACAGAGATTAACATCATTATTTTTATTTAAAACAGCTCCCATAATATTTTCCTTTTTCTTTGTGAACCAGCTGCTTAAGCAGAATGTGTAGTAAATAACTTTGTGGTGGTTAATGATAAGATTAACCATCTTATCATTTAGGAGAGCTCTAGGTGTGTCTTTGAAGGCATGTACAGAGATATAATTTAGCTGAGGGGGGAAGATTCGCTGAGGCATCTTTTCACAGGTTGGGGTCTGGGACTAAAAAGGGAAAGAGGAGGCAGCATGGGATTGGTGGTTATCTCAGGCTAGCTCTCTGTCCAAGTCCCCATTGGACTGGTGGTTATCCTCAGGCTTGCTTTTTCAGGGAGCGTGAGGCTACTAATCATCCAGATGTTCATAGGTCAGAACACTGAGTTTAGATAAAACCTCTCCCGTCTGCCACCTACTGACGCACATAGAACACAGCAGCCACAGTTGCAAGCTTCTAGGGATAGTTAAATGGAATTTTTTTAAAAAAACATGGTTTTATTTATTTACATTTCAAATGTTGCCTCCTTTCCCAGCCCCCCTCCAAGAGTTCTTCACTGATCTCCCCCAACCCCTTTACATTTACTTTGTAGCAGCTCTTTGCTTGTCTCTTTTCAGCATAAAATATTTTATGTATTTCTTATGTCAATGAAGGAGTTGTAATGTAAGACATTTTTGTAAACCTGGTTAAGAGGACACTCAGTTTGCCTTTTTAAGAAAAATTCCTCCCTCAATAATAAACAGTGTAGACTAAGAACATTTCTTTTTCCTTTTACCCTAGTCTGAGCTTGGGACACCAAATCAAAAGAGACATTTTAGTTTATTTTAGTCTCTCATATTTCCCGATTTACTTTTTGTATCTTGGTTTTGGCTGGAGTTTCTTTTTAAGCCTTGATCAAAAAGACAACCAACAGATGGGTAGCTTTAGAGTTATAAGTAAAAGTTAGTTGAAACATTAGAATTATGAGAGATTTCAGTGGTGATAAGGGATCTGTGAAGCTGCAGGTAGCTTAATCAATAAAGTACTTGCTATGCAAGCATGAAGACCTGCATTGGGATCTCCAACCCACACACAAATTTGAATTCAGGATTACATGCCTGTCATCCTGTCATTGGTAAGGTGGAAACAGGTAGGTCAATGAAACTCAGTGGCCAGTCTCTTTAGGTGAGTTGGTGAAGCCCTAGGTTCAGTGAGAGACCCTGTCTCAAAAAATAAAGTAGAGAGTGTTTGAGGAAGACATCCAGTATCCACATGAACATGCATGGCATACATGCACACACACAGACCATACGCTCAAATAAGGGAGTCGTGGATAAAGTCACTCATATGAATAATGTAAGCTTTATTAAGAATTGTGGACAGATTTTACAGGGAAGTAATCTTTCCTGTTTAATCTTGGAAGAATCATTTGTTTTCCATGGAAGCAAATGGAAGCTCTTCATACTCTACTCATTTGGTTTCAGGTCTAAAGATTGTTGTTTTGTTATAATGATAAATCTCCTTGACAGTGTATTTATCAACATCCTGTTGGTGAGAATAGAAGTATAGCTGCTAATTCATGTATAGATTTGAACCCATTTTTTATTTTATGTCTTAACTTTTTCAAAAAGGGACTTTACATAGATCTTTGAAAGTGTGTGTTTTTGATCTCTTAGAATTTACTTTATTTATATTAAGCAATTCTGACTTAACCTATTTCATAAGCCTAGTCTTTCCTGGAGAAATTTATAGCAGTAAAAGGCAAACATAGAATCTTAGTATTTCTTATTCCTGTCAATTGCCTCCTTTTCCATTTTTTGAGTCACTGTATAAGAGAGACTGTGTAAAGACATTATACATATATTAGCTTAAACTGACCAACAGACTTGTCACATGGATTTTTTCATCTCATATCTTCCAGATTCATTCAGTTTTCAGCTACTATATATTTGCATCTCTAATGCAGTAGTCACTTTTTAGCTACTGGTCTCAGGTAGAAAAGAATAAAACTCAGTTTGAATTTTAATCAAGAAGAATAAGGAATTATGAAAATAATTATAAAGATAAAAGAACATTTAGTGACTCAATATGGTGAAAGAGAAGTTATGACTTGTATGTATTTTTCCTAAGGGTAGGGGTGGATAAAAACCTTACACCACCACCACCACTACAATAAAAATAGGAATCAATAAACACTGCTCATTGATAACTCTGAACATAAGCGGCCTCAGTTCCCCAGTAAAAAGACACAGACTAATAGAATAAATTCGAAACCTAGAGCTATCCTTCAGCTATATTCAAGAAACATACCTTACTTATCATAGATAGCACTTCAGGGTAATAGGATGGAAAAAGGTATTCCAAGAAAATAGACCCAAGAGGCTAGCTGGTGTAGCCATTTTAATATCTGATAAAGTAGACTTCAGATCAAAACTACTCAAAAGAGAAGGGAAGACACTACATACTCATCAAAGGAAAGATCTACCAAGAGGACGTTGCAGTTCTTAACATCTATGCACCAAACACAAGGGCACCCATGTTTATAACAGAAATACTACACAGTTAAATCACATGTTGACCCTCACACAGTGATAGTGGGTTGTAACTTTACTTTTTTTTCAAAGTCTCCTTTTAATAATGGTTCTTAAATACTTTAACCTCCCTTGTAGCCCACCACCTACCAGAGGTAGTGGAAAAGAAAGGATGAGGGGTAAAGTTAACCTGTTAGAAAAGTTCTTTGGAGTGACTCCCATTTGTGTTGCCATGAAATCAGAAGTTCGGTTCACAGGTTAGCAGGTAGCAGCAGCTTGATCCACTCACAAACACCTCACTGATACACCAGGGGTCCACTTTGGTAGAGTTGGATTAGTAAACACCAGTCAGCAGCAGTGCTAGCAGCTAGCTACTAGCAGAGTCAGCCAAGCCTCAGCCTAAGGATGAGTCAGCAGGAGGGACCAGGGCCAACAAGAGTGCCAGAAGTTCTCAGCTATGCCTCTCACAGCGAAATGAAGATCAGTGAATACTCAAGACCAACAAGCATTGCACAGCTAGCTCTATAAGCAAGCCAAGCTCAGCCCCTGTCACTTTGTCAAGTCTATTTATACACTTCAAATATCATGTGTCCTCCATGTATCTTGCCTCAGCACATGCATTTGTCTCAGCTGACATCACTCTGCCAGTCAACCTGAGTCCATGGAAGTGGTAAGAAACTGCAGCACTCCACCAAAAGTTTTTTGGTGTGTTTCTATCTATGGAGTCCTAGCAAATAGAGCTTGACTATGCATTGTAAGGTGGACCAATACATGTGTGTTGTTAGCAAAGAATACCTCATCACATGTCCTTTCATGTGCTTGCTTTAGCAGAACATCCTTTCTCCTGTGTCTGATTCAGTGAAATGTTCCTTCACAAGTCTGCTTTAGCCTTTCACTTGTGTCTACTTCAGGAAAACACTCCTTCACGTGTTTTCCCCTCAAAACACCATCCAACACAACTGACTTTCCAAAGAACCCTTAAGTTTCCACTTCAGTGGGTGACTTCAGTACCCTATTCTTACCAAGAGACATGCTATTCAGACAAAACTTAAACAGAAATTCTGGTACTAACTGATGTTATAAAGCAAATGAACCTAATAGATATTTATGGAACATTTCACCCAAACACAAAAGAATGTGCCTTCTTTTCAGCAACTCATGGAACTTCCTCCAAAATTGACCACATCCTTGGACACCAAGCAAGTCTCAATAGATACAAGAAAATTGAAATACTACCCTGCATCCTATCTAACCACCGTGAGTTAAAGCTTGATATCAATGGCAACAGAAACACAGAAAGCATACAAGCACGAGAAAACTGAATGACTCATTACTGAATGAAAAATGTGCCAAGACAGAGAGAAACTACTTTCTAGAATTGAATAAAAATTAATATACAACATTCCCAAACTTATGGGCCACAATGAAAGCTTGTCTAAGAGGAACGTTTATAGCAGTCGGTGCCTATATAAAAAATTGGAGAGATCTCATGCTAGTAACTTAACAGCACACTTGATAGCTCTAGAACAAAAAGAAGGAGTCACACCCAAAAGAATAGATGGCAAGAAATAATCTCAGGCTGAAATAAATAAAATAGAAACACACACATGTATACACACAACAATAATATGAAGAATCAATGAAACAGAGTTGCTTCTTTGAGAAAATCAGTAAGATTGTCAGATCCTTAGCCAAATTAACTAAAATGTAGAAAGAGAAGATGTGCCGTGTCATTGCCACAGCACATCTTGCAAGCAAGACAGATTGCATGTCAAAAATTTTGGGGGGTCTCTGTCTGAGTTGGGCCCTGGGTCACAGTGACAAGAAGAGGGTTGGGTTGGGTTAGAGTGGGGGGGTCATTGAGAGAGTGTAGGAGGTCTGTGATTGGGGTGCCTACCTGGACTTTGGTGGCTGGTGTGGCTTCTGGTGGAGAGAGTGTGTGTGTGGGGGGGTGGTCTCTGCCCCAGTTGGGGGCTGGACTTTGTTTCTCTTTTTTTGAAAGTTGAAACCAATTGTTCTAACATCATTTGCTGAAAACATCTTTTTCCTATTGTGTTGCCATTGTTACTTTGCCAAGGGTCAGTTGAAGTCTGTATGGGTCAGTTTATGGATGTCCTCTTTTGTTCTGTAGACTGTTGCCTATTTTTCCCCCAATACCCAACAGCTTTTAATACTGTAGTTTTGATGCATGAAAATGGCTTCTTTCTTCCTTCCTTCCCTTTTTCATTCCTTCCTCCCTCCCTTTCTTCCTTTCTTTCTTTTTCAAGGTTTTTAGAGACCCTTATTATGCCATGTGTTGTCTTTTAATCATGTTATTTATAGTAAGAGTATCATTTAGAAATGATAAATGAAGAAATTGAGACTCAGTTTGTGAAACTTGGGTCATAGCTGCTGTCACTAAAAGAAGGAGATTTCCTATTCTTTTGTAATGTGTTGTTTTCATGTGAGAAAATTAGATCCCCACTTTGATATCATTGTTATGAGCTTTGAATATTAGAACATGGAAAATTCCCTAAATTCCAATATGTAAAATTAGTAACAAAAGTTCTCAGTTAATATTAGCTGTTATGTATACTCCCTATTTTTATTTTCATTTTGTAAGTGCTTTTCTTGGTTTATACTCTTACGTGCCATTTCCTCTCAAATGCAAGCAAACTATAACAAAACTCAGAAAGTAATAGATTAGAACTGAGAAAGGTTCCCAATAAGATTTTCCTTGCCTGACAATTATACTTCTGTGTGTAATTGAAATTTCTATTAGTATTGCTGTATATGAATTCTGGAAGGAAAAAGGTTGGTCTCTCTTTATATGAATTCTGGAAGGAAAAAGTTGGTCTCTCTTTAATGTTAGCAACTGAGCGGAAACAATAATAACAAATAAACAAGGGAATAGTATAGTATGCTGCATTGGAGAGTGAATGAGTCAAGAAACAGTCTGGGCTGTACTTTCTATCTGCCATATAAAACCAAACTGAATAAAAATAAAAACCTCTTCCTTTAGGAGTAAACTGCCAGCACAGTTATAGATCCCAATGAAGCCAAAATATTTTATGGAAAATTTCATATTTACCTGCTTTTAAAAATTTCAATTATGTCTCTTACAGAATGACCATAACATTATTTTAATATCTTTTTAGGTTGGTACAGAGGAGTTTCAACAAAGAAGCCTAATGTGAAGGTAATGGAAAGCTCATCTTTGTGTTCTTTAATGTGTTCTTTACAGTCAGTAGCAACTGGTTCTAGTTTATCTTTAATCCTTATAGTAGCTACAGTCACCTTTATGGCAGAATTGTGTAAGTCTTATAATGCTCAGGCAATATTAAATTGATTTTTCAGAAGTCACAGAAAATGCTAATGTGATTATAGCTACATGCTTGTATTGAAGAAGCCTATTCATGCTTTTAAGTAATTTTTCTTCAAGATTTGACAAAAACTAAATTGACTTAGTTATAGTTTTAATGTTTGGAACCACATGTCTAGTTAGATGAATTTATTGCTAAGATGCAAAGTGGGAAAAATAAAATAATGCTCAACTAGGCAATTTTTGTTGATATTAATAATTTTGTTAAAATGTGAACTTAAGTAAGACTGCATACAATATTGATATTATGTACTACATTTTATATTTTGAGTCCATTATAATTAATAGTAATTTAATAAAATATTATATTTCTATTAGCAATTATAACTAGAATCTTCTTTACTAAGCTATTTTTTAAAAAATATTTATTTATTTTATGTGTATGAATGCATAATAGCTGACTTCAGACACAGCAGAAAAGGGCATCAGAACCCATTACAGATTGTGAGCCACCCTGTGGTTGCTGGGAATTAAACTCAGGACCTTTGGAAGAGCAGCTAATGCTCTTAACCTCTGAGCCATCTCTCCAGTCCCTTACTAATCATTTTATAGCATTCTTTTAGCTTAGTTTTATTTTCTGGTGCTGGGGACTTAAATGAAAGGGGTGGCATATTTGTCCAGCACATGCTGGACAAATATGCCACCCCTGAGCTATAACCCTATCCCTGCTTACTCTTTCATAATTAATATTATTCACATTTCTTATCTTTTGGTAGCCTAATATTAAAAGTATTGTTCTTTTTTTCTTTTTATATTTTTTCTTTTTATTCTTTTAATCTTTTTTTTTACAGTTCAGACTTTATCCCCCTCCTGGTCCACCCTCTGACTGTTCCACATCCTACACCTCCCTGCTTCCCTGTCTCCAAGAGGATGTTCCCACCTCACACCCACCCCACCAGACCAACCCACTTCCTGAGGCGCCAAGTCTCTCAAGGGTTAGGTGCATCTTCTCTGACTGAGTCCAGACCAGGCAGTCCTCTGCTGTATATGTGTTGGGGGCCTCATATCAGCTGGTGTATGCTGCCTGGTTGGTGGCTCAGTGTCTGAGAGGTCCCTGGGGTCCAGATTAGTTGAGACTGATGGTCTTCCTATGGGGCCACCCTCTTCCTCAGCTTCTTCCAGCTTTTCCCTAATTAAACCACAGGAGTCACTAGCTTCTGTTCATTGGTTGGGTGTAAGTATCTGCATCTGTCTAGATCAGCTGCTTGTTGGGCTTCTCAGAGGACAGCCATGCTAGGCTACTGTCTATAAGCATACCATAGCATCAGTAATAGTGTCAGGCCTTGGAGCCTCCCCTTGAGATAGATCCCAAGTTGAGCTGGTCACTGGACCACCTTTCCCTGAGACTCTTCTCCCATTTTTGTCTCTGCAGTTCTTTCAGACAGAAGTAATTCTGGGTCAGAGTTTTTGACTGTGGGATAGCAACCCCATCTCTCCACTTGATACCTGTCTTTTTACTAGAGGTGAACTCTACAAGTCCCCTCTCCCTACTGTCGGGCATTTCATCTAAGGTCCTTCCTTTTGAGTTCCAAGAGTCTCTCACCTCCCAGGTCTCTGGTACATTCTAGAGGGTCTGTAGGAAGCTGCTGTTATCTGCGCAGTTGCTAGGCAGATAGGCTTCCTTAGTCACTGCCAATCCCAAGGCATATTGGGTGGTGAGCGAACAGCCAATCAAAAGTGAATACGTCACTCTAGACTGTACTTAAGCGGGACCCCTTCCTCAGCTCTCCCCTTCCGCGTCTCTCCGCGTTTCTCCACGTGGGTGATAAAGATTAAAAAGCCTCGTTTTGCAGTAACTACCTGATCTCTGCGTCTCGTGATTTCTCCGCGGATGCAAAGCTCAAGGGGGGGCGCAGTAGATCTGGCTTCCTACAAGGGTCCCCCCCCCCAACCTCTCGAAGTTGCCTGTTTCAATTCTTTCTGGTGGCCTTCAGGGCTTCAGTCTTGTTTTGCCCCGTCCTCAATACCTGATAAAGTTTCCCTCTTTCCCTCCCTGTCCCTTTTCCCATCCAGGTCCCTCTCTCCCTCTGCCTCCTCCTGTGATTGCTTTCTTCTCCCTCCCAAGTGGGAGTGAAGCATCCTCACTTGGGCCCTTTGGCTTGTTAGACTTCTTGAGTTCTGTGGGTTGTATCCTGTACTTTTTTTTTGGGGGGGGGCGGGGAGACAGGGTTTTTCTGTGTAGCCCTGGCTGTCCTGGAACTCACTTTGTAGACCAGGCTGGCCTCGAACTCAGAAATCCGCCTGCCTCTGCCTCCCAAGTGCTGGGATTAAAGGCGTGCGCTACCACTGCCAGGCAGGTATTCTGTACTTTTTTTTTTTTTTTTTTTTTTTTTTTTTTTTTTTTTTGGCTAATATCCACTTATTGTGAGTACATACCATGCATATCCTTTTGGGTTTGAGTTACCTCACTCAGGATGATATTTTCAAGTTCCATCTATTTGCTTGCAAAATTTATTATGTCTTTGTTCTTAATAGCTGAGTAGTACTCCACTGTATAAATGAACCACATTTTCTGTATCCATTCTTTCTTTGTGGGACATCTGGGTTGTTTCCAGCTTCTGGCTATCATAAATAGGCTGCTATGAACATAGTGGAACACATGCCTCTGTGGCATGGTGGGGCATCTTTTGTGTGTATGCCCAAGAGTGATATAGATGGATCTTCAGGTAGATCTATTTCTAATTTTCTGAGGAACTTCCAGATTGATTTCCAGAGTCACTGTACCAGTTTGCAATCCCATCAGCGATGGAGGAGTGTTGCTCTTTCTCCACATCCTCACCAGCATGTGCTTCTTGAATTTTTGATCTTAGCCATTCTGATTGGTGTAAGGTGGAATCTCAGGGTCGTTTTGATTTGCATTTTCCTAATGACTAAGGACTTTGAACATTTCTTTTAAGTTCTTCTTAGCCATTCGAGATTCCTCTGTTGTGAATTCTAATTCTCTTTTTAGTTCTGTATAACATTTTTTGATTGGGTTGTTTGGTTTCTTGGTGGTTAGCTTCCAGAGTTCCTTATATATTTTGGATATTAGCCCTCTATTGGATGTGGGGTTAGTGAAAATATTTTTCCCCAATCTTTAGGTTCCTGATTTGTCATATTGACTATATCCTTTTGCCTTACAGAATCTTTCCAGTTTCATGAGGTCCCATTTATCATTTCTTGATCTTAGAGCCTGAGCTGTTGGAGTTCTGTTTAGGAAATTTCCCTTTGTAGCAATGAGTTTGGCTCTTTTTCTTATATTGAAAAATAGAAGCATTATATTAATATTTTATTAAAAATATATTGAGAGTTTTAGGCATTAGTTTGCCAGTGGAATCATTCATTTTTACTACTTTTTAAGGTTATCACTAGAAACAAAACAGTACCTTCAAGTTTTAATTCAGCACTGCTAGGCCTTTTCATTGTTGGCATGACATTATGGGTTGTGCACTTATTGTATAAGATATAAGAAACCATCTTGTGTGTTATAAGATGTTTAGTATCACATATGGCCTCTTTCTCGAGAAACCTTATCATCCCCACCCCATGTGTCTAGCCCCCAGCATGTGGAGAGACTGAAAAAGAATGCACTGTATTAGCAATGTTATGGGGCTAAACTTGTCTCTTTTTTGTTATTTTATTTATTTACATTTCAAATTTTATTTCTCTTCCTTGATTTCTCTACCCTACACAAGCCCCTTATTTCATTCCTCCTCCCCCTCCTTCTATGAGGGTGCTTCTCCACCCATCCACCTACTCCTGCCTCAGCACCCTAGCATTCCCCTACACTGGGGCATCAAGCCTTCACAAGATTAAGGGCCTCCCCTCCCATTGATACCAGATAAGGTAATCCTCTGCCACTGGACCCATGCAGCTGGAGCCATGGGTTCTTCCATAAGTACTCTTTGGTTGGTGGTTTAGTTCTTGGGAGCTCTTGTGGGGGGCAGTCTGGTTGGTTGGTTGATATTGTTCTTTCTATGGGGTTGCAAATCCCTTCAGCTCCTTCAGTTCTTCCCCAAACTCTTCCATTGGAGTGCTGGTGTTCAGTCTGATGGTTGCTGCAAGCATCCACATTTGTATTGGTCAGGCTCTTAAATTTGTCTTTAATAGAGAACTACTTCTTAAAGGTAATTTTCTCCATGTATTTCTAAACTTGGAACTCTAAAGGTTTTACTCTTCTCTCAAGAATGCCTATATGAGAATAGTGTCTACATTTATTTTAAGAATCTTGATTAAATTGTACCAAAGTTAGAAGTGTTTTTAAATATCAGTGGAAAGCAATAGTGATATTTCATGTTTTTATTTGTGCTCATTATTTGTGAACTTTGTTACTTCTTTGCCTTGCTTCTAGTAGTAGTACTTGGTGATTACTGTGCAGACTGAATAATACCTTTAAAATGTTAAATACACCCCCCCCCCGTGTGCATTTGTATAGAACCCAGAGAACTACCCACCTTGGGTTTGTTTCTTAGGTGCTGTCCACCCTATTTCTATTTCTATTTCTATTTCTATTTCTATTTCTATTTCTATTTTTTGAGACAGTATCTCCCACTGGCCTAGAATTCTCCACATAGGTGAACTGGCTGGCAAGAGAACCCCAAGAATCCATTTGGCTCAGCCTTTTCAGCTCTGAGAGTACTCTCAGTGGCAGCTCTGCGAGTGCCACTGCACCCAGATGCTTTTTGTTTTGTTTCTCTGTGTAGCCCTGGCTGTCCTGGAACTCACTCTGTAGACCAGGCTGGTCTCGAATTCAAAAATCAGCCTGCCTCTGCCTTCCAAGTGCTGGGATTAAAGGCGTGCACCACCACTGCCCCGGCATACCCAGATGTTTTTATGTGTGTTAATTATCAAATTTAAGTCCTTGTATCTGCAAGGCAAGCACTTTATTCCTACTGAGATTTCTCCTAGCCTTAAACATAATTATTTTGATTATTTGTTGATTGATAATAAAGTACTTTAGAATATCATGGATATTAAATGAATAACCATTTTATCTGTCATGATACTGTGATTTGACTGGGTGAACTCACAATTATTTTGATTCTGTTAGGTTACCTGTAGCTTTAGTTGTCTGGGGTCCCACTTGGCCATCTTGGCAGATGGCTATCACCTCCTTCACTATTTCTTCTTCAATAAGATATTGAAACCATACATTGTGCATTAATTTGAAACTTTAATCATAAAACATTTAATTCTGTGATTACTTTCTTATTTTGATATCAAAATACTACTAGTAGAATCAAGATAGAAAGGTGCCATAGATCTTAAATATCAAGATAAATAGCATATAATATAAATTATAGATATCCATTATTTTCTAACAGTTCTTATTAATTAATGTTTTAGCTTTTGGCAATTTTGTCACTATATTTTAAAAGTAGTGTACAAGTAGAAACCTCCCAAATCACTTGTTCTCATATGGACCATTATGGTAATTGGGTTTCTCTACATGGTCTTTAGGTGTCCTTTCTTCTAGCTTCTTAACAGATCTCTCCAAAAAGGTCACTAATTTTTTTTCCTTTTTAAAAAAATTATTTTAAACTCCATATTTTAGTCCTCTCCTGGTCCACCCTCTGACTGTTCCACATCCCATACCTCTTCCCCACTCCCCTGTCTCCATGAGGATGTTCCCCCCCTCCACCCTACCAGCTTTCTAAACTCCCTAGGACCTCCAGTCCATGGAAGGTTAGGTGCATCTTCTCTGACTAAACCCAGATTCCAGTCCTCTACTGTATATGTGTTGAGAGCCTCATATCAGCTGGTTGTATGCTGCCTGGTTGGTGTTCCAGTATCCGAGAGATCTCTGGGGTCCAGGTTAATTGAGACTGCTGGTTCTCTTACAGGGTCGTCCTCCTCCTCCTCAGCTTCTTCCAGCTTTCTCCTAATTCAGTCACAGGGGTCAGTAGTTTCTGTCTATTGGTTGGTGCAAATATCTGCATGTGACTCTTTGAGCTTCTTGTTGGGTTTTTCAGAGGGCAGTCATGATAGGTTTCTTTTTGTGAGCACTCCATAGCCTCAGTAATAATGTCAGGTCTTGAGGCCTCCCCTTGAGCTGGATCCCACTTTGGGCCTGTCACTGGACCTTCTTTTCCTCAGGTTCCTCTCCATTTCCATCCCTGCAGTTATTTCAGACAGGAACAATTATGGGTCAGAATTTTGACTGTGGGATGGCAACCCCATCCCTCACTTGATGCCCTTGTCTTTCTGCTGGAGGTAGGCTCTACAAATTTCCTCTCCCTAGTGTAGGGTATTTCATCTAAGGTCCCTCCCTTTGAGTCCTGATTATCTTTCACCTCTCAGGTCTCTGGTACATTCTGGAGGGTCCTCCTAACCTCCTACCTCCTGAGGTTGCATATTTTCATTCTTTCCGCTGGCCTTCAGGGATTTCAGTCCTTTTCCCCCATCCAATACCAGATCATGTTCCCCTCTCTCTGTCTCTCCCCATCCTCTTTCCTTCCCAGGTCCCCCTCCCCTTGTGGTTGATTTCTTCTCCATCACAAGTGGGACTGAGGCATCCTCACTTGGGCCCTTCATCTTGTTAACCTTTTTGAGTTCTGTGGGCTGTGTCTTTGGTATTCAGCACTTGAATGCTCATAACCTTACACCTGTTTTAAAATTTTTTTATTATGATATAGTTATTTGGATTTTGTGAGTTATTTTGTGTTTAGTTTTTGAAATAGTTTGACAATTAAACAGAAATGTTAAACTAAGCAGTGTTAGAAGTTTTTTTGTGTCCAATCAGATTTATTATTTTTATGCATATATAGTACATCTGTAATTATATATTTTAGTAATATAAACTTTCTAGAATTTTAGGTGGCTATAGGATTTACTAGTAACATATATTCATATCTTAAGTTTGTATTGCTATTCCTTTTCAAAACACATCAAAACCAGTTCAGATTTGTCAATAAAGTTCATATACAGTCTGAATAAAACATTGCAGCTTCCTTATATTACAGTCATTGGTTAAAACATCATTATAAATATTCAAGAAGCAATTTCTTGTCATCTGATATATATGTGAGAGTTATGCTTTCATTATTTTTTGGGCTTAGGCTATTTGATAAATATAGATTTGAGTTTATATCATTTAAAGAAGGAATTATCTGAAAACTTCTCTGAATTATGTAAAGATATCTTCTTTTCTCTCAAGACTTCTAACTTTTTTGTGGTACTTGGGATTGAATTCAGGGTTTCAGACAGGCTAGGCAAGAACCCAACCCCAGGCCAAGAGTCTTAACTACTGATGAATACAAATATAATCAGAATATTAATAAGTTAGTAGCTTTCCTTTAATGGGCAATATATGAGCATGTGAATGTGTAGGACAGAAAACAACCTTGGATTCAGTTTACTGGAAAATTTAGTAGAAAATCTCAAATGTTCCTGAAGTACCTATGTCATGTATGACTTATAGCACTAATGTATTAGCCACAAACCCTCTCTATTTAGACGTAGTTTATGCATCTTTCATTTCATTGTCTTTAGTCTGTTAGAGGTGATATGAATAGTACCTACTTACTTAATGTAAAAAGGACACCTGAACACCTGAATCAGCCACACCTTACCACATGCTCATGGAAACACTTGGAATGAATGATTTTAGAGTTAAATTGTATCAGTAATTACTTTAAAATTAAAAAAATTATATGTATTGTTGTTTTGCCTGTGCGTATGTCTGTGTATTTGCATACCTGGCACCTGTGAAAGTTAGAAGATCCCTTGGGACTGGAGTTACAGACAGTTGTGAGCTGCCATGTGGGTGCTGGGAAGTGACCCTGGTCTTTTGGAAGAGCAGCCAGTGCTCTTAACTACAGAGCTGTCTCTCCAACCTTAATACTTACTTTTCATAAAGAAATAAATAAACAAATAATAAAATAAATAAATTAAAATTTCAAAGCAGAATTGTACATTAAATATAATTATAACACCAAAATTTAAATCCCAGTTTAAAATTTAATCCCAGTTTAAATGTGTTTAAAACATTAAATAAGTTTAAAACATTATTTTGACTATTCTATGTTATTAATATCTAAAGATAAAATAACTAAGGTGCCTTATTTTTTAATCTTATTTTCATTTGGACTTTAAAAATTTAATTAATTGTTTTATTTTATTTTATTTTTTTTGGGACAGGGTCTTATGTTGCTCTGGCTGTCCTGGAACTTGCTTTGTAGATAAGGCTAGCCTTGAACTCAGAGACTGCCTAATTCTGCCTCCTGAGTGCTAAGACTAAAGGCAGGCATGTGCCACCATACCACTTCACCTAGCTAAAACATTAAATTTTTTAAAATTAAAACATAATTACACCATTTACCCCCTCTTCCCTCCAACTCCTTCCATGTCTGTCCTGCTTCCCAAAATTCATGGCCCTTTTCTCTTTAATTATTATTGTAATACATAAATATATCCATGTATATATGTAGACTTGGTTTTTGAGTAAATACTTTTTATATTCATTCCAATCCATATTATTTTCACTTTGATTTTTCTGGTGTTTTCCAAAGTATATATTTTAGACAATAAACCTTTTTATATTTATACAGTTGAATTATCTAATGTTAAATAAAGATTGAGTGAAAGCTAAAGCATTGAACACTCAATAGGCTTTTCTTCCAGTGTACATTTGCTTAGTTACAGTAAAGACTGATAGAAGTGCTGCCCTGCTGGCTGTTTCTTTAGTCACACAGAAATCATAAGTAGTGTTTGGGGAGATGGCTCATTGGTAAAGTGCTTATTGTGCAAACCTGATGACCTGAATTCAAATCCCTGAACCCACGTAAAAAGCTGGGTGCAGTAGTAGTGCACATGTCTGTAATCCTAGTATATTCCTATTGGGAGAGCGGAGGTGGAAAGAAGAGTAGTTCTAGGAGATCAGCATACACAATGGCGAACAAGAAAGTACTTGTCTCAAACAAAGTGGAAGGTGAAGACCCAATGTGATACCTGAGGTGTCATCTGATATCTACATGTGCTTGGGGACACACACACACACACACACACACACCTCGACACACACACATATATAGAGGTTATCGTAAAACTTGTGGGAGTTAGTCTTTCTTTCCACCATGTGGTCCTGGAGAGAACTCAGGTTGTCAGACTTGGTGTCAAGTGCCTTTACCCACTGAGTCATCTCTTTAGTCTTCAGCATTTAGCAGTAGGTAGTAAGTGGCAAC
Source organism: Arvicanthis niloticus (assembly GCF_011762505.2). Taxonomy (NCBI): domain Eukaryota; kingdom Metazoa; phylum Chordata; class Mammalia; order Rodentia; family Muridae; genus Arvicanthis; species Arvicanthis niloticus. Next base: position 27,349,053 of record NC_047678.1, on the reverse strand, counting down.
AGTTACAGTTCCCAAAGCCTTGTATGATAGACCCAGGGTTCCTAGTATGTGTCTCTTGGGCATTGAGTGTCAAAGTCCTAGAGCTTGGCAGTTCTCTGGAACTCCTCCAATAATCATTGCCCATAATCCATTTGCTCTGGCTCTGCATAGCCATATCTATACTTCTATTATTTTTTTGTCCTCTCAGATACCTGTTTCCCACAATTTCTGCCACTGACCTTTCTCTGGAACTCTTCAGCTCTTCAGCCACTTTCTTTCCAGTATTCTATCTTTTTTTATCCAGTATTTGTTATCACTGCTGTGGCTGTTGTTGTTGTTGCCACTGCCATTACTACCACCCCATTTTTTCTTTTTGGCTTTTACCAGCTCAGCCCTTCTATTTATAATAAAGATCCAATTCCCACGAGGAAGAAGCCTTTTATTAGGCACAATTTTGCAACACCACAGGGGACAGTACAAGAGGGTGTCTTCCAGGTAGTCTATTTATATAGTCAGTAGAAGGTAACCATTCATTCAAATGAAGGATTGTTTACACTAATCAGAAGCATTAGCTAGGCCACCAAGGGAAGTGCTCACTCTCTGGTATGTTATAATGAAGATGACTATAAAAATCTTTTGGAGTGCCACTTTCTAAACAAGGTATCTGGAGTGGTTACTCCTCAGCCATGCTGTGGTTGTAATGGTCCTCTGCATCTGTTGGAGTGTCCTCAGAATGGTTGTGTTTAAAACATTTAAGCTTCTAAGAGGACAATGTGGCCAATTGACAGTAAAGGATTTCTTGGCTGGCAGTTGCTCTCTTAAGGCTCCTATGTATAATGAAGGGGCCTGTTAATCATGGTTATCAAAATATTAAATAAAATTTTATAGTTTTTAAAGAATATACCCAAAGTATTAAAGAATAAGAGAACAAAATAAATAATGAAAAGAAAAACTACTATTATTACAGTTTTTGGTTTCTATAGAGTATATGCTTAAGAGGGAAAAAATGGCTCTGTAAGAGTTGAGATTTACTTCTGTTATGTTATTTCAACGATACATTAGTTATCAACAAATGCCTAGAACTACATGAGTTAGAGAAGGGGTCTTTTATATGGTAGAAAAATTTACAATGCATATTTAAGAAACAACAAATAATGTAAGCCAACTAGAGTACACTGTTAAGATAATGATGGTTGGTATGCTAGGAAAAGTAAGTCAAGCTTGTATTTAGAGTATTATATGCCAAAGAGTAAAGATAATGATGTGGACTTTTGGCTTTCTTGCTGGTCAGCTGAGTTCCACATGTGCTGTTGTCACATAGTATTCTAACATTCTGCTACTACAGTGAAACACAGAAGACAGTAAAGAGGTTTCTTTTGGCACATAGTTTTAGAGCTTCAAATCTCATGATCAGGCAGCCTGTCAAATGGCATTGTCCAGGGAGCATGTGGTTGGACACTCTGTACAATAAGAACTAGGAAGCAAAGCTGGGAAGGCTGCATAGGTCAGGACACCAGAATTTCCCATGAGTTTGCTTTACTTTCTAGAGAACTCATTACTTCCCAGTAATGTCACCCTGGGGACACATGAACTTTAGGGATGAAAACCATAGTACACAGTATAAGACTTACTAAGATAAAAAACTCAGGTGATAGTAGATGCTGGCAACAAGGATGGGGAGAAAGAGGAACATTCCTCTTCTGGGATTGTTGGTGGGATTGCAAGATGGTGCAACCACTCTGGAAATCAGTCTGGCACTTCCTCAGAAAATTGGACATAGCATTACCCGAGGACCCAGCTATACCACTACTGGGTATATACCAGAAGATGCTCCAACATATAACAACGACATATGCTCCACTATGTTCATAGCACCCTTATTTATAATAGCCAGAAGCTGGAAAGAACCCAGATGTTCTTCAACAGAACAATGGAGTACTACTCAGTTACTAAAAACAATGAATTTACGAAATTCTTAAGCAAATGGATGGAACTAGAAAATATCATCTCAAGTGAGGTAACCCAATCACAAAAGAACACACATGGTATTCACTCACTGATAATTGGGTATTAGCCCAGAAGCTTGAAATAGCCAAGATTCAACTCACAGACCACATGAAGCTCATGAAGAAGGAAGACCAAGTGTGGGTGCTTCGGTCCTTCTTAGAAGGAGTAACAAAATACTCATGGGAGCAAATATACAGACAAAGTATGGGACAGAAACTGAAGGAGGGGTCCCCTGGAGACCATTTCACCTGGGTATCCATCCCATGTGCAGTCATGAAAGGTAGACGCTGATGTGGATGCCAGGAAGTGCATGCTGGCAGGAGTCTGATATAGCTGTCTCCTTAGAGGTCTGCCAGAGCCTGACATGTACAGAGGCGAATGCTCACAGCTAACCATTGAACTGATCAAGGGGTTCCCAAAGGAGGAGTTAGAGAGAAGACTGAAGGAGCTGAAAGGGTTTGTGGCCCCATGGGGAGAGCAACAATACCAACCAACCAGAGCTCCCAGAGTCTAAACCACCAGCCTGGGAGCACATAATGAGGGACCCATGTCTCCAGCTGTATATGTAGGGGAGGATGGCCTTGTTGGGCATAGGTGGGAGAGGAGATCCTTGGTCCCATGAAGGCTAGACACTGAGTGTAGGGGAATTCGAGGGTGGGGAGTAGTTGGGGGCACATCCTCATAGAAGCAGGAGGAGGGGGGATGGAATAGGGGGTTCCTGGGTGTAGGGGAGATATGGGATAAGGGGATAACATCTGAAATGTAAATAAAATATTCAATAAAAATTAAAAATTAAAAAAGATGCATATTGATGAATTTGTAGATATTTTCTGAGGTGTACTCTACAGTACTACAGTGAGTAGTAGTTTCAGTGAGTTAGGTGGGGAGTAATGAATCAAGATTGTGAGGTATTGTTCAGCATTGTTAAGTACTAGCGTGGGAAGTACATTTTGAGACAGGGTCTTGCTATTTAGTTCAAGCTGGCCTCAATTTTAGTAACCCAGGCTGAACTTAAAAGTTTAGAAGCTCTGCACAAGTACAGTTAAACATCATTGGAATTGGTAGTTTATTGTTGAGATTTCTTCAAACCTTTATTGTAAATACCCTTTGAGTGATTTCTGTAATCACTTTGTTGAGGTCCTTTTTCTCTGAGTAGAAATTGTATGTAGATAAGGAGTTCTGCTGGCCTCGGCAGCCTTTATATCCCTTGGCATCTGATAGCGGTGAGTGGCAGCAGCAGACAAGAAGGAGCACCAGCAAGTGTTTGCCTCTACTTTCATACTCTTGTTTAAGGTATGAGGTACTAGGACCGTTTACTATATGCAGCTCGTGTTCAGTGTAGCTTATAGAGGTCTGGGAAGTTAGAATTCCTTATGTAACAGTAATCCCTTGCTAATGTAACAGTTAATAAACCTAGGCATTGAAACTCAACTTTTGCTGTGTATCTCTTGGTTCCTCCTCTTATGTGGATATCGAAGCACCAAGCAGTTCCACTGCTGCCTTTTCATCATCTCTGCTGATGTTGTTTCCTTTGTGACTCATCTCAGCTCTATTAAAATTAGGCAAGAAAAGCTCTTAATCTCTAATGCTGTGTGTGTATCATCACTCTTCCCTCAGAAGACATGGTTATTAAATGAAAATCTCTATGCCAGGCGTGTGATACTGCCTCACAAGTTTATTAGTTAGGGAGGCTCCCAAGTTTGATTTGCATTTCCCCCTGGGGAATCTATTAAACAAGCTTTAAAATAGTAGCAACAGCTAAATCACACCTGAGATGCTGAGATCCCAGAACTGGTCTTGAGGTTGTGTGCCACAGTAGTTAGATTAGTGCTAGAGTAACACTCTCACTGGGAAAAGGGGGTGACAACTGGTTGTCACTCAGTTCACAAAATGTGGTGCCTCAGTAGTCCCAGTCTGGTACTAGGACCCCGGTACATTCCTAGAAAGCTGCTGATCTCTGTTACTTGATGAAAGCTTGGAAATACTGGTTCTACTGCCATGGAAGGAAGCAGCAGTAACAGCATCAGCAGCAATACCAGGGCAACTCAACCACATAGCAAGAGTGAAAGGGGAGAGAATAAACTTCCTCTAAAATACACTTTTTTATCTGGGCTCCTACCAGAAGGTGCTATCCACAATTGGAGTGAGTCCTACAATGATCAGGACAGTTCTTCAGATGATACTCCCTACTCAGCTGATTCTAATTTGTGGCAGGTTGACATTAAACTAGTCATAATAACATCTACAGGTATTCATCATTTTTCATATTTTTATTGACCATTAATTTTTCTTTTTTTAAGAAAAGGGATTTTATTTTATGCATATATAAGTGCCTACATGTATTTATGTGTACCATGTGCATGACTAGTGTTCATACAGGCCAGAATAAAGTATCAGATCTCTTGGATCTGGACTTACAAACAGTTATGAGCTGTCATGTGACTGTTAGGAACTGAATCCAGGTTTTCTAAAAGAGCAGCCAGTGCTCTTGACTGTTGAGCCATTTCTAGGTCCTTGCTTTTCTTCTTTTGAGAGCTGTTTACTCAATTTATTTACATACTTACTGATTAAATTGATTGGCTTGTGGGTTTTTTCTTTTTTCTTTCTTTCTTTTTTGGGTTTTTGGTTTTCGAAACAGGGTTTCTCTGTATATCCCTGGCTGTCCTGGAACTCACTCTGTAGAACAGGCTGGCCTCCAACTCAGAAGTCCTCCTGCCTCTGCCTCCCAAGTGCTGGGATTAAAGGTATGTGCCACCACTGCCAGGCGGGTTTTTTCATTTTTGATGTATTCTAGATATTAATCTCATGAGATGAGTATATGACAAAGATTTTCTCTAGTATGTGGACTCCTTCTTCACTGGTAACTGTTTCCTTTGTTGTTTTTACTTTATTTTATTAGACTATTTTCTTCCTTTCTTTTTTCTTCCTTTTATTCATTCATTCATTTTTTTTTTTTTTAAAAAGTCAGGCTCTTTCTGTACAGTTCTGGCTGCTTAGGAACTTCATATATACATTCATTCATTCATTTTTTTTTAAAAAGTCATACTCTTTCTATATAGTCCTGGCTGTTCTGGAACTTCATATATAGATCAATCTGGCCTGGAACTCACCAAGTTCCACCTGCCTCTGCCTCCAGAGCGCTTGGATTAAAGATGTGCCCTACCACACCTGGATATTTTTATTAGCTTTTTTAGGTTAATATACAAAGTAATGGGACTCTACCAGTAAGACCATCATATATACTTTTTTGAATATTTTATTTATTCTTTGAAATTTCTCAGCTGTGTAATGTATCTGATAATAACATTGCCCTTCCCCCTCTCTTGACTTTCCACCTTCTTCATCATCTCCTCTTCTTCCTTTTTCTCTTTTTCATCCTCTTCTTTTGGTAAGTAATCCATTGAGTTTAGTTATCGCAGCTTGTATGAACATAGGTTTGAGGCTACTCACCAGAACAAGAGCAGCCTATTAGCAGCCACATCCCTCTTACTCCCCCACCCCACAAATACAACTCTCCCTCCTTGTAGCCATAGCCAATAGCTCTTTGGCTAAGAATGGAGCCCCAGGAGTCCTTCCCCTTCTCATGCTTGAATATTGATTAGCTTGATCTTATACAGATCGTGTTCAGGCAACTACAGCTGCTGTGGTTCATGAGTATAATGCCTATGTCATGTTGCAAAGACAGAATTTCATAGCACATCTCCTCATTCTCTACCTCATAACGTTTTATGTGCCCCATCTTCTGTGATCCTCCCTGAATGATGTGTATATATGTATTCCCCTCCCCATTCTGGTTTGTATTTGTTTATGTGACTAGTTTGATATAAGTTAGAGTTATCTAAGAAGAGGTACGCACAGTTGAGAAAATGCTTCCATAAGGTTGGTTTGTAGGCAAGCCTGGGGCATTTTCTTGATTAGTGTTTGTTGAGGACGTTCTAACTCTGAATAGTGCCATTTCTGGGCGTGTGGTCCAAGGATGTATAAGAAGGTAGGAAGAGTAAGCCATAAGCAGTGTTCTTCCATAGCCCCTCTTTCAGTTCCTGCTCCAAGTTTCTGTCCTGCTTGAGTTCTCTGCCCTGACTTCTCTCAGTGAAGGACTATAGTGTGCACATTCCTCCTAAGTTGCTTTTTCATCATGTTGTATCACAGCAATAGTAGTAACAAAAAGAGTGTGGGTGTGTGCTCTTACATAGAGCTGAACAATCATGGTCACTTACTTTTAACAGTTTAACCAGATATGTGTTTCTGTATTAACTATTTATCACAGCAAAAAGAAATTTCTCTGGCCAAGGTGGATAGCAGCACTAGTGTATAAACATAATTTAGGAAGCAGTTTGACAACATGTCAGTTTCCTCTCCAGAGGCAGTGGGACCTGGGAGAATAGAGCCAATAAATGAGGCAGATAAAAGTCTCATGCAATAGCCAACTTTATTCAGAGCATCAGACAATTTATACTCTGAAGGTTAAGAAGAGTCATGTGAGTAAAGTGTACAATTGCTGGCCAGCAAACCACATGTAGTGGCAAGCTGCTTGCAGCAAAAACATGTTTTGTTTTTCTAGAGAGACACATAAACAAATAACAACCAGTTGTAGTGAATAATCTGAAGTAAGCACACTCTTTTTTCCCATATGTGGGAGGGGCACAAAAGCATAATCTAAGAACAATTTTGTGTTTTTAAAGAAACTGAGGTCACAAGACTTCAATGTTTTAAAGTTTTTATTGTAGAGATTTTTTTAAAAGAAAATCTCCCCAATGAGGCTTGTTTTTAGCTTAAAAATTAAAAAGTAATTAAAATTAAATTAAAATTAATTAAAAATAAAATTAATAAAAATTAATGAATTAAAAATTAATTAAATTATCTTGTAATTTATGTTCATTTATGTGCCTGTGTTTGTGCATACATATGTACCAGTGCTCATAGAATGTAGGCAAGGGCATCAGATCCCCTGGAGCTCAAGCCATAGGAGGTTGTTAGCCCCTGACATAAGGACAGAGGACCAAACTCCATTCTGCAAGAACACACTTTTCTCCACCCTCCCTTCTCTTTTAAAAACCATTGAAAATGAGTTATTTTTCCTAATTTCTTTTTTGGCCACTTTGTTACTGGTGTGTAGAAAAGCTACTCATTTTTTAATGTTGCTTTTTGAATTTTGCTGCTTTGCCAAAAGTATTTATCAGATTTAAGAGTTTCTGGTGTCCGTACTATCCTCTAAATATAAGATCATGTCTTCTGCAAATGGGGATGATTTAACCTCTTTCTGTCCTATTTTAATCTCTTTTGTTTTTTTCTTATTACACTAGCTAAAGTTCTGAGCACTAAATGTTAAGAGTGAGCCCCTTTGTGTCACTTCATATTTTGGAAGAAATATTCTTAGTTTCTCCACTTAATGTAATATTAGCTTATAGTTTTGACATATATAGCCATTATTGTATTGAGATATGTTCTGTCTCATCCTAGTTTCTTATTTTATCATGAAATAATGTTGGATTTTTGTCAAAATGCTATTGAGATGATCATTTTATTTCTGTCCTTAAGTCTTTTTGTATAGTGTATTATCTTTATTACTTTGCACATATTGACCCAATTATGCATCTAGGAGATGAACAGAGATGTAATATTGTAATGTGATCTTAAATTTGCATTGTGAATATTTTGTTGAGAATTTAAAAATCTGTGTTCATTAAGTAAACTGGGCTGTAGTTTTTGTTGTATTATCTGGTTTTGCTATTAATAATACTGATTTCACAGGAGTTTAGTAGTATAACTTCCCTTTGTATTTTGTCAAACAGCTTATGAAGTTCCCATTAAATTGATGTTAGGTATTCCTTAAATATTTGGTAGCAATAAATCCTTTTGCTCTTGGAATTTTTCAAGTGGAAGTTGTGATTACTACTTCACTCTTAATGCTTCTTATGGATCTGCTTAATTTGTTTATACTTTAAATTTGGAAAACTACAGCTGTTTAGGAATTTAATTATTTCTTCTGGATATTCCTTCTTTTGGAGTATAAATTTTCAAAAATATTTTCTCATAATCCTGTGGATTTCATTGAAATCTGTTGTAAAATACCTTTTTCATATTTAATTTTATTAATAACAGCTGTCTCTTTTGTTTAGCTTGGCCGAAGTGGCTTGTTTATTTTTATAAGAATAACTCTTTGTTTGATAGATTTTATGTATTGTTCATTTAGCCTGTGTTTCATTAATTCTTGCATATATATATATATACACATATATATATCTCATATATAATATAATATATACATTATTTCTTGAGGTTTGGTGCATTTGGGTTTGGCTTCTTGTTTCTCTACATCTTTGAAGTACAACATTAAGTTATTTATTAGAGAATTTTTAAATGTAAACACTTGTAGATATGATTCCCTCTCAGGAGTGCTTTGCTCTATATCAAAGGTTCTGGGATGTTGTGCTCTCTCAATTTGATTCTAGAATATTTTAAATTGCTTCCTTGATTTTTTTACTGTTCAGTCAAGATTGTTGTCCAAGTATTTGTGTAGTTTTTTTGCTGTTGATTTCTAGCTTTATTCCACTGTAATCTGATAAAATACAAGGAATTATTTTGATTATTTTTGTATAGAATAAGGCATTTTTGTTTCTTAAAGTTTTTGTTCTTTATTCCTGTATCCATAGATCAAACAAGTTGTATTTTTCCAAGTATTGATTTAGATGGAGATGTTAAGAATCACCAGTAAGTTTTACAAACACTTAACAGTCGGTGACCTCTTTAAATGTAATTTAATAATTACTATAAGCTAAGTATAGTAATTTAATGCACTAAGCTAAATATGCACAAAGCCTGCATATTTTGAATTATAAAAGTAGTTTGTATAGTTTACTGGATCAAAACCATATGCATAATTAAGTATGCATTTCTACAATGAATGTACTTACAGATATGTCAGTAAAACACTACTCCAAATACTTGTCCTGGCATCAGCTTTGTAAGCACTGCCATTCCTGCTACTGAAAACATTTATTTTTAGCTTTAATATTATCAAGGAAGATGAGGTCTGCCAAAACTTAACAAATATATTGTAAACACCAAAAGTTTCAAAAGATTCTCCCCAATACAGAAAAACTATATAACCTTTAGATTCTTTAAAATACTTTTTTTTTTGGGGGGGGGGTGTTGTTTAGTGGGGAATTTAGTGAAGAACGATAAGTACCTTTTAGAAAAATAACAACCCTACTCTTTAGAAAATAATATTAAAGCAAATACTCCACTAAGACGTAAACATTCTCACAAAAGCATTGTTCATATAAGCCAGTCACTGGGCTAATATCTAGTTATCAGTGAGTAAATACCATGTGTGTTCTTTTGTGATTGGGTTACCTCACTCAGGATGATATTTTCTAGTTCCATCCATTTGCCTGAGAATTTCATAAATTCATTGCTTTAAATAGCTGAGTAATACTCCATTGTGTAAATGTATCACATTTTTCTGTATCCATTTCTCTGTTAAAGGACATCTGGTTTCTTTCCAGCTTCTGGCTATTATAAATAAAGGTGCTATGAACATAGTAGAGCATATGTTCTTGTTATATGTTAGAGCATCTTCTGGGTATATGCCCAGTAGTGGTATAGCTGGGTCCTCAGGTAATGGCTATGTCCAATTTTCTGAGGAGCCACCAGACTGATTTCCAGAGTGGTTGTACCACCTTGCAATCCCACCAACAATGGAGGAGTGTTGAGAACCGCACTACCCCACATTTGGGGGCCAAAATGTCTCGGACCGCTCTGTCAATGTTTGAACCTGCACTGACAAAAGCCTTGGGGGCTAAGTTGTTAGAGCCTGTACTGTCCCAAGCTGCTCCATCCGAGGGTCAGGGTTCAGCAAGAGAGAGAGTGAGGACAGACACGAAGAATGGAGACCAGACAGAGTGTGATTCAATCCCGTTTAATCTTCAGTCTCTCTTCTTAGTCCAAGTTCCAAGTCTTGAGTTCCTAGTTCCTAGTTCCTAGTCCCTAGTGCCTCCAAGTTCCAAGTTTCTTCTTTCAAGTGCTAAGTGCCTAATGTCTAATTCCAAGTTCTTCTTCCAAGTGCCAAGTGCCTAATACCTAATGCCTAATAATTGACTCTAAGTTGTACTGTAAGTTGTACTGAGCTCTTCTGTTTACCTCTCGCCTTTTATATGTCTCACTTCTAAGCCACGCCTCTAAGTCAGGCATTTAAGTCATGCCCTTAGGCCTTGTCTCTAAATCTGATCTCTAAGACACACCCTTAAGTCACACACCTTTAAGTCTCACACACCCAAGGGAAAATCCTGGGTATCTAAAGCAAGATGTTATCAGAGTGTGCTCAGCTGTTGTAGGCTAATATAATCAAATCTCTTGTCAGGGTATATGGCTCAAGATGGCTGCAAGGATGATAGCCACTTTCTGTCGGCTCCCCACAGAGGAGTGTTCCTCTTTCTCCCCATCCTAACCAGCATCTGCTATCACCTGAGTTTTTGATCTTAGCCATTCTGACTGGTGTGAGGTGGAATCTAAGTGTTGTTTTGATTTGCATTTCCCTGATGACTAAGGATATTGAGCATTTCTTTAGGTGCTTCTCCGCTATTCAAGTTTCCTCAGTTGAGAATTCTTTGTTTAGCTCTGTACCCCATTTTAAAATAAGGTTATTTGGTTGTCTGGACTCTAATTTCTTGAGTTCTTTGTATATATTGGATATTAGCCTTCTATCCCCACATTAATCTCATGAAGAAGACCAAAGTGTGGGTGCTTCGGTCCTTCTTAGAAGGAGTAACAAAATACTCATGGGAGCAAATATACAGACAAAGTGTGGGACAGAAACTGAAGGAGGGGTCCCCTGGAGACCATTTCACCTGGGTATCCATCCCATGTGCAGTCATGAAAGGTAGACGCTGATGTGGATGCCAGGAAGTGCATGCTGGCAGGAGTCTGATATAGCTGTCTCCTTAGAGGTCTGCCAGAGCCTGACATGTACAGAGGCGAATGCTCACAGCTAATCATTGAACTGATCAAGGGGTCCCAATGGAGGAGTTAGAGAGAAGACTGAAGGAGCTGAAAGGGTTTGTGGCCCCATGGGGAGAGCAACAATACCAACCAACCAGAGCTCCCAGAGTCTAAACCACCAGCTTGGGAACACATAGTGAGGGACCCATGTCTCCAGCTGTACATGTAGGGGAGGATGGCCTTGTTGGGCATAGGTGGGAGAGGAGGTCCTTGGTGCTGTGAAGGCTGGATGCCCCAGTGTGGGGGAATTCCAGGGTGGGGAGGTGGGAGTAGGTGGGTCGGTGGGGGCACATCCTCATAGACGCAGGAGGAGGGGGATGGAGGTTCCTGGATGGGGATGGAAATGGAGAAAGGGGATCACAACTGAAATGTAAATAAAATATCCAATAAAAAACCAGTCACTGCCTTTAATAACTATTCAGGCCACTGTTGTCTAAAAACCTCAGAATACATAAAGCACAAATCTCAACTTTCTTGAAGTTAAAAGGACATTTATTCTCCACATGTTATACACATATGTTATATACCTATAGCTTGTATGCACAAATCTACTTAACATATGGATTACTTTATTTTTTATAGATGGGACTACATGGTTTGCAGTACTTTAACTTATATGTAGTCATCAAAACACACTAAGCAATTTCACTACAGTAAGATAAGGCTTCGAGTTAAGAATCTAAAAAGAGAGACCTTTTTATTTGGTGCCTAGTTGTCAGGTTATTACTGTAGAAACCAGTTACAATATATGGTTTCCAAGGGAATTTACAAAAGGTGTCAGGACCTATAGTTGGCTCTGTCACAAGCCTTTTAAGCCCATTTCAATTTTTAGCCCAATTCATAGTAAATAAGTCTTTAACTGTAGCAGACCCCCCTGGGGCCTTTTGAATAAAGAAGAAAATATCTTCAGCTTGCACTCAGCCTTGGCTTCTAATTACCATTGCCTTGTGAGTGTTTTTTAGTGACCAACTCTTACAAAAAGATCTTTTTTTTTTTTTTTTTTTTTTTTTTTATACTGAGGATACAGTTTAGTTACACATGGTTATAAAATCCCAACCTAATCCTCTGCATTTAACTCTGTATTCCTTGATGCACAAAGTGGCTGTTTTAATAGGCTATCTACTGCATTTCAATTCTCTTTTAATACATATGAGATATTAATCACACTTTATATTTTATTAACTGGAATTTTTTTGTTTGTTTTACAGGGGCTCTTCCCTGCGAATTATATTCATTTGAAAAAGGCAATTGTCAGTAACAGGGGGTGAGTAATTAACCTAAGTTACTTTATAATTGTTAGAGGTTTCAGAAGATGTCTGACCTGGTTTATAGTTTAAAATATATTATTGGCAAAATTTTTAAAAATATGCTGTTATTATTATATAGAATCTTGAAGTCTAAGACTTTAAAGCCATATTCTGGATAAATACTTTTAAATTTTGTTAAAGCAGCTATACATGTAGTGTTTTCATAAGTACATTAGGTACAGCTTTGAGACTAATCATATGTAGACTAAGTATTAGAGAGAAATTTATTTCACTGTTACGTGGCAAAGTGAAGGAAACTTTAAAATTTTTTCATTTATAAGTAGAGATTAAAAAATATTTAAAGGTATACCTTATGGATAGAAAACATGTATACAAAATGGATATATTAAACCACACATTTGAAAAACAAAAATAAATTTTTGTTTTGTCTTTGAGACAGGGCATCCCTGTGTACCCCTCATTGGCCTAGAACTTGTTATGTAAACCACACTGACCTCCAACTCAGAGACCTACCTGCCTCTTCCTCCAGCGTGCTAGAATAAAGAATATACCACCACAATTTAGTATTTTTATAGGATTTCTGAGTGTACAAATGCGTGGTTGTACCTAACTTGGACTCTTTTTCTTTTGTTTGTTTTCTCAAATTTTGATATGTTTTTGTTTTATCTTATTATATTTTATTATTATCCCTTAAAAGCCTGTTTGTGTTTTAATGAAAGACAGGGCAGAGAGGGTATGGATCTGGATGGGTAGGGAGATGCGGAGCAACTGGGAGGAGTAGAGGAAGGAGAAACTAATCAGGAAATGTGAGTAAAAAAATATTTTCAATAAAACAGATTTAAAATAAAACATTTTAAAAAGTCATATCCAACAACACAATAGCAAGAAAAACAAAAGCAATCTTCACGGAAAAGAGATGATAAATAAATATGCCAAATTCTAATATTTGTTGTTTTACATGTTGAGAGTGCTTTTTAAGATATTTGTTGTTGATATTGTATACTACTTTATAAAGTTATTTTATTTTTCAAAATTCGTTTTAAAATGGAAAATTTAAGTTCTGTTTAATTTTCAACTAAGAAAACTTTTGACTGGAGATTGAATCAGTAATGTAGTCAATTTAAAGTTGAGTTGTGAAAAGAAAATACATTAGTGAAATTATGAGGTGGAATGTAATATAAGATGTTATTTGTTCTCATGTTTAAAATGTGAAAACCAAGACAGGAAGTAATGATACCAACCAGATAATGATTGTTGCGGCCCGAGCTGCCCCATGTTTGGGGGCCAGAAATGTTGAGAACTGCACTACCCCACATTTGGGGGCCAAAATGTCTTGGACCGTTCTGTCAGTGTTGGGACCTGCATTGCCAAAAGCCTTGGGGACTAACTTGTTAGCCCGAACTGCCCCAAGCTGCTCAGGTCCGCTGGTCGGGGTTCAGCAAGAGAGAGAGAGAGAGAGAGAGAGAGAGAGAGAGAGAGAGAGAGAGAGAGAGAGAATATGGACGGATTCGAGGAATGGAGACCACACAGAGTGTGATTCAATCCCGTTTATTCTTCAGTCTCTCTTCCTAGTCCAAGTCCCAAGTCTTGAGTTCCTAGTCCCTAGTGCCTCCAAGTTCCAAGTTTCTTCTTCCAAGTGCTAAGTGCCTAATGTCTAATTCTGAGTTCTTCCTCCAAGTGACAAGTGCCTAATACCTAATAACTAACTCCAAGTTGCACTGTAAGTTATACTCTCTAACCTAATTCCTAGTTCCAAGTTGTACTCCTGAGTGCCTAATAATCTGTTGCTAGTGTCTACTCCTACTCCTAGTGTCTGAATCTCTGTTACTCCAAATTGTTCTGAACTCTCCTTCTGCCTCTTGCCTTTTATATGTCTCACTTCTAAGCCACGCCTCTAAGTCAGGCATTTAAGTCATGCCCTTAGGTCTTGTCTCTAAATCTGATCTCTAAGTCACACCCTTAAGTCACACCCCTTTAAGTCTCACACACCCAAGGGAAAATCCTGGGTATCTAAAGCAAGATGTTATCAGAGTGTGCTCAGCTGTTGTAGGCTAATGCAATCAAATCTCTGGTCAGGGTATATGGCTCAAGATGGCTGCAAGGATGATAGCCGCCTTCTTTCGGCTCCCCACAAATGATAACAGCAGTGTTGGTCTACTTCAGTGTCTTGGATACAAAGTACTGTAGGATAGGACACCAGATCCCTGGGGCTGGAGGAATGGGTCTTGAAACTGGAGCACAAGCATTTCAGGAAGGGGACAACAGTGCTGCTACTGCTACTTATGAGTAATGTGGCAGTAAGGGCAGACTCTACTGGTGCCAGAGACAACTGGATGCTACAGCTAGTTTTCATTGGTAGAGAATTGTTTATAGGAACACAAAGAAACACATTTTAAAAACTACCTTTCTAATGTCTGCGGCTGACAGCAGAGGGCATGTGCATTAAGATCGGTGCTAAAGGTTAGACTGGAAAGTGGTAGTAATTAGTAAATCATTGGTCTGACTTCCAAGGCAAAATGTGTTATTGGAGAATTATAAGAATTATAGGATTATGATATAGAAATTAACAACATTATGATGTAAAACACTATTAAAATAATTCTTTATCTCCCCTTTTTTTCTTTGTGTGTTGGGAACTAAACAGATATGTGATAAATAAGCACTCTATCTCTGAGCCACATCTAGAGTCTCTGACTTTTTTTATCTTTAATCTTTTTTTTTTTTTTTTTACAGTCTAATTGTTATCCCCCTCCTTGTCTGCTTTCCAACAGTTCCTCATTCCATTCTTCCTCCTCTCCTGTCTCCAAGAAGTTGTCCCTCTTCACCCTTTTAGGCCTCCCCACTTGCTGGGGCCTCAAGTCTCTCAAGGGTTAGGTGCATCTTCTCTCAGAGGCCAGACCAGGCACTCCTCTGCTATCTATGTGTTGAGGTCCTCAGACTAGCTAGTGTATGCTGCCTGGTTGGTGGCTCAGTGTTTGAGAGATCTCAGGGGTCCAGGTTAGTTGAGACTGTTGGTCTTCCTATGGGGTTGCCCTCCTCCTCAGCTTCTTCCAGCCTTTCCCTAATTCAACCATAAGAGTCCCCAACTTCAGCCCAATGGTTGGGTGTCAGTATCTGTATCTGTCTCAGTCAGCTGCTTGTTGGGCCTCTCAGAGGACAGCCATGCTAGGCTCCTGTTCATAAGTACATCATAGCATCAGTAATAGTGTCAGGCCTTGGAGCCTCCTCTTGAGATGGATCTCAAGTTGGGCCAGTGACTGGATCACCTTTCTCTCTGTCTTTTCTCCATTTTTGTCCCTGCAGTTCTTTTAGATAGGAACGATTCTGGGTCAGAGTTTTTGACTGTGGAATGACAAGCCCATCCCTCCACTTGATGCCCTGTCTTTCTATTAGAGGTGGGCTCTACAAGTTTCCTCTCTCCACTGTTGGGCATTTCATATAAGGTTCTTCCCTTTGAGTCCTGAGCATCTCTTACTATATCACAGCTCTCTGGTACATTCTAGAGGGTCCTCCCACTTCTCCCCCCACCCCCCAGGTTGCATCTTTCCATTCATTCTCCTGGCCCCCAGGGCTTCCCTCCTGTCTTCCCCCCAATACCTGATCATGTTCCCCTCCCCCTCCTCTCTCCCAGTCAGATCCCTCCCTCCCCCTGCCCTCTGCTTTCTTTTCCCTCCCAAGTGGAATTGAAGCATCCTCACTTGGGTCCTTCTGTTTGTTAACCTTGAATTCTGTGGATTGTAGCCTAACTATTTTGTACTTTTTTGGCTAATATCCACTTATTAGTGAGTACATACCATGTATGTCCTTTTGGGTCTGAGTTATCTCACTCAGGATATTTCCTGGTTCCATCCATTTGCCTGCAAAACTCAGGATACCGTGGATAAAATCCACAGAACTCAAGGTTAAGAAGCAGAAGGGCCCAAGTGAGTATGCTTCAATTCCACTTGAGAGGGAGAAGAAACTAATCACAGGGGGCTCTTCTTCCTCTTCCTCTGCTTCTGCTTCTTCTTCCTTTTTCTTCTTCTTCTTCTCCTCTTCTTCTACCACCACCACCTCCTCCTCCTCCTCTTCCTCTTCTTCTTCCTCCTTGCCTTCCTCCTCCTGCCTCCTTCTCTTCTGTTGCTGCTTTTCTTCCAGCTTTTCCTGTTGCTCTTCCTGCTCTTTGTTCTTCTCCTTCTTCTCCTTCTCTTCTTTTCTTTCTGCTTCTCCTTCTTCCTTTTGGTTTTTTAAGACAAGGTTTCTTTGGGTAGCCTGGAACTCACAGAAATCTGCCTACTTCTGTCTCTCGAGTGCTGGGATTAAAGATGTATCCCATACATCATCAATGCCTGGCTCTTTCCTCTTACTCTCTTACTTGAAGCTTTCAACTTAGGGATGTGTGTGTGTGTGTGTGTGTGTGTTTTAACAGAAGACAAAGCAAGCAGGTTTATTTTATGTGCCCAAGAGCACCATGGAAGAAATACCCAAATATACCCAAAGCAGCAATGAGATTTGAGGGCTTATTATACTATTTTAATAGAGGAAAAGAAAGGGCAAGAGGCACTTTAAAAGAATAAATGGGTTTTTAAGAGGATCATAGTGGTGGAGTGGGAAGAGACATATATGAAAACACAAATGACATCTGAAAAGTAAGTAGCCTTTGAGTATAGTTGGGAGACCTGATAGTTTACAGATAGTTTATCCTGTGTATTGTGTCAGCTTTGCCTGGTCTCTTATGATGCATCAATTTTAGGTTGAAACTTTTTTTTTTCTAAAAGGTTGGGGTTTTTTGGAGTTTTTAAAAGTAATCATAGTGTATCAAAACTGCTGAGTATTACAATTTCTTATTTTCTATAACTTGTGGAATGACATAAATGGAATGAAACAAATTTATCAGAATAGAAATATATCTAGGCTGAGGAGATGATATAGTGGGTAAAAATATACAAACATGAGGACCTAAGTTCAAATACTCAGAATCTGTGTAAAATCTGGATATATAGAATCAGCATATATAATACCAGTGCCTCTTTAGATAGATGAGAGATGGAGACAGGAGAATCACTGGAAGCTTGTGGGTGTGTTAGTTAGAGGTTTCTAAAGGAACAGAATGATATGGTTAAAAAAAATGTAATTTATTAGAGAAGCTTAAAGTCTGTGGTCAAGGTAGTTCAGTGATGGCTATTTCTTGTGGGAAAGGCAAATAATCTGGTAGTTGTTGAGTCCACAAGACTGGGTGTCTCACTGGGTGGTGATGGTGCTAGTGCATGTCTTTAATCCCAATACTTGGGAGGCAGAAGTAGGAGGATTTCTGGTCTATATAGACCAGCCTGGTCTCTGTATCAAGTTTCAAGACAGCCAGAGCTACACAAAGAAATATTATCTTGGGAACAAAACAAAAGCCCCAAATCAATCAAACAAACAAAAGACTGGAGACCTAGTGCTGGAGATGTGGCAAATTCCTAGAGACCTGCTACTGGTCTTCAGCGTATGTTAGAATCCCAGAGAAGTAGGTTCTGATACAAGCAAAGGAATACCAAAGCAAGACGATAGATGCATTTGCCAACAAGAGAGAGGGGAAGTAGGCAAAAATCAAAAGCTTCCTTCTTCCCTGTCCTTTTATATAGGCTGCTACTAGAAACTGGCAGACTTAGGGTGAGTTTTCGTATCTCAGATGATCCAGTCAAGAAAATCTTTCAGATGCATGCTTAGCTACTTGAGTTTTAGTTGATTGAAGATCTAGTTGAGTCAGCAACCAAAATTAGCCATCACAGGGCTAGAAAACATCAAAGAGACCTTGTATCAAAGATGAAGGGGGAAGTTGAAGACTCACACTCCAGGTTGTCTTCTTTTTTTTTTTTTTTCATATATTTTATTTACATTTCAGATGCCATCCCCTTTCCCCATTTCCCCTCCCTAGAAAACCCCTTTCCCATGCCCCCTTTTCCTTTTTGCTTTTATACATTTTTTTAAAATGTTAATCAAAGGCTTTATAAGTTTGGTAATGCTCAATCAGAAGTGTAACCCAATATCCAACCTAGATATATAAACTATCTTTGACTGGTGGAGACACGTGAATATCTGCCTCTATCCCCCCCCCCCATCACCTAGCTTCACCCTTCCTGTTAAAAATAAAACTTTTCTCTCAAAATGCAATTAGAGCATAGTTATTCCTAATTGTACTAGTGAGGTACAAGATAGTCCTAATACCCAGTCCATCATTTTGTTGACTAACCAGAACCTCTGTCATCTGTCCTAACTAAAGCACTTTGTTTTGAACTCCAGGTTGTCTTCTAATCTCCACATGTGTACTGTTATACACTTGCTTGTATTCACAGGCATGAGTGCACACACACAAAATATACATATTGTATATACACAGAGGACACATTGTGTGTGTGTATGTGTGTATCTTTTTGTTAGTGGTAGAGAAATTGTTATTTTGAACTTTTCATTTTCAAGATTTTGTTTCTTTCCTTGTTTGAGACCCCAATGTCTGTCTTGTAGTTTACATATCTTGCACTGTGCTGTGTCATTCAATTATTCTCCTGTATTTTCTTGTGATGGATAGGTAGGACAGGTATTAGCCATAAATCATTGTCTAAAATACATTTCCTATTTAATTAAGGTACCCAGTTATGCAGTACAAAATTGTATTAATTACAGTGGGTCTTTTGGACTAAGTCTGCTTTATTTTTGTTGTCAAAAATCACCAAAAGCTTAATTTAAAAGTTTATTTGCAAGGATTGACTCAGTGAGAGTAAGAGTACTTGCTAAACAGGATGAAGACCTGAGGTCAAATCCCCAGCATTCTGTGAAGATCTGTGTGGTCACAGGAGTCTGCCCCACCTCTGTGCTGTAGTGGATAGAGATAGTGGGGTGCTTGCTTGGGTTTGCTGGCTGCCAGCCTAGCTGCAGGTTTCTTGAGAGGCTCCATTTTAAGGGATAAGGCAGAGAGTGAAATCAGGACTCTTATCATCCTCCTCTAGCCTTCACCCTCTGTTGGACACCCCACAAACATGTGGTAATGTACTATGCAATTACACTACATATACAGTTGTAAAATAAATGAAAAAATGAGAAAAAAAACTATAATTTATTTATTTTGCCTGTCTGGAATTCCGTTGTCTCCTTTTGAGTTTTTTTCCTATTATCTGGAGAAGATAGTGCATGAACTAAGTTTGTAGTAATACCTGGCCTTTAAAAAATAAGTCATATTTACATACCTCCTTCTTTAAGTTGTGTGTTTACACATCTTACTGTAATCTCTAATATCTATGTCTGATTAACAGCCAGTTTTGCTTAACTGAAAGCCACAGTACAGCTTCTGTCTAGTCCTATGCATCCTCATTCCCATGCATTGTGTAGTAATCCTTAACATGGACACAATGGCCTATAGTCTTTTCCTTTGTTCTTTAACCTTCTTTATCAAAAAAATGCATTTTGTATCTATAACTTTCTACATACACGTTTTTAGGTCTAAAAAGTTAAAGCATCTCTCTGTGTCTCTGTCTCTTTCTCTCTCATTCATTCTTTCTTTCTTTCTCTCTCTCTCCCTCTTTCCCTCTCCCTCTCTTCCTCTCCTTCTCTCTCTTTTTCTCTCTCCCCCTTTCTCCCTCCCCCCCCTCCCCCCGTGTGTGTGTGTGTGTGTGTGTGTGTGTGTGTGTGTGTATCTGTCTTAGGAGTGCCAGAAGGGTGTGTCTGATCCCTTGAAGTTGTTGTAAGTTGTCCAGTGTGGGTGCTGAGCAAAGAACTCTGGTTCTCTTCAAGGAGAACAAGCACATTAATATTTGAGCCATTTTATAGCCTTCTCTGTCTTCTTGCATTTGATGGTTTCTTTCTGTCCTTTAGAAAACATATATTTTTTAACAAAAATACATATATTTCAAAGAAAATACAGGATGTAACCGCTTGCGGCCACAGACAAACTGGGTTCACTTGAAAGGGGGGCTGGAAATGAAAAAAGGGGGATGGAGAGGCGAGAGAAGCATGAAGCCAAGACAAAGTTTTCTGATCAAGGATCGAAATTTAATATTAAGCTCTTCTAATTTAAAGGGAAAGCCCCACTGAACCCAGAGATGGATGGGGGAATCCATCCTTTGTCACTGCTGGAGATGTCTCAAGGCAAGCTCAGCAGGAAGTTTATTCTTCTAAGTTCCTGTAGCAGGTTGTACATGCAGCCAAGGTGGGTAACTCCACCTAGGTCCTATTATTTGGTCTTTGTGGTAAACAAGGTCTTTCAGGCCTGCTCAAGGCTGGGTGGAGGGCACAATTCAGCCTTATCAGTTTTTTAAAGATAAGCAGTGCCAGCAGCTGGATGGGGCACAAGTTTTCATCCTGTCTAGGGTAAAGAGTGGCCAGGTGACCATGCCTGGTTTATCTTGGTGTTTGTATTGCTCCTTATTATCCATCATGGAGAACATATATAGCATTATTGATGTATGCCTCTGTCTTAGGTCTATAGGAGCTCAAGAACACTCTTACCCATGTTTGACTACCGGCCATCTATGGCACACTCTTTTCCATACAGACCAAAGCCACATTCAGACCAAAGGACCTGTGAACATGCACTCAATGCAATTCTTCATAGCGATGGATAACTGCCATAGTGAATAGCTGAGCTTGCTAAGAGCGATCCTGTGTGAAGGCAACCAATCTGTTTGAGATACAAGGTTCAAAGGTTAAAAGCAACAAGATTATCCAAGCAGTGTAGAAAATAAAAGTTGTAAGCGGGAATGTTCCAGGTAAGTGGCTACCAGGTATATAGTGGTGGCATTAAGTATTGATTAAAAAAAGCTTACTCTCCAGTAAGAATGGAGACTATATGCCAGGTTAACTCAGCTGGCTGATAGGGATTTTGAACCATCTTCATCATTAGTATCATGATTATTAGGCTCAAGATCTGTGTCCACTTGATGGACCAATCTTTCAGGCAGCCACTGGGCTCCATTTTCTTTTTGTGGAAAAACACAAAGACCCACGGCCCCAAATTAAAACAGGGTCAAGACCATTCCATATATTAGTTAGGGGCTGTCTCCATTTGACTCTGGCAAATGAGCTGGAAGTGACCGGATGCCAGTGGCAATCTGCTGCAGACTGACCTTTAGTATCAGTCTGCAAAAATTTAAAACAAATAAGACAAAGGCAAGGTATGCTTTTAGTGACCTTGGAGGGTATAATTCCCCCTCTTTAGTTTTTAAAAGCCAATTTTTCAGAGTTCCTTGCAGAACCAGGGTAGAAGCACCAGTAGCTGCTCTTCCCACACTCAGAGAGTTATAAAGATATTATTTTAAAGTTCTATAATATCTGTTTCACAATTCCTTGTCCTTGAGGATAATAAGGAATCTCAGTAATATGAGTAATATTAAATTGTCAGCAAAACATCTCAAATGTTTGACTGCAATAGCCAGTTCTATTATCTATAACCTGATATGGAACACCAAACATAGAAAAATAATGTAGGCAACAACTAATTACATTTTTAGTTGCTTTCCCCAGTAAAGAAATTTCAACTAGAAAGCCTGAAAGGTGTCAAGTCACAAGTACATATTTTAATTTTCCAAAATAAAAAATGAGTAACATCCATTTGCCATAATTGATTACATATAAGTCCTTAAGGCTTAATACCATTATGAAAAAATTGAGGACACTGAGAACAAGTTTTTGTAATTTGACTTGCACATTTTCTGGAAATGCCAAATTATTGTCTCAAGCTATTACTATTTTGATGATGTAAAGAATAAGACTGTATGGCCAATTGTTTTGTAGGGCCTATAATCTGCTTAGGATATAGCTGAGGTCCCAAATATTGAAAAGATACTGTTTTTTGAATCTTTTCTGGAGCAACAAACACTCTCCACAAATTTAAAGCTCATTGTATGAGAGCAAAGGCTTGCAGAAAAACTCCTTTAGAGGGATCAGCTAATAAAATATCATATAATGAATAATATACACTGAAAGATTAAAACTCTTAACTTCTTATAGTAAAGCAACACATTTTTAAAAAATATAATGTAAGGCTATTAACCATTCCTTGAGGCAAACCTTTCTAATGATATTGCTTCATGGGCTCTCAAAAATTACAAGCAAATTCACTGAATGCAAACCTTCCACCTTCACCAGGATGTAAAGGAATGGTATAAAAACAATCTTCTAAATCTATACTAATTCTATATGCATTTCCTGGAATGTAAGCTGGAGTAGGCAAGTCAGGCTGTAATGCCTCACAAGTTTCATAAATCTTAACTTTGAACTTTGATTTGGATTAATTGAATAACCATTTCCTTGTAGCTGAGTGAGAGTATCAGATAAAGGCCATGTTGAAGGCCAATCTAGTCCTCTCTTACTCTTTGAGCAATTCTTTTCTTAGCAGGCACAGCTATAATGCCATGGAGGGAAGGCAGACATAATTGTAATTTCTCCAGCATAATCATTATATATAACTCCTGGCCCATAAGCTGTCTGTTGTGAATGTCTTTGGGTCTGAGGCTTGACCCAACCCGCGGGTCTAGTTATTTTGTGGGCACGAGAAGGACCGCAACCTGAAAGAAGAACAGGCGAGACAGGGAAAAGGACTCAAGGAAGTAAATGTTTGTCAAGAGTCATATATTTGGGCGCAAAGCGCTTATTTATAATACATTTTGTAAAGGGAGGGGTAAGAGGGATCCAGGTGATGGGAAAATATAGAATCTTCTTGGCCTGTGTCCTGAAACAATGGCGGTCTAACTGCTTTCCTCAAAAGATACAGTATACTGCTTTGAGTCTATAAGTCTATCTGTAACTGTCAAGCCGGACCTTGTGGTTGTTAGGGGGATAAAGCTGTAGGGGAAGTAACTATCAAACAGGACCTTGTGGTTGCCAGGGAGATGAAGCTGCAGGAGACATTGTGCAGGTGGAGAGAAGTAGGGGGTGAGGGTAAGAGGCGAGGGTCCTGGCTTCTGACAGAGGCTGACCCCTCCCCCTCAAGGAACAAGCAAGGCAATAAACAAATTCTGGAAAACACCTTTTTAGGGGATGGTCAGGATGGCCAAGACAAAAGAATGTCTGTCACACAAGCTTCTGCTGAGCCCACTCTGCATTGTCTTAACTCAAATGTAAATGTTCTTAATCTTGGCCTATTTCCTGAGGCCTGGTCCAAGGATTATCCTTCCGGCAGGCCTGTACTGTGCCACAGCTGTTTTTAACACTTTTATTCAACTCTACCTGCTCTATCATCTTCTCTATAAACATGGGTGAGTCAAAAAAATCCCAAGCTCATGATTGAACTGCCAACTGTACCCAATAGAAAAATGGCAGTTTAACTATATTTTTAAGTTTCTTTTGCAATATTAGAGTATAACCATAATTTTGGGAAACAAAACCAATTTTTAGCAATGTAAACAATCCATTTTCTCTAAAATAAACACCAAGTGCGTTACTTTTATGTTATAAAGTTTTGCTGCCAGTTCTTTTATATGAATGCATGATAGTGCAGGCTTAAATCTCATTAAAGAGACATTGTTTTAAATCCTATCTTTATACATCTGGTTTCTGAATGACTCCAATCCTGAGTTACCAGTTTTAACCCAACTTTCTGTTACCAAAGTTGCAAATTTTAAATCATACCCAATAACTTATAGGCCAATAGTCTATAACCAAGACATGTAGAACATATTTATACTTTTAAAAATAGTCAGAAACAAAAATGAAGTGGCTATACATCTTATATATTTAGACTAAACAAAATTTTCTTGCTTTTTCTAGCTGTAATTTCAAGAGAAAAACACCTTGTCACAGAGATTTTTCTAGGAAAAACACCTCTCAGCTTCTTTATCATAGAAGCCATAAAGCTATTTCTCCAGCTCAGCTTGACTTCTAGCTACAGGTGTAGGGTAACTTATCAGCTTCTGCTGTGCACATTAAGACTGCCTTTAAAACAAAGTTTAAGTAGATCAAGGGGTGGATACCTAGCAGTTTTAACCATTTTTTGTTTTGAAAATGAAACATTGAACACGAAACATTGAACACCAGTCATTCAAACAAGGAAACAAAGACAGATAATTGACACACATGGACAGATTGGTGTGCCAAGGACAGACAATAGAGAGAGAAAGCAGAACTAAGGATTTCTCCAGTAGTAGCCAGAAGAAAAATCAGGACATCTCCTGATTTTCTCCTGTTCCTAGGAGAGCTCTGAAGTAGCTTTTCCTTCTTTTTTGCTGACAGAGCCCAGAGAGGACAACTGCTTTTCTGAAACCCTTTCTCTCATATTCAAGGTCTAACTTTTCATCTCTTTCTTTAGGAGGTGTAGTGGTGGCTATTGATAGTTACTCCTCAGTGCCCTGCTTTCTTAATTTCCCAATTCCTTCTAACCCTGCTCCTCTTGTCTGAGTCAGCTCTTAGGCTTCGGACAAATGCCTATTTAGAATTCTTCTGTCCCATGTTTCCCTGTCACCTACTAGGTGAAGTCGGCGTTGGGTCAATACCTATTCAGCCTAAGCCATATCCACTTAAACACACTTCCTGCAAACACAACCTCCAAAAAATAACTATCGGTAGCATCAATACTGTTCGTAGCTTACCAAGTGCGGGATACTCTTCTTCCATTTTCTGTGGAGCTCCACCTAAGACAGAGTTTCTCAGCAGGTCACCCCCCCACCCCCCCAGTTTTCAGGCCCCATATTTGGCGCCACCTGTAGCCACCTGTGGCCACGGACAAACTCGGTTCACTTGAAAGGGGGGCTGGAAATGAAAAAAGGGGGATGGAGAGGCGAGAGAAGCATGAAGCCAAGACAAAGTTTTCTGACCAAGGCTTGAAGTTTAATATTTAGCACTTTTAATTTAAAGGGAAAGCCCCACCAAACCCAGAGATGGGTGGGGGAACCCCATCCTTAGTCACTGCCGGAGATGTTTCAAGGCAAGCTTAGCAGGCAGTTTTTTCTTCTAAGTTCCTGTAACAGGTTGTACATGCAGCCAAAGTGGGTAACTCCACCTAGGTCCTATTATTTGGTCTTTGTGGTAAACAAGGTTTTTCAGGCCTGTTCAAGGCTGGGTGGAGGCACAACAGGAAGGTGTAGCTGAAACACAGGCAAAATGTGTTTACTGTCTTTTATGGTTTTTGTTTATTTGTTTTACCTATGTCAGGAAAAGGGTATCATAATTTGTGTCCACTCTGTATCTGTTTCCTTCTTTCAGCTTGTCTATGTAATTGTACACAGGCATGTTAGAGCACAGAGATAGGTCACTGTCCTAATCAACCTTCAACAAGGTTGAGCAGGCAGTAATAGCTTGGTTTTAAAATGACAGCTTTTTTTTTTTTTTTGAATCCCAATTGGCTAAAATAAGAACATTGAAAAACCTGTTTTTTTTTTAAAGAAGGAAACTTAGGCAGATAGGTTCCTGTACCTTTATTCCATAATTAAAAGTTTAAAAATTATACTATTTATATTCATATATATATATAAATATATATAATATATATAATATATATAATATATATTATAAATATATATTATATACATAATATATATTTATAATATATTATATATAATATATATTTATAATATATATAATATATATATATATTATATATAATATATATAATATATAATATATATAATATATATAATATATATATAATATATATATATATTTTAATTAGACATATCAAGAATGATAATTTTAGCTTGGAATAAGTTAAAAAGTATGAAATGTAGCAATATAGGTATTCTTACACAGTTATTTGAAGAATTCTAGTGGCAGATTGAGTTTCTTGTTCTGTGCTGTTTTAGGCATAGAATGACACACAAAAACAATTACCAGGGACACACATCACACATTACCTTCACCAGAATATATTCTTAGTAAAAACAAAATAGGAAGTCTACTTAAAACAGAGTAGAAAGCTTGCATCTGTATTATCTTCAAGATATCAGGAAGGTCTAGTTAGTGAAAGCAAAAACAACTCAATATTTATGATTATAAACCACAAGCCTAGATTGGGCAGATTTACCATTACACTACTCTATTCCCCAGCTATGAGATCCCTTACAACTTGCTCCTAGGCCACGTTTTTCTCCTTTGTTGTCCTTCCACCTCCGGCTCCTCCAGCTCCTCCAGCTCCTCTGTAGCCCCCCCCCCCCACACTTCCTCTTCTGACTCCTCCTCTTCTGACTCCTCCCCTAAGCCTTTTTCTCCACCTCCCCTTCTACTGCCCAATCACTGGCTCTAGCCTTTATTTTAATATTCAATTGGACAGAAGGTTCACAAGATTCACTCCTCCTCCAAAGTCCCTCCCAGGAGTGAAACTACCAGCAAAACATGAGGCTGGGGCTATCCACAACACTTCCCCCTTTCTGTCCAATTAAAAGACTCTTCTCTCAGATATAAATTGAACACAAACTATATTACTATGTTGTAATTGTTAAAGTACAAGATAGACATAATTCCCAGTCCATCATTTTCGTTAACTGAATAGAACCTCTGCCATCTCTCTCAACTAAAAGACTTAGTTCTGAACCTGGCTTATGTCCTGTCCTCAGAATGAATAGCATCAGAAAACCATCCTCTCAAAGTAAATAGCCTGGTTTGGCTGTGAGACTATAAATCTTCAACCCCATCAGAAATACAGAATGACTTAATTAACTGAAGATATGGGAAACACAAAGCGTGGCTTCTAAAACTTAGCCAATTTAAATAGACCACTGAACACCTAGACAGTCCCTTATTTCAAAACGTTGGAGCATTTGTTCTTTAGCCTTCTGGCCCAGGATCATCTGACAGACCTCGTAATGCAGAATTACTAAGGGCAGATTACTCTGTCTTGGCAGAGATAATCAGGCAACTATTCCGCAAGTGTGTCCTTTTTCTGCACAGTATTTCGTCTGTAGATGAAAAGAGGCAATTCTTGCCTAGTGGCTGTCTCACCACAACTGGAGTAACTCCAAAGATGCTCAATTTCTTCTTAGAATCCAAGACAGGGACGCTGTCAGGAGCAGACAGGTCTCCAATAAAATGAACATTTATACAGGAATGCTTGTAACATCAATTCTGTGGACTTCTGATGTTTTTGAAAACCAACTATCTATGTAAAGCAATCTGAACTGTTGTCTGTTAATTCCTTTCCAGTATTTCTAATTAAAATCTAGAAAACACCCTAACAGTAAGCTCTGAGCCATGCAATTGCTATAGGCCCCTGACTCACAAGCCAACTATCTCAAATCAGTTTTTAAAAATGTTTAAAAAGGACTGGGTCTAAGCCTTGTATTTTTAAATGAGTTATACAGGCACAATGCTTATATGAGAGTAAAAGTATTAATCCCACTTTTATATAATAAGAAACTCACACCAATGAAAACCCTAAATTTGTACAAAATTAATTCTATACCAATATAAGAGATAACTTCAACCTTGTAACAATCATAAAGATTTCTACCAATGTAATATATACCTATATAATGTTTCACTTAAGCATAAGTTTGCTAACCTAACCCTATTTGTCTATTTCTATGATATTGCTATGTCTCCCCCTTTCTTTCCTCCCTCCCTTTTACCTAAGAAGGAAGGATAGAGAAGATTACAGGAAAGGTAGAAATCCCTGAGTTTAAGCTCTCTAGTTCCCTCCCTGTCCAAAGCTACATTTGTAAAGTATCCTTTAAATGGCAACACATGTATAATTTCCAAAGTAACCAGAACCATCCACCCCAACATAAGGAACCAGAACGATGATCTCCTTTTGTCTGCTTCCAGCTAAATTCTGGCGAAGAATTCCCATCTGGGGGCCCAAAGAGAAATAGGAAAATTGGCTTAGTCAAAGCAGAGCTAGCGGGCATCATTTGCCTTGGAGTCACCATGTGCTGAGAGAGTTCATTGCTTAGCTGACACCATGACTGTGATAGTCAGAAAGGCTGGACAGGCAAGCTAGCTGTTCTGGAAAAGTTCTGGAAGCAAGTCTTTAAAAGAAGCAGCTTCGATGTAGTTGCAGTAAAATCAAGCACGAAGCTGGAATAGAAGGTCTCGGAGTCTCAGCATCCCTGAGTATGAATCTTGCTAGGGCTGTTTTTCTCTTCTTTCATCCTGCAACATATAAAACTTAAACGCAACAGGTAGTTTTATAAAGGCATTCACGTGGAACATGCAGGGCACATAGCTTGGTCAATGAAGATCAATAAAGAAAGTCAACTGCCCTTCTTCAGATTAGTTTGATCACTTAATCAAACTATAATAAAACTTTGTATACATGCCCTCATAAAGGATGGCATGTATTAAGTCATGAGAAATTAGTACCCAATTAAGTGTTCTTGGCTTTGTATAGACATTTTAGTCCTAGCCGGTTCCAGATCTGTCTCCATATAAGAGACATAAACAACACCATATATACATCACCTATTTGGTTGGTTGTGTTAGTCTCCCTTTTCTTCTGTGTCGACAAGGTCTTCAGGAGGTCTCCCTTTGTCATGTCTGATTTTTATCGACTTAGAAGGAACCCACAGCTTTTCTTTTCCTGTGGAAACATAGGCATACCCTCTTCCAGCGTAACACATTTCCCACTTTCCATTCTGACGTCAGAATATCCTAAATATAAACAGCTTGATTTAGTTCAGTAGTTTTTTCCACTATCCAATATCTCTCAGCGGCTGTGGTGTTTTGTCCTTAGCATTCAAAAAATTTAAGGTTAATAAAGCACTATGTAATCTGTCTTTGGGGGTTCTTATTGATCCCTTTTGCCTATTAAGCATCTCCTTTATAGTTCGATTAGATCTCTTCACAACTACTTGTCCCTTAGGATTGTGTGATATGCCTGTAACATGTTTTATATTATAATATGTAAAAAAACTTCTTCATCTTATTAGAGATATATGCCAGACCATTGTCTGTTTTAATTTGTATGGGTATTCCCATAATGGCCATGACTTCTAACAGGCAGTCGGTAGAGCATGAGACTCTTAATCTCAGGGTCATGGGTTCGAGCCCCAAGTTAGGTCCCAATTTGTTGCGGTAAATCTCTGACCCAAACAAGTCCGATCAAGGAAAACACAACTCAATATTTATGATTATAAACCACAAGCCTAGATTGGGCAGATTTACCATTGCACTACTCTATTCCCCAGCTATGAGATCCCTTACAACTTGCAGTTTTCCTAGGCCACGTTTTTCTCCTTTGTTGTTCTTCCACCTTCAGCTCCTCTGTAGCCTCTCTCCCTCTCTCCCATTGACTTCCTCTTCTGACTCCTCCCCTAAGCCTTCCGACACCTCCCCTTCTACTGCCCAATCACTGGCTCTAGCCTTTATTTTACAAATTCAATTGGACAGAAGGTTCACAAGATTCACTCCTCCTCCGCAGCCCCTCCCAGGAGTGAAACTACCAGCAAAACAGGAGGCTGGGGCTATCCACAACAGGATCCACAACTAATACCTTTTCCTGTTCAAAGAGCAAAAAACTGAAGGACCAGCTGAGCTAACTTTAAGTTTTCTTAAAGCCTCAGCTAGCCTGTGGAGGAAAAGGGCAGTATTTCCCTTCTGTAAATATCCTTTCTAATCTTGTCAGAGCTGACAAGTTTCTTAACACAGTTTTCTTGGGAGGGGCCTCTCAGCCCAGATCCATTATGGCATTATAATCCTAAGCAATGGGGTGCTGGTCTGGGAAGAGTTTATTTTAGGAAGGTGGCTGTTGGGGGTTTTTGAGCAAACAGTGCATCTGCATGCATCCTTGCTTCCTCCCAGGTCCTCTGTTTTACCTCAAAACGCAAGAAATTTGACTAAGTATTGATCATTCTAACTTTTAGCTACATTTCACTATCACACATCTTTTATTGGGTTAGAACAGTGCTACAGTAAACTATTAATTCTCAGTGGAGTGAAGTGATCAGATGTGCCATAGTCTGGGGGCACAGTGTCATTACTACCCATGAAAAACATCCAGCATGATGTTTCATGCCTGAATCTCCTGGCAGTTGCACTGCTTTTGGGCAGAGAGCTTTAGCTCCCTTTGTGTACAAACAATAAGCACCTAGCTAGCCTCCCTCCCCCCTGTGCCCCATCCCTACCATCCCTGTGAGCCTCAGGGAAAGTAATAGGAGGCAAAGGGAGGGTAGAAAGAAAGAAGTGACTGAAAGAAGGCACATTTGCTAGACCATGAGAGAGGAGGAAGAGAAGGAAAATATTCTCAGCTTCTTGGAAGTAATTGTGAGGAGCCGTATTTGCCAAAAGATGGCGCAGGCTTCTGCTTCCTGGTTCTTCACGGAAGCTTTACTTGAGAATGCGCCTGCGCATGGCGCGAAAACAGAGTATGACAATTGGATGAAAGATTTGAGCCAATGAGGGATCTGCACGTCTCACAAAGCTCTATTTAAGCAGCGGGCTTTCTGAGCTAGGGGTCCTTCCTCCACCTCACTATTAAGAGAGCTGTTTAATAAATGCTGTCAGAAGAATCCTGAAGTGTGGCGTGCTCCTTATCGGCGAGGCTGCGCGCTACAAGTAATTATGTTTTTTTTAAAATTGCTTATTTTATTTATTTACATTTCAAATGTTTTCCCCCTTCCTGTTTTCCCCTCTGCAGCCCCCCATCCTGTCTCCCCTCCCCTTTGCCTCTGTGAGGGTGTTCCTCCCCACCTTTACCGAATCCTGCCTTGCTGCTCTAGCATTCCTCTACACAGTACCAAAGGCCTCCCTTCCTATTGATGCCAGATAAGGTAATCCTCTGCTACATATGTAGCTGGAGCCATGAATCCCTCCATGTATATATACTCTTTGGTTAGTGGTTTAGTCCCTGGGAGCATTGGTGGTTAAGTTAGTTTGTCCTATAGGGTTATAATCCCCTTCAGCTTCTTCAGTCATTCCCCTACCTCTTCACTGGGGTCCCTGGGCTCAGTGTGATGGTTGGCTGTGAGTATCTGCATTTGCATTAGTCAGGTGTTGACAGAGTCCCTCAGAGGACAGCCCTCCCAGGCTCCTGTCAGCAAGTGCTTCTTGGCATTGGCAATAGTGTCTGGGTTTGGTGTCTGAAGATGGAATGGATCCCTAGGTGGGTCAGTCTCTGGATGGCCTTTTCTTCAGTCTCTGCTCCAGTTTTTGTCCCTGCATTTCCTTTAGACTGGAATAATTCTGGATTAAAAATTTTGAGATGGGTTGGTGGTCTCATCCCTCAACTGGGGGCCATGTGTTCCTCTCTACTGGGGGTTGTCTCTATAGGTTCTGTCTCCCTTTTGTTAGGTGTTTTGACTAATATTATCCCTGTTGGGTCCTGGGAACCTCTCGATTCCCTGGCATCTGGGTCTTTCTAGTGCTCTCCCCCCCACCCCACCCCCATTCCTCATTTCCCCACTGCTACATATTTATATTCAATTTCCTGACTGTCTGTACTTCTCTCCTGTCCCTTTCCATACCTGATCCTACCCCACTTTTCCTTCCCCCTCCTCTCTCCCTCCCAGGTCTATTCCCCCTTCTACCTCCTGTGATTATTTAGTTCCCCCTTCTAAGTGGGATTGAAGCATCCACACTTTGGTCTTCCTTCTTCTTAAGCTATTCATATGGTCTGTGGGTTATATGAAGCAATCCCACTAAAATCAGGGACAAGACAAGGCTGCCCACTCCTTCCCTATCTATTCAATATAGTACTGGCCAGAGCAATTAGACAATAAAAGGAAGTCAAAGGGATACAAATTGGAAAGGAATCACTATTTGAAGATGATCAAGGTATCACTATTTGCAGATGATATGATAGTATACATAATTGACCCCCAAAATTCCACCAGAGAACTCCTACAGCTGATAAACAATTTCAGTGAAGTGGCTGGATATAAAATTAACTCAAAAATATCAGTAGCCTTCCTCTACTCAAAGTATAAATGTGCTGAGAAAAAAATTAGGGAAACGACACCCTTCATGATAGTCACAAATTATATAAAATATCTTGATCTGACTCTAACCAAGCAAGTGAAAGATCTGTATGACAAGAATGTCGAGTGTCTGAAGAAAGAAATTGAAGACCTCAGAAGATGGAAAGATCTCCCACGCTAATGGATTGGCAGGATTAACATAGTAAAAATGGCCATTTTAACAAAAGCAATCTACAGATTCAGTGCAATCTCCATCAAAATTCCAACTCATTTCTTTACAGAGATAGAAAGAGCAGTTCTCAAGTTTATCTGGAATTTAAAAAAAAAAAAAAAAAAAAAAAGACCCAGGATAGTAATTATGTTTTTATCATCGAACTGCCACAGGATGTTTGCAGAAAAATTTTACAATGTGCCTTGATGCATGAACATTTGCTTACATCTGACAAGGGACAGTTCTAACCTCAGCTAATGACTAGATTATTCATTCTGTCACAGGAGTCTTGAAGCAGGAGGTAGTCTCTAATGGTGTTTAATTGCCCAACCCATGCCTACAATTTTGAGTGGTCCCTCTCAGGTGCCTCCAGAATGAGTACAAATTTTAAGAGCTAAGTGACATAAATCTTTCTTCCTGTTTGGATTGTCACCATTTGATGTCTGTGTAGAGTATGCAAACTAGAGAGATTACAGGTTTGGGGGTTTTGTTTATTTGTTTGTTTTGTCTTGTTTTGTTTCTCTTTTCAAGACAAGGTCTCTTGTGGTAGCCCTGGCTGTCCTGGAATTCACTCTGTGGGCCAGTCTGGCCTTAAACTCACAAGAAATCTGCCTGCCTTTGCCTCTTAAATGCCTAGGATTAGAGGCATGCACTACCATTGTCTGGTGGATTATAGGTTCTTGTATTCTGGAACAAAGAGTTGGGTAGAGACAAACAGTTGGAGCTGAAAAAATACACTTTCATGGGAGAAAGTGCAAGAGAGCCCTGCTTTAGATTTTTTAAAAATGTCAAGTAGTACATTTTGGTCATTTGTTCTTTAGGTCATTTTTATAATGCAAGCTTTCTCTATGTTCTGTTTTATGTAGTTCTATATACAACTTCATGTTGAAGGCCAGCTTTGGTATCACAGGGTGAACTGAGGTGGGCTATAGAGTTTGTGATCTGGGGCCCCTACTGATAGTAGCTAGCAGGTGGGGGGTGGGGCTGGCACTGATAACAATTGACAACTGTAGAAAAGGGAAAAAAAGGGAAGAAAAATCATATACACTGAGTGAATGATGCCAGACAAGGAAGCTCAAACAACTTCATACACACACACACACTCTTACTTGGTGGATTGAGCAAACTCCAATGAGCTGGCTCCAACAACTTTTTTTTCCTCTCTTAGCCCTTTTATACCACCTAAGACAAAGTTCTCTATATAAGAAAAAAATTACCTCATAGCCACAAGTTACATATTCTCTAAAACAATCACCACAAAAAGGTATTCTTCAAAAACAAATTAAAATCATTACACAAAAGGAAATTACAACAGGATTATTGATTGTGTATTCTTTTGAAACTCATACTTAACTAAACATGTCCCATCTGTCTTTTTCACCACAAGTTCATTGAAACCCCAAAACAATAATGCTTTTGTCATTGGCCTGAATAGTTATTAAAGGCAGTGACTGGTTTTTTATTGGATATTTTATTTACATTTCAGTTGTGATCCCCTTTCTCCATTTCCATCCCCATCCAGGAACCTCCATCCCCCTCCTCCTGCGTCTATGAGGATGTGCCCCCACCGACCCACCTACTCCCACCTCCCCACCCTGGAATTCCCCCACACTGGGGCATCCAGCCTTCACAGCACCAAGGACCTCCTCTCCCACCTATGCCCAACAAGGCCATCCTCCCCTACATGTACAGCTGGAGACATGGGTCCCTCACTATGTGTTCCCAAGCTGGTGGTTTAGACTCTGGGAGCTCTGGTTGGTTGGTATTGTTGCTCTCCCCATGGGGCCACAAACCCTTTCAGCTCCTTCAGTCTTCTCTCTAACTCCTCCATTGGGACCCCTTGATCAGTTCAATGATTAGCTGTGAGCATTCGCCTCTGTACATGTCAGGCTCTGGCAGACCTCTAAGGAGACAGCTATATCAGACTCCTGCCAGCATTCACTTCCTGGCATCCACATCAGCATCTACCTTTGGTGACTGTACATGGGATGGATATCCAGGTGGAACCGTCTCCAGAGGACCCCTCCTTCAGTTTCTGTCCCACACTTTGTCTCCATATTTGCTCCCATGAGTATTTTGTTACTTCTTCTAAGAAGGACTAAAGCACACATACTTTGGTCTTTCTTCTTCATGAGCTTCATGTGGTCTGTGAATTGTATCTTGGTTATTTCGAGCTTTTGGCTAATATCCAATTATCAGTCAGTGTATACCATGTGTGTTCTTACGTGATTGGGTTTCGTCACTCAGGATGATATTTTTCTAGTTCCATCCTTTTGCCTAAGAATTTCCAATAGTGATAAAAACTACATGGTATTGGTACAGAGACAGGCAGAAAGATCATTGGAATAGAATTGAAGACCCAGAAATGGACCCACACACCTATGGTCACTTGATCATTGACAAGGGAGCTAAAACCATCCAGTGGAAAAAGGACAGCATTTTTAACAAATGGTGCTGGGTCAACTGGAGGTCAGCATGTAGAGGAATGTAAATAGATCCATTTTTATCTCCTTGTACAAAGCTCAAGTCCAAGTGGATGAAGGACATTCACATAAAACCAGATACACTGAAACTAATAGAAGAGAAGGTGGGAAAGACCCTCGAATACCTGGGCACAGGGGAAAAGATCCCGAACAGAACACCAATGGCTTATGCTCTAAGATCATGAATTGACAAATGGGACCTCATAAAATTGCAAAGCTTCTGTAAGGCAAAGGACACTGTCAATAGGACAAAACGGCAACCAACAGATTGGGAAAAGATCATTACCAACCCTACATCTGATAGAGGGCTAATATCCAATATATACAAAGAACTCAAGAAATTAGACTCCAGACAACTGAATAACCCTATTAAAAAATGGGGTATAGAGCTAAACAAAGAATTCTCAACTGAGGAATCCCAAATGGCCGAGAAGCACCTAAAGAAATGCTCAACATCCTTAGTCATCAGGGAAATGCAAATCAAAACAACCCTGAGATTCCACCTCACACCAGTCAGAATGGCTAAGATCAAAAACCTAGGTGACAGCAGATGCTGGCAAAGATGTGGACAAAGAGGAACACTCCTCCATTGTTGGTGGGATTGCAAGGTGGTACAACCACTCTGGAAATCAGTCTGGTGGTTCCTCAGAAAATTGGACATAGCATTACCTGAGAACCCAGCTATACCACTACTGGGCATATACCCAGAAGATGCTCCAATATATAACAAGGACATATATTCCACTATGTTCATAGCAGCCTTATTTATAGTAGCCAGAAGCTGGAAAGAACCCAGATGTCCTTCAACAGAGGAATGGATACAGAAAATGTACATTTCCACAGTGGAGTATTACTCAGCTATTAAAAACAATGAATTTGTGAAATTCTTAGGCAAATGGATATTTTCTTTATGTACATTTTAAATGTTATCCCCTTTCCCCGTTTCCCCGAAATTTCCTCTCCCACCCCCTCCCTTGCTTCTATAAGGGTGTTCTTCCGCCTTCCCACCTACTCCCACCTCCCTGCCCTCGAATTTCCCTACACTGGGGCATTGAGCCTTCAGAAGACCAAGGGCCTTCCATTCATGCCTAACAAGGCCATCCTCTGCTATACATGTGGCTGGAGCCATGGGTTCCTCCATGTGTACCCCTTGGTTGGTGGTTTAGTCCCTGGGAGCTCTGGGGGATCTTTTTGGTTAATATTGTTCTTCCTATGGGGTTGCAAACCCCTTCAGCTCCTTCAGTCCTTTCTCTAACTCCTCCATTGGGGACCCCACTGGGTCAGTCCAATGGTTGGCTGCAAGCATCTGCCTCTGTATTTGTCAGGCTCTAGCAGAGCCTCTCAGGAGACAGCTATATCAGGCTCCTGTCAGTATGCATTTCTTGGCATCCCCAATAGTGTCTGGGTTTGGTGACTGTATATGGGGTGGATCCCCAGGTGGGGCAGTCTCTGGATGGCCTTTTCTTCAGTCTCTGCTCCACACTTTGTCTCCATATTTGCTCTCATATGTATTTTGTTCCCTTTTCTAAGAAAGGAAAGAGTAAAGCACCTGCACCTTTGGTTTTCCTTCTTCTTGAGCTTCATGTGGTCTGTGAATTGTATCTTGGGTATTCTGAGCATTTGAGCTAATATCCACTTGTCAGTTAGTGCATACCATGTGTGTTCTTTTGTGATTGGGTTACCTCACTCAGGATATTTTCTATTTCCATCCATTTGCCTGTGAATTTCATGAAGTCATTGTTTTTAATAGCTGAGTAGTACTCCATTGTTTAAATGTACCACATTTTCTGTATCCATTCCTCTTTTGAAGGACATCTGGGTTCTTTCCAGCTTCTGGCTGGAAACAAACAAACAAACAAAAACAAACAAATAATAAGGCTGCTATGAACATAGTGGAGCATTTGTCCTTGTTATATGTTGGAGCGTCTTCTGGGCATATGCTCAGGAGTGGTATAGCTGGGTCCTCAGGTAATACTATGTTTAATTTTCTGAAGAACTTCCAGACTGATTTCCAGAGTGGTTGTACCAGCTTTCAATCCCACCAACAATGGAGGAGTGTTCTTCTTTGTCCACATCTTTGCCAGCATCTGCTGTCACCTAGGTTTTTGATCTTAGCCATTCTGACTGGTGTGAGGTGGAATCTCAGGGTTGTTTTGATTTGCATTTCCCTGATGACTAAGGATATTGAACATTTCTTTAGGTGCTTCTCGGCCATTTGGGATTCCTCAGTTGAGAATTCTTTGTTTAGCTCTGTACCCCATTTTTAATAGGGCTATTTGATTCTCTAGTTTGTTGGTGTCTATTTTCTTAGGTTCTTTCTATATTGAAATACCAGCCCTCTGTTGGATGTTGGGTGGGTAAAGATTCTTTCCCATTTTGTAGGCTGCTGTTTTGTTTTTTTGATGATGTCCTTGGCCTTACAGAAACATTTAATTAAGTTTAATGAGGTCCTGTTTACTAATTGTTGATCTTAGTAACTGAGCTGTTGGTGTTCTGTTCAGAAAGTCTTCTACTGTGCCTATGCATTCAAACCTATTTCTCACTTCCTCCTCTATCAGATTTAGTGTATCTGGTTTTATGTTGAGGCCTTTGATCCACTTGGACTTGAGTTTTTGTGAAGGGTGATTAATATGGATCTATTTGTATTCTTCTACATGCAAAGATCCAGTTAGACCAACACCATTTGTTAGAAGATTCTTTTCCCCCATTGTATTGTTTTGGCTTCTTTGTCAAAAATCAAGTGTTCATAGGTGTGTGGGTTTATTTCTGTTTTTTTTTTTTTTTTTTTTTAATTTAATTCTGTTGATCAACCTGTGTTTCTTTTTTAATTGTTTATTTTATTTATTTACATTTCAATTGTTATCCCCCTTCTCAGTCACCTCCACAAACCCCTTATCCCCTCTCCTTTTCCCTTGCCTCTCTGAGGGTGCTCTCCCACCTGCCCACCCCCTCCTGCCTCATCACCCTAGCATTTCCCTACAGTGGGGAATCAAGCCTCCACAAGACAAAGAACCTCCCCTCCCATTGATGCCAGACAAGGCAATCTTCTGCTGCATATATAGCGGGAGCCATGGGTTCCCCCCATGTGTACTCTTTGGTTAGTGGTTTAGTCTCTGGGTCAGGTTGGTTGATATTGTTCTTTCTATGGGGTTGCAAATCCCTTCAGTGCCTTCAGTCTTTGCCTTAACTCCTCCATTAGGGTTTCCATGCTCAGTCCTATGTTTGGCTGTATACATACACATCTGTATTGGTCAGGCTCTGGCAAAGCCTCTCAGGGGACAGCTATACCAGGCTCCTGTCAGCAAGTGCTTTTTGGCATCAGCAATAGTGTCTGGGTTTGGTGTCTACAGGTGGGATAGTTCCCAGGCGAGGTGGTCTCTGGATGGACTTTCCTTCAGACTCTGCTCTACTCTTTGTCCCTGCATTTCCTTTTGACAGGAGGAATTCTGGATTATTAGTTTTGAGGTGGGTGTGTGGCCCCATGCCTAAACCGGATGCTGTGCCTATCCAGTGGATATGGTCTCTACAGGTTCTGCCTCATCTCTGGAAATCAGTCTGGTGGTTCCTCAGAAAATTGGACATAGTACTACCTGAGGACCCAGCTATACCACTCTTGGGCATATACCCAGAAGATGCTCCAACATTGTTTATTTTATTTATTTACATTTCAGTTGTTCAAGGACACATGTTCCACTATGTTCATTGCAGCCTTATTCATAA
The DNA here is from genome assembly GCF_011762505.2 of Arvicanthis niloticus. Classification (NCBI taxonomy): domain Eukaryota; kingdom Metazoa; phylum Chordata; class Mammalia; order Rodentia; family Muridae; genus Arvicanthis; species Arvicanthis niloticus. Next base: position 27,310,592 of record NC_047678.1, on the reverse strand, counting down.
TAGCCAGAAGGTAGAAGCAACCCAGATGTCCCTCAACAGAAGAATGGATACAGAAAATGTAGTACATTTATACAGTGGAATACTACTCAGCTATTAAAAACAATGACTTCATGAAATTCTCAGGCAAATGGATGGAACTTGAAAGTATCATCCTAAGTGAGGTAACCCAGTCACAAAAGAATGCACATGGTATGTACTCTCTATTAGGATATTAGGAAAAAAGCTCAGGATACCCATGATACAACTTACAGACCATATGAAACCCAAGAAGAAGGAAGATCAAACTGTGGATGCTACAGTCCTACTCAGAAGGGAGAAGAAAATAATCTTGGGAGGTGGAGGGAGAGAAGAGAGGGAGAGAAGGGGGATGGTTCAGATAAGGGAGGAGATGGGGGAGAAGTCAGGCATTTGAAAGGAGATGTTTAGGAGTGGGGGTTAAAGAACTGACAGTAGCCACTAGAAAGTCCTAGATGCCAAAAACCCAAAGGTTCCCAAGACCCAACAGGGAGGACATTGGCCAAAACTTGTTTGTTTCTCTATCAGTATCATGCAGTTTTTTATCACTGTTTCTCTGTAGTACAAGCGTGATGTCAGGGATAATGACACTGCCATAAGTTCTTTTATTGTACAGGATTGCTTTAGCTATTTCAGGTTTTTTGTTTTTCTATATGAAGTTGAGTATTGTTCTTTCAAGGACAGCAAAGAATTTTGATGGGAATTCTGTTGAATCTGTAGATTGCTTTCGGTAAGGGCCATTTTCACTGTGTTAATCCTATTGATCTGTGAACATGGGAGATCTTTCCATTTTTTAAGGTCTTTTTTACTTCTTTCATGGACTTGAAGTTCTTGTCATACAGGTCTTTTCACTTGCTTGGTTAGAATCACACCAAGATATTTTATTTTATTTGTGGCTATCTTGAAGGTTACTATTTTCCTCATTTCTTTCTCAGCCTGTTTATCATTTGTATAAAGGAAGGATACTGAGTTTTTTTCTTTTTTATTTACTTATTTTATTTACTTATTTTTATATTTTATTTACATTTAAGATGCCATCCCCTTTCCACATTTCCCCTCCCTAGAACACCCCTGTCCCATGCCCCCCTTTCCTTTTTGCTTTTATACGATTTTTTTTAAATGTTAATCAAAGGATTTATAAGTTTGGTAATGCTCAGTCAGAAGCGTAACCCAATACCCAACCTAGATATAAAAACTATCTTTGACTGGTGGAGACATGTGAACATCTGTCTCCATGCCCCCTTTCTCTTTCTCTCTCTCATCACCTAGCTTCTCCTCTTCTTCATCTTCTCTCCTTGTTCCATCTCTTCCTCTCAGTACTCCTTCCCACTTAGCTCCTCTTACATATCACTCTTAGTGTTAAAGTAGAACTTTTCTCTCAAAATACAATTAGAGCATACTTATTCCTAATTGTACCAGTGAGGTACAAGATAGTCCTAATACCCAGTCCATCATTCTGTTGACTAACCAGAACCTCTGTCATCTCTTCTAACTAAAACACTTACTTTTGATCCTGGCTTTTTGGCTTTAGAATGAATGTCAGCTGAAAACCATCTACTCAGATCTTTTTAGAGACCACTGAACACCTGAAAAGCCCCTATACTACCGAACGTTGGAGCATCAAATCTTCAGCCTTCTGGCCCAGAATCATCTGACAGACCTTAGTGATGCAGGATTATTAAGGGCTGATTACTCTGTCTAGGCAGATATAATCAGTCAACTATTCTGCATGTGTGTCCTTTTCTGGACAGTAATTTGTCTGTAGATGGAGAGAGGCAATTCTTGCCTAGTGGCTGTCACCGCACAACTGGAGTATCTCCAAGGATGCTCAATTTCTTCTTCGAATCCACGACAGGAAGCTGTCAGGAGCAGACAGGTCTCTAATCAAAATGAACATTAATATATAAATATTTGTAGCATCAGTTCTATGGACTTCTGATGTTTTGAAAACCAACTATCCATGTAAGGTAACCTGGACTGTTGTCTGTTCACTCCTCTCAGCTATTTCTAAATAAAATATGGGAAACACCCTAACAAGAAACTCAAAACCATGAATTTGCTATAGTCCCTTAACTCATAGGTTAACCGTCCCAAATCAGTTAAAAAAGTTAAAAAAGGGCTGGGTCTAGGCCTTGTATTCCTAAATGTGTTATACAGGCACAATGCCCATGAGCGTATCAACATTCATCTCATTTTTATATTAATAAGAGGCTCATACCAATGAAAACCTTAAATTTGAGATCAAAGTAAATTTTGTACCATTTAAGAAATTATAACTTCATCTTGATAATAATTATACAGATTTCTATCAATAGGTTATGGCTATGCAATAAGTCATAGCTAATCCCCCCTGTTCCAACAAAACCACTACTTTTCCCTAGAAAGACAGACCATTATTAACCACATTAGTCCCCAAGCTCAGGGAATAGGGGCGCTGACTCTCCTTTAACTTCTTCAAGCTGATTAAGGGCGTTGAGATTTTAGAAGAGGGGTGGGGGGAAGAGTAAGTTGATAAGCCTCTGATGCTGTGTCTTCACTGAATCCAGATGGAATTCCAGGACATCGGAGGTTTGGGCAGGTCTGCTCAGTATGCTTGATGAGTAGATACACCAAGGCTGTGTATTCTGCAATATACAATTCTCAGAACAAGTTTTAGTATCAATAAAGAAAAAAAATTTCCCACCCCCAGGGGGCTGACTTTTTTTTTTTAAAGATGTTGGTTCTGACGACTTTTTTTTTCGCTTGTTAAAATTGGTTGTAGTATTTACGTTTCAGATTTTATCCCCTTACCCTACTTCCTCCTACCACCCAGAAACCTCATATCCCATCCCCCTCCTCATGCTTCTATGAGGCAGTGACCGCACCTACCCCCCTCACTATTCCCTCCCCGCCCTCACATTCCCCCCCCACACTGTGTGTTCATTTTTTTTTTTTTTTTATGGGACCAAGAAACTCCTCTCCCACCTATGTCTGACAAGGCCATCCTCCCCTACATATACCTCTGGAATCTTGGGTCCCTTCCTATGTGTTCCCAGGCTGGTGGTTTAGACCCTGAGGGGCTCTGGTTGTTTGGTATTGTTGCTTTCCACCTGGGGTCACTAACCCTTTCTGCTCCTTCAGTCCTCTCACTAAGTTCTCCATTGGGAAACCCCTGATCATATCAGTGGTTAACTGTGAGCATTGTCCTCTGAGTGTGTTAGTCTTTGGCAGACCTCTAAGGAGACAGCTATATCATGTTCCTCACATTATGCACTTCCAGCCATCCACAACAGTGTTTAGCTTAGGTGGCTGTACATGGGGTGAATACCCAGGTGGAATGGTCTCCTGATGGCCCCTCCTTCAGTTTCTGTTCCATGTTTTGTTTCCCTATTTGCTCCCTTGAGCATTTTTGTTTCTCGTTCTAAGTAGAACTGAGGCATCCCCTCTTGATCTTCCTTCTTCATGAGCTTCATGTGGTCTGTGGGTTGAGTCTTCGCTAATCCAAGCTTTTGGACTAACATCCGTGGAGATATGTTTGTGTAACTATCTTCTTTTGGGGTTTTTGGAAGATTACTTTCTTGCTTTTTCTAGGTTGTAATTTATTCTTTGAAGTGCTGGATTTGTGTTGAGATACTGTGTAAATTTGGATTTGTCATGGAATATTTTGGTTTCTCCATCAATAATGATTGAGAGTTTTGCTGGGTATAGTAGTCTGGGCTGGCATTTGTGTTCTCTTAGGGTCTGTATGATATCGGTCCAGGATCTTCTGGCTTTTATGGTCTCTGGTGAGAAGTCTGGTGTAATTCTTATAGGTCTGCCTTTATATGTTACTTTGCCTTTTTCCCTTACTGCTTTTAGTATTTTTTCTTTGTTTTGTACATTTGATGTTTTGACTATTATATGGCAGGAAGTATTTCTTTTCTGGTCTAAACTATTTGGAGTTCTGTAGGCTTCTTGTATATTTATGGACATCTCTTTCTTTAGGTTAGGGAAGTTTTCCTCTATAATTTTGTTGAGGATATTTACTGGTCTTTTAAGTTGGGTGTCTTCCCCCTCATCTATACCTATTATCCTTAGGTTTGGCCTTCTCATTGTGTCTTGGATTTCTTGTATATTTTGGGTTAGTAGCTTTTTGTATTTTGCATTTTCTTTGACAGTTGTGTCAATGTTTTCCATGGTATCTTCTGCACATGAGATTCTCTCTTCCATCTCTTGTATTCTGTTGGTGATACTTGTGTCTATGACTCCTGATCTTTTTTTTTAGGTTTTCTATCTCCAGGGTATTGCCCCTTTCTGATTTCTTTATTATTTCTACTTCCATTTTTAGATCCTGCATGGTTCTGTTTAATTCCTTTTCCCATTTGGTTGCATTTTCTTGCAATTCCTTAAGGGATTTTTGTGTTTCCTCTTTAAGGGTTTCTATCTGTCTGCCAGTGCTCTCCTTAAGTTCTTTGAGAGTGTTATTTATGTCTTTCTTAAAGCCCTCTATCATCATCATGAGAAGTGATTTTAATTCTGATTCCCGCTTTTCTGGTGTGATGGGGTGTTCAGGGCTTGCTCTGATGGGGGAGCTGGGTTCTGATGATGCCATGTAACTTTGGTTTCTGTTGCTTACGTTCTTGCTCTTGCCTTTTGCCATCTGGTTAACTCTAGTGCTGCCTGTACTTGCTGTCTCTGACTGAAGCCTGTCTTTCCAGTTATCTAGCTTGTGTCTGATCTTCTAGGGGTCCAGATGTCTCTGTGATCTTTTTCAGCTGCTCTGATTACAGTGGTACCTCTAGGATGCCTCAGGATATGGTGCCTCCAAGGTAGTAGTCCAGCTAGGTGTCTGCTGTTCTGGGTGCAGTGTCTCCTCTAGAATATCTCAGGATATGTTGTCTGACGCTCTGAGTTCATTTGTTCCTCTGTGGATCTGGGTTGAGTGGACCTTCCAGTATGTCTCAGGTGGAATCCGGGGTCCACACAACAGCAGACCTGGCAGAGGTCTGATCCAGGCCTCAGATCTGAGAACTAGTTTCTAAGACACTGTCCAAGTTAGAACGCCTGGGATCCCTGCTTTCTCTGGGTTCTTGGAGGTTGGGGACAGAGCTGCCACCCAAGATCTGCTCAGTGCTCTGGCCCAGACTGGAAGGAACCAGTGTTCCAGGCCGGGAGTGACTTCCTGGGTCCTTTTGGTTCCCAGTTACTCCCTGTTTAGGGCGGGCCCTGCTGTCTGCTTGCCTTAGATACTGCCTGAGTTAGAGGGCCTGGGATCCCTGCTTCCTCTGGGTTCTTGGAGGTTGGGGGCAGAGCTGCCACCCAAGATCTGCTCAGTGCTCTGGCCCCGGATACTGAGTTTTTAAAAGTTATTTTGTATTCAGCCACTTTGCTGAAGGTGTAGAATTTTTGAAGGTAGAATTTTTGGGGTCACTTATATATACTATCATTATCTGCAAAAAATGATAATGTATGGTTAGAAAAAGAATACTTAAAATCCTTCAGCAGAGTTGAAGTCTATAAGGTATTACTGTAAATTTTAACAACCATGTATCCATTAGGTCTCTGGAATTTATTCATCTAATAACTGAAAATATATACCCTTTGAATTTCCCCATTTTTTACATTCTTGGTAAACCAACTTTGTACCCTGTTTCTGTTAATTTGACTTTTAGATATGTTAAGCATATATCTGTCTTTTTTCTGTTTGGCTTATTTCACTTAGCATAATATTTTCCACATATTAGTACACATTTTTACAAAGTTAAATATTAATGTATAAAAGTGGTACTAATGAAGTGGGCTTTGTTTCTGCAACTTTATCAAATTAATTTAATAGTTTTATAAGTTTATTTTGCTGGACTTAATGGTATTTTTTTACTTTTTCTCCATCTCTTTTGTAAACCTTGTAGAGCTTAGTTACATTTTTATGCATATTAAAGACCAAACTCAGGGCCATGGATAACCAAGCCCTCTACTGCTGAGCTCCCAGCTGCTGAGTTTCTCATTTGTGTGTAGGTCATCTCCCTTATTTCATTGACCTGCTTGTTCGTGTGTTCGTTCTCTCTCTCTCTCTCTCTCTCTCTCTCTCTCTCATTCCAAGTCAGATTTTTTTATTAAGTCAGAAATAAAACAGACTCTTTTCTTATTGCCTAAATATATCTATATAAAATTAGCAGACACACTTGATGCTTGACTTACTTAGATCTTCCCTGAAAGTACTGAATGAACACTGTACTGTTAAGGTACATTTCTTATAGAAGACTCTTTGGGATTAATCTCTATTTAAGATAATTTGTTCAAATGGCAGCTAAACACATCCTGTGGTTTTGAGCTTAATTCATTAATGGTATAGCTTACTACAACCTTTAATCTCTGTGGTCCTTTAGCTTTAGATATAGCAGGAAGCTTCTTTGTTTAGTAAGAAAATGCCCTGGATCTAGCTATAAATCTGATGGCAAGTTACTTATATGAATGGGCCTTCCCCCTTTTCACCCCTGTCTCGACTGGCATCATGGATCACCCTCACAACAGCCAAGTCCTGCTGGTCAGCTCTTGTTTCCTATTGTAGTTAATTATTTTGGTTTTTTAAATGAAACTTATAAATCTTTATTTATATTGGTATTGGTTATTAGCATATTGTTTTATTACTTCATTTGTAACTTTTGTGCATATTCCTTGGAGCTTTCCATTTCTGTTTTCCCATTTGAATGTAAAGTCACCAACTCCAGTCTTAGGAGACAAATACCATCACCAAACAGTGTACTAGGGACTGTGAATCCATTCAGATCTTTTAGTCTAGAGTATGAGCTACTTTGTATTACAGAAAATGTTAAAAGTACAAGTGGTTCTAAAAAATTATCTAAGCAAGAGTTTTGTAATGGTATTTTTTTAGAGGGAATAAACTTAATATTTTAAGAATATGCTAAAAATAATGAAACAAAGTAAAACAAAACAAAAAACAATGTTTTTAGGTAGCCTTTCTAAAAGCAATAAGAAATTGCTTTTAGGAAAACAAAACCAAATATTTTTATATTAATTAGCCCAATTATACCATTTTATTTTATCACTGTACAAAGTTGTCTGAACAGTTAGCTGTGTTTCTCTTTATATCTTCATGATTTTCATATTTGAGATTAGAGCATTGAAAAATGGAGCAGGTGGCATCAAAGATAATGTGGTTTCTGCGATTTTGGTTCTAGGCAGTATGAAACCGTGGTTCCACTGGAAGATTCTATTGTGACTGAAGTTACAACAACTCTACAAGAATGGGCCAGTCTGTGGAAACAACTATATGTGGTAAGTAGTTCATTACAATTTAATAGAACAATAAAATTCTGCTGTACCAAGAGAAAGAAAGTCTGCCTTGGTGACAGTTCTTCAGTTTGAAATTTTAAACTATTTTCAGTTTCTAAATGAATGTTCTGAATAATTGAAATCATTGAATTTTTTGAACCTGAACAGGATACATTTTTTATATATTAATACACATGACACCTTTACCCTGATCTGATGATTAAAATGTAAGTTCCATAACTAGGAATCTTAGCTGTCTTATAAGTTGCATGTCTGTATATGCTTTTATAAACAGGTATTTACTGAATGAATAAAAAACTTGAGAATTTATTAAATTTATTGTTTATCATCTTACTAGTGGTTTAGACCAACCAATTAATGGTTTCTTGCAACTACTCCATTAAAAAAACATATGCTTTGTAACACTGTTACTCTGGCAGTTAATTGAAAAGTTATTAGAAACCTGTGTTAGTTACTTGTCATCTCTGTAATGAGGCAAAGAAAGAAAGAAGGAAGGAAGGAAAGAAAGAAAGAGAAAGGAAGGAAGAAAGGAAGAAAGACCGATTGATTTTAAAAAGGAAGATTTATCCTGGGTTGTGGTTTTAGCACTTTTCAGTTCATGGTCCTCTTTGCTCTATTGCTTCTAGGCCTGAGCATAATAATAATACCTCCTTGAGAAAGAATATAGTGGAAGAAAATGTCACATTTCAGGCAGAAAGAAATAGATTGGAAGGTGCCAAAGCAGGATATATCATCCATCCAAAAGTGCTCCTCCATTGACTTACTTCTTCAGTCTTTTCCTACCCTTTACTTTATGAATCCATCCGTGGATGACCTGTTAATTGGAGCAGATCGTATCAGGATCCCCTTACCTCTCAATGAATGGATCCACAAACAATGAAACAGACTTAGTACATTACCAAAGTACCTTGGCCTTTAGAGATATCAAAATCCAATAAAGAAAAACAATAATAAAACCCTTTAGAAACAGAGGAGAGAATGATAACATATACAAATAATTATATACCAAAAATCAGTAACAGAATTTCAATTCTGAGCAAGATGAGCTAAACTCAATCCATTTTAGGTTTGAATTTTAGGCAAGATGGTGTAAACACATTTGTCTTTAGCATTGTTTTGGCTGTGCTAACTGTCATGTTTACCAGCTCTTCCTTCTTCACCTGCTTTATAGTTAACCTTTCCTCCAAATCCTTGCTAATATTTCATTGTTGTTCTTTGCTGATAATAGCATTGCAACAGAGAATTCTGGACAGAACAAATAAACCATATACCAAAAGACTCCAGATGATAGGGTAAGGAAGGGAAGGGACTTGCTAGGGTCAGTAAAAGCACAATTCACAAAGAACAACTTGACAGTAGACAGTAAAGCCTAAAAATATCACTCTGTGAACCACCCTGGCAAATGAAAAGATAAAACTATAGACTAGAAAAAATTGTAAATCACACACTCCTAAAAAGAGATGTATTTAAAATATATAAAGCATTCTCTAAGTTGAAAAATAATAAATTATTCAATTATATAATGGGCAAAAATTAACAAAGACTTTTCAGAAGTGCATGTAGATAGCCAGTAATCCCACAAATATTTCCTTCTCATTAATCATTAGAATAATGCAGAGCAAGGCTGCAGTACAATGTACACCTATTGAAACAGTGAAATAAGAATACTGCTTATACCAAGTCATGGCAGACATGTAGATTAGGTTCTCTTCTGTATTTCTAATGAAAATGTAAAATGATACAGCTATTTGGAAAATTTTTGTATTTTCTTGTAAAATCAACATGGATTTAATATGTGATCCAGCTTTGTGTATTTACTCTAGAGAAGTAAAAACTTAATTTACATAAAAACTAATTTATGTATTTTCATGAAACTCTTTTTTGAAAGCACAATACTGGTAAAACACCAAATATTTTACAGTGAGAAATAAATGCCCTGTCTTAGCAATATTGATGATAAGCCACAATTAGGTTGTTTTAGGAAAAAGGAGAAAGATAACTTTGTGATTTCAAATGATCTTAGAGTTTTTGTCTGTTTTGATTTATACAGTAGAAAATGAAAAGAAATAAAAAAAGAATTTGTGAATGGTATTTTTTGGCAACCTGGATCGATCTCAAGGGTATCATCTTGCATAAAAGTTGTAAGAATATAGAGTTGAATATAGTGTGATTCTGCTTATATAACATCCTCAGGGTGAGGAAATTTAGTGGTTAATTGGGGTTGAAGTGTGACAACATGCTGAAGCAATACAAAGTACAATCAATGGATGTATTATGTATATGGAATTCTTTGTTCTTTATTTACTAACATATATGATAGTTACTGCTCTGCCAGAGCATATATGATAGTTACTGGTAGAGTAGCAGTAGCAGATAGTACTGGCAGTGCACTGCTCTGCCAGTAACTATCATATATGTTAGTTATAGAGTAAGTTCTATCACTTGAGAAGGTTTTATGTGTATAGAAATAAATGAACATGATAAAATGAGTTTCATTCATATAAGGTTATTCGGATAATATGATATATATGACTATATATATGAGTTATAAAAGAAGAACTTCATCTCTCTGAGACATCAAACCACAATCTCCTTGTTCAGTATTCTTATTTTTATATAACGATTATCTAAGAGATTTCATTTGTAGAAAATACATGATTATGTTTTTATGTCAATAAGTTTGTCAGCCAGGTGTGGTAGCACATACCTTTAATCCCAGCACTCTGGAGGCAGAGGCAGGAAGATCTCCGAGTTTCAGGCCAGCCTGATCTACAGAGCAAGTTCTAGGACATACAATAGTATATAGAGAAACCCTGTATCAAAACACACACCCCCCACCTCCCCAAAAACAAAACACAAGAGTGTTCAATTCTAAGCAGGTATTTATGTTATAAATAATTTTTTTTTCAAACTATGAGCTTCAGCATTTGGGAGGCAGAGGCAGGTTTATCTGAGTTCCAGGACAGCCTGGTCTCCATGGTGGTTCCAGGCCAGCAGAGGCTACATAGTGAGACTCTGTCCTGAATAAAACAAACAAAAAAGACCATGAAAAATCTAAGTTCACTTGAAACCACACACAAAGGCAGTCTTTCTCCTGTTTTCTAAAACACTCTGCTTGTTGCTGATCATCGGTATTGCTAGACCACGGCATTTATTTCCCAGAATGCTCTTATTCTTAATTTTAAAGACTCACCATAGTCCATGCCAGGCTGTGAAGCTACTCCTATTATCATTTCTATGTAAGATATGCTAAGAAACTGAAGTACTTTTATCTATTGCTAAATCAATTAATTTAATAAATATAGATTTATATGTTTGTATATTTTAAATAGATTTTTTTCTGACTCACATTTAACTCTTTATTGATTCATTTGTTCGTGTGTGTGTGTGTGTGTGTGTGCGCGCGCGCGTATGCGTGTGCGTGTGCGTGTGTGTGTGTGTGTGTGCGTGTGTGCGTGTGTGCGTGTGTGCGTGTGTGCGTGTGTGCGTGTGTGCGTGTGTGCGTGTGTGCGTGTGTGTGTGTGTGTGTGATATTTAGTTAGGGACTTGCTATCTATCCCAAGCTGTCCTGTAACTTCCTAAGTAGCACTGCTTGGTTCTGAACTTTGATTATCTTGCCTCAGTCTCATAAGTGCTGGGATATAGGAACAATTCTTGTGCTGTTTGTTTCAAACATGATCTTCTCATGGGGACTATTATTTATAAGCTAACAAAGTTCAGAGTTTCTGAGGTGAGGATTTTAAAAGTCTATAAATGGACAATTGGAATAATATTGAGTAGGTCTGTTCCTACTTCAACACCTTGATTTTCCAACCCATGTATTTTGACTGTGGAGCAGGGTGTGTAGTTTCATGATCACTCAGTGATGAGTCAGTCTACAGGCATAATCTCATTGCCACAGTTTCTTGATCAGTTGTAATCGTCCATGCATTTCATGAGTATTGGGATAAGTATTATGTGAGTCCATGAGTAGTGATGCTGGAGAAATGATTGTAGAGGAAGATAAATCTATAGAATATATGCCTGTTAAGTAAGGTTGGATTTGTACTCCTAGCCATAAAAAAAATCCAATTTAACCTACCTCTTACAACATTCCTAAGAGAAATAATGTCATATGAAGGACACAGTGCTGGTTTTTACTGTTGGTTGATCCAGTACTCATCACTAGTGTTAGCCATACCACCTTCAATAAGAAGAAATCAGTGTTGTTGAGACTGTGGGCAGCTTCTGTCCCCGTCTCTCTGACCACAGAGCAATCACTAGGACAGCTAAGGAGAAAAAGATGTCATTTCCCACCAGTCATGTGATAAGTATTCTACTAGGACATTGAATTTCTTCAGGTTATTGTTCAAGTCAAGTTAATATAGATCCATGCATATTCTTTTTACCCTATATTTTCTTTACTGATCTTCATTTGTCTTCTTACAAGTCTCTTTACTGCCCAGCTATAGTTTAAAACGTTCTCATCATCCAGTGTCTGTGTGTATTTCTGGTTATCATTTGTATCATATACAGTGAATGGCCGGTGGTGGTGGTGGTGGTGCACGCCTTTAATCCCAGCACTTGGGAGGCAGAGGCAGGTGGATCTCTGAGTTCAAGGCCAGCCTGGTCTACAGAGTGAGTTCCAGGACAGCCAGGGCTACACAGAGAAATCCTGTCTTGAAAAACCAAAAAAAAAAAAAAAAAAAAAAAAAAAAAAAAAAAAAAACAGTGAATGACCCAAATGTATTGCTCAAACTTCAGTTCACCATGAGGGTATTTCTCATCATTCTGTAGACTGCTCTTTCAAGTGAGCTATAGTGTGCTTCAACATTTTCATTTTTGGTTGGTATAAACATACTGCGGAGACCCATCTGTTTGTTTGTGTGAAGGCTTCAGTATTTTTCTTCCTCAGTTAACTGGCCACAAAGAACATCCTAGGAAGCCATAGGCTTGGATTGAGGGAGAGGAAGCAGTGAAACAGGTTTTGGTATCAAGGAGTCCAATTCACTTTCTTTTTTCAGCCTAGTTAGGTCTTCTGGACCTGCCCAAGCTTGGTCTCTATATGATAACATCCTGATTATTTTCAAGGCCAACCTATTGTACTGGACATGTAGCTCAGTAGCTAACCTACCAGCTCATATACTTGGGACTCCTGTCTAGATCTCCAGAATGTTTTGGGCTCTTTATCACATACGGGATTTTTTTTTTTTTTTTTTTTTGAGACATGGTCTTTCTGTATAGTCTTGGTAGTCCTAATATTCTTTATATAGACCAGGCTAGCCTGACACTCAAGAGATTTATCTATCTTTGCCTCCCAAGTGCTGGGGTTAAAGGCGTATGCCTCTATGCCCAGCTCCAGTACCATTCTGAAGAGTAAAACATTATCTTCCAGCCAATTAAAATACAGTAATAATCAGTTTAAAGAGGGGAAGGGGTAAAGTTGCAAAGATGGTTGGGCTTTGTCCTAAGGCATCAGTTTCTATGCATAGACATGGAAAGGAAGGATGGAGAGTAAGACTAGTGACTAGAATTGGGGAAAGAAAAGAAAAAAGAAGAAAAGGAAAGTACACAGAAGGAAGAATAGTAAGATGAAGGGAAGAAAGAAGTAAGGGCAGCTTCAGCTAGAGGTAGAATGAAGGAAAAAGGTAGAGAAATGTAGTCAAACCTAAGACAAACCTGTGCTTAGGAGGCTGAGGAAGGGGGACCCCCAATCCAGGACCATCTCTGTACTTCAAATAATCCCACAAATGGGAGACAGGAGAATAGGACAGGACTAAGTTTATCCAGTAAATTAAAATTATATACTAAATAAGGGAAGTATAGAAGCAAAGGAGATAGTTTTAGTAAGGAGTGTGGAGTCCCTGACTTATGCCCAGGAGCTAGCCTTGTTTCTATGTGATCTCTCTGGGCTGTGTTTCTGCTTCTGTGCTGTTCTTTGCTGAGGTGAGGTACATGTGTGGCCAGGCTCTGAGTGCTGGTCTTGTCTCTGTATAAGCCACCAGCCGAGTGGCTTGTAGGTGTGGTGCCTTTATTTGTATGTCCCGTTCTAAACCATGGCCTAGGCTAAATTGGCACTTTGCAGAACACACTACAAGTTTCTGATTAAGTTTTTTCCTTCTATGTAGAGAACTGTAGGTCAAGTCTCACTTGTTTTTGCCCATGACACCTGTTCTAGGCTTCCTGAGTGAATGCTGAAGTTAAATTTCTTTGTCTTTAGAACTACCTAGTTGCTGACTCAGCAGGTAGGAGTTGTTTAAAAATAGCTTGTTTCCACTTAACCAGGCTGAATGCTAAGAGAGGATTTTCCCAGAACCTTCTCTCCCTCTGCCATGCCTCTGACAGCTTTTCAGTCACCCCGCCCTCTTTTCCCTCTTCTTTGAATTATATATCACTGAAAGTACAATGTGGAGTTTTCTGAGGCTCCAACTTTCTTAAAAGTAGTAGTTCTGATCTTTTGCAGTTGCACTTGCCTTGGCCCCAGGAGGAGAGCATTTTCTAATCAGGGCTAGGTTTTTGGAATGAGTTTGGATGCTTCTGTTCTGTTTTCTAAAGTTTCCTTTCTTTGTCTTCCTGATGTCACTTACCTCACAGGTTGGTTGTTCTCCAGCTGTCCTCGTGTATTTTCCAGACACGCTAACAGAAGGCTGTGATACATCATCTTTGAGTGATACATCACATTTGAGTCTGTACAAAAAATTCTGGATTCCACATGAGAAGAAACATGCAGTATTTTATTTTTATTTTTTTTATTGTAATGTAACCTATAGTTCCATCTAGTTTTCTGATATGTATATATGCATGTTTGTATATGGGAGCTTTGTTTGCATGTATGTCTACACATGATAATAGGATTGGATACCATTATAGACAGTTGTGAGCTACCATGTGTGTGCTGATAATTTAACTTAGGACCTCTGGAAGAGCAGCCGGTTCCCTTACTGCTGAGCTATCGCTCCAGCCTCCAAATATTTGTTTTTTTTTTTTTTTTTTAAATATTCCCCCCTACCTCCAAGACAGGGTTTCTCTGTGTAACAGCCCTGGCTGTCCTGAAACATGCTTTGTAGGCCAGGCTGGCTTCGAACTCATATCTGCCTGCCTCTGTCTCGGTAGTGCTAGGATTAAAAGCATCTGCCATCTTGCTCAGCCTCCATTTGGTTTTCTGTAAATGCTGTAACTCTGATGTCTTATTAGAATGTCATTGTGCATGTGTGTATATGTGTGTATCTATATACCACATTTTCTTTATCCATATAATGGTGGGTTTCTAGGCTGCTGATGCTATAATTTGGCTATTGTTAGTAGCACCATGATAAACATAGTTGTACAGTTATCTCTGTTGTATGCTACTTCAGATTGTTTTAAGTGAATACCTAGAAGTGGTATAGCTGGATTATATAGTGCTATTTTTAGTTTTGTGAGGATCCTCCATATTGATACCCTATATCAATAGCCAAACACTTTTGATCTATATGAAATATGCGAATGTTTTTGTGTGGCTGTGCATTGGATGTTTGTATTTTATCTCCCATCTAAGTACTAACCAGTCTCAACCCTGCTTAGCTTCTGAGATCAGACGAGATTGGGTACATTCAGGGTGGTATGGCCGTAGATAGATGTTTGTATTTTAAATGAAAGAGAAAGCTTATATAAACTATAAAGAGATGTTTTAATAATATTTTGAGACAGGGTCTCAAAATAGACTTGGCCATCCTAGAACTCACTGTGCAGACCAGGTTGGCTTTGAACTCACAGGAATCTGCTTCTGCATCCCAAGTTCTGGGATTAAAGGCATATACCACCATGCTGGGTCTAACATGTATGTTTGAAATGCAGAGTATTTGCTGAATCTTCAGAGTTGTTCTTGGGAGCTCATTTGTTTCCTATGCTTTATTTTGTTGCAGATTGTTTCAAAAAATCATGGCATTATCATATATGAAGGGCCAAGTTAAATAACATGTGGATACATACAGATGCTCTTTACAGTCATTTATATCTCTTGTTCATTTTACAAAGGAACCGAATTTACTAGAAATTAATTCGTCAATCTTTTTGCTACCACTAAGAGAAGTGACCATCTTCTGTCCTTAGCAAGGGAGCTAGCATGCAGCTTTATGCAGAGAAGTTTAATATTGTTCCTATGGTACATAGGTACATTTGCACAGGTAGAAATACAATTTTGTGTTTATGATTTTAATAACACACACACTAGCTTGTCTTATTGGCAGAATTGCTTTTGTATTCTAATAAAATACCTAGATTTTTACTTTGGATAACAGTCAATCCTAGAATAACTGAACCTAGGTTCTTTACCTCTTATATTTTTGGTTGTGAGCCTAGCCTTTAACAGCTGAGCCATCTCTCTAGCCCTGGTTCTTTAAAAATATTAAAATTACATTTTTATTTTTTATGTATATGTATGTTTGTGTGTGTGTACTAGTGTACACTTATCAGTGAGTACATGAGTGGTATTGTGTGTGTGTGGAGGTCAGAGGACAACTTAAAGGAGTTAGTTCTTTGCTTCTACTATGTGGGTCCTGGAAATCACACTTAGGTTATCAGGCCTGAAAGCAAGGCCTCTTAGGACATAGAATTAAGTAAGTAAGTAAATAAATAAATAAACACATCCCCCACATAATAAAGAAATCAAATTATTTTTCATGTTTCTTGAATGTACATGTTATTACAGACATTCATATTTGCATATTATTAAGTTTGTTTGGGTTAGAAAATTATTTAATCTTGGTCTTTCTGTCTTTCTGTCTTTCTGTCTGTCTGTCTGTCTGTCTGTCTCTGTCTGTCTCTCTCTGTCTGTCTCTCTCTGTCTCTGTCTCTCTTTCTCTCTCTGTCTCTCCCTCTTTCTCTCTCTGTCTCTCCCTCCTTACTCCCCCCCCCTCATATATTAAATCCTAGCCAGTTTCCTCTTCTTCTTCTATCCTCTCTCCTCACACTTTCCCAGATTCATTTCTCCTCCTTTCCTTCAGAAAAGGGTCAGCCTTCCAGGGAGGGATATCAACCAAACATAGCATATTATATTGCAGTAAGACTAAGCACATCTCTTCATATTAAGGCTTGACTAGGTAACCCAGTAGGAGAATAGGGTTCTAAAAACAAACAAGAGTCAGACACGGCCTCCACTCCCACTGTTCGATGTCCCAGAACAACACCAAGCGATGCAATCACAGCATATATACAAAAGACTTGAGCCCCTATGAACTGGTTAGTTGATTCTGAGGGCCATTTTCTTCCAGTGTTCTTGACCTCTCTGACTCCTATTATCCTTCCTCTCCCTCTCCTAGTGGATTCCCTGAGCTCCCTCTAATGTTTGGCTGTGAGTCTCTGTGTCTGCTCTGAGCAGTTGTTGGTTGAAGGCTCTCTGATGATGATTATGGTAGGCTCTGGTCTACAAGTATAGCAAAATATCATTAGAAACATTTCATTGACTTCTAAAATGTTTTATAAAATTTATTTATTTATGTATGTTTGTTTGCTTTACTTGTCCTGTTTGGTTCTATCCTAGATCTCTGGGCTATCCAGCCTCTGGTTCCTGGCCCTCCAGGCAGTGTTATGCATGGGCTCCCTCTTGTGGCAATGGTCTTAAGTTGGACCAGTTGTTGATTGACCACTTGCACAAGTTCCGTGCCATCTTTCCCCAGCACATCTTGTAGACAGGACAAATTTGTAGGTCTAAGGTTTTGTGGCTGCATTGATGTCCCAATTCCTCCAACTGGAAGCCTTGACTGGCTATAGAAGATAGACAATTCAAGCCCTGTACCCCACACTGTTACAAGTTTTTCCTAGGGTCACCCTGTAGATTCGTGGAAGTTTTCATTGCACTAGTTTTCTACCTTGCCTCTGAAACGCACTACCAATTCTTGTAGTTTCTCCTTTTACCCTCTCCCTCCACCCTCAGACCTGTTCCCGCCTATTTTCATCCCCACCTACCCCCAGTCCACCCATGAAATCTATTCTCTTTCCCTTCCCCAGGGAGATCCATGCATTTCTTCCCTTGAGCCCTCCTTGTTACTTAGCATCTCTGAGTCTATGGATTGTAGCATGAATATCTTTTACTTTGTGGTTAATATTCATTTATAAGTGAGTATATTCAATGTTTGTCTTTCTGCATCTGGGTTGCCTCACTCAGGATGATTTTTTTTCTAGTTTCATCCATTTGCCTGAAAAACTCATGGTGTCATTCTTAGAAACAGCTGAGTAATACTCTACTATGCAAATGTACTACATTTTCTTTATCAATTCTTTGGTTGAGGGACATTTAGGTTATCTTCAGTTTCTGGTTATTATGAATAAAGCTGCCATGAACATAGTTGAGCAACTGTCCTTGTGGTAGGATGGAACATCCTTTGAGTATATGCCCAGGAGTGATATAGCTAGGTCTTGAGGTAAACTGATTCCTAATTTTCTGAGAAACTGCCATATTGATTATCAAAGTGGTTGTATAACTTTCTACCCCCACCAGCAGTGAAAGAATGTTCCCCTTGCCCCACATCCTCAACAGCATGAACTGTCACTTATGTTTTTAATTTTAGCCATTCTGACAGGTTTAAGATGGAATCCCAGAGTTGTTTTGATTTGCATTTTCCTGACAGCTAAAGATGTTGAACATTAAAAAAATATTTTTAAAATAACTTAATTGATTTCATGTATATTGGTGTTCTGCCTGCACTTATGTCTATGTGAGGGTGTTGGATCCTGTGGAACTAGAATTACAGACAGCTACCATGTGGCTGCTGGGAATTGAACCAGGGTCCTTTGGAAGAACAGCCAGTGTTAACCACTATGCAATCTCTTCCACCCCTATTGAACATTTCTTTCTTTTTTTTATTGGATATTATATTTACATTTCAGATTTTATCCCCTTACCCCATTCCCCACCACCACCCAGGAACCCCCTATAAAATCCCCCCTCCTCCTGCTTCTATGAGGGTGTGTCCCCACCTACCCCCCCTCCCACCTCCCCACTCTCAAATCCCCCTCTTCACTCAGTTGGTCCCATCAGCCTTCATGGGACCAAGGGTCTCCTCTCCCACCTATGCCCGACAAGGCCATCCTCCCCTAGATGTACAGCTGGAGACATGGGTCCCTCCCTGTGTGCCCTCAGGCTGGTGGTTTAGACCCTGGGAATTCTGTTTGGTTGGTATTGTTGCTCTCCTCATGGGGCCACGGACACTTTCAGCTTCTTCAGTCTTCTCTCTAACTCCTCCATTGGGAACCTCTTGATCAGATCAGTGGTTAGCTGTGAGTATCTGCCTCTGAATATGTCAGACTCTGGCAGACCTCTAAGGAGCCAGCTAAATTATGCTCCTGTCAGCATGCACTTCCTGCCATCCACATCCGTGTCTACCTTTGGTGATTGCACATGGGATGGATACCCAGGTGGAAAGGTCTCCAGAGGACCCCTCTTTCAGGTTCTGTCCCACACTTTGTCTCCAAATCGGCTCCCTTGAGTATTTTGTTACTGCTTCTAAGTAGGACCAAGGCATCCACACTTAGTCTTCCTTCTTCATGAGTTTCATGTGGTCTGTGAGTTGAATCTTGGCTATTTCAAGCTTTTGGGATAATATCCACTTATCAGTGAGTAAATACCATGTGTGTTCTTTTGTGATTCGGTTACCTCACTTGGGATGATATTTTCTAGTTCCATCCATTTACCTAAGAATTTCTCAAATTCATTATTTTTAATAGCTGAGTGATACTCTATTGTAAATGTATCACATTTTTTGTATCCATTCCTCTGTTGAAGGACATCTGGGTTCTTTCCAGCTTCTGGCTATTATAAATAAGGCTGCTATAAACATAATGTAGCATATGTCCTTGTTATATGTTGGAGCATCTTCTGGGTATATGCCCAGTAGTGGTATAGCTGGGTCCTCAGGTAATGCTATGTCCAATTTTCTGAGGAACCGCCAGACTGATTTCCAGAGTGGTTGTACCACCTTGCAATCCCACCAACAATGGAGGAGTGTTCCTCTTTCTCCCCATCCTCGCCAGAATCTGCTATCACCTGAGGTTTTGATCTTAGCCATTCTGACTGGTGTGAGGTGGAATCTCAGGGTTGTTTTGATTTGCATTTCCCTGATGACTAAGGATGTTGAGCATTTCTTTAGGTGCTTCTCGGCTATTTGAGTTTCCTCAGTTGAGAATTATTTGTTTAGCTCTGTACACCATTTTTAATAGGGTTATTCAGTTGTCTGGAGTCTAATTTCTTGAGTTCTTTGTATATATTGGATATTAGCCCTCTATCAGATGTAGGGTTGGTAATGATCTTTTCCCAATCTGTTGGTTGCCGTTTTGTCCTATTGACAGTGTCCTTTGCCTTACAGAAGCTTTGCAATTTTATTTTATTTTTTTATATTTTATTTACATTTCAGATGCCATCCCCTTTCCCCATTTCCCCTCCCTAGAAAACCCCTATCCCATGCCCCCTTTTCCTTTTTGCTTTTATACATTTTTCAAAAATGTTAATCAAAGGCTTTATAAGTTTGGTAATGCTCAATCAGAAGTGTAATCCAATACCCAACCTAGATACATAAACTATCTTTGTGGTGGAGACACGTGAACATCTGCCTCCATGCCCCCCCCCCATCACCTAGCTTCACCCTTCCTGTTAAAATAAAACTTTTCTCTCAAAATACAATTAGAGCATAGTTATTCCTAATTGTACCAGTGAGGTACAAGATAGTCCTAAAACCTAGTCCATCATTTTATTGGCTAACCAGAACCTCTGTCATCTGTCCTAACTAAAGCACTTAGTTTTGAACCTGGCTTTTTTTTCCTTGGCTTTAGAATGAATGTCAGCTGAAAACCATCCACTCAGATCTTTTCTCTCAAAGTAAATAGCCAGGAATGGCTATGAGACTATAGGTCTTCAACCCCGTCAGAAATCCAGAATGACTGAGTTAACTGAAATTATGGGAAGCACTAAGCATAGCTTCTAAAACTTAGCCAATTTATAGAGTCTGCTGAACACCTGGACAGCCCCTATACTACCAAACGTTGGAGCATCAAATCTTCAGCCTTCTGGCCCAGAATCATCTTACAGATCTTAGTGATGCAGAATTATTAAGGACTGATTACTCTGTCTAGGCAGATATAATCAGTCGACTATTCTGCAAGTGTGTCCTTTTCTGGACAGTAATTTGTCTGTAGATGGAAAGAGGCAATTCTTGCCTAGTGTGTGTCTCACCACAACTGGAGTAACTGCAAGGATGCTCAATTTCTTCTTAGAATCCAAGACAGGAAGCTATCAGGAGCAGACAGGTCTCTAATCAAAATGAACATTAATATAGAAATATCTGTAACGTCAATTCTATGGACTTCTGACGTTTTGAAAACCAACTATCCATGTAAGGTAACCTGGATTGTTGTCTGTTAACTCCTCTGCTTTGCAATTTTATGAGGTCCCATTTGTCAATTCTTGATCTTAGAACATAAGCCATTGGTGTTCTGTTCAGGAACTTTTCCCCTGTGCCTAGGTATTTGAGGGTCTTCCCCACTTTGTCTTCTATTAGTTTCAGTGTATCTGGTTTTATGTGAATGTCCTTCATCCTTCATTGGACTTGAGCTTTGTACACGGGGATAAGAATGGATTGATTAGCATTCTTTTTTAAGTGTTTCTCTGTCATTGAGAATTCTTTGTTTAGATTCCCTGCTCTGTTTTTTTGTTTTTTTTTCCAGACAGGCTTTTTCTGTGTAGCGTTCGCTGGGCCTGCCTCTGCCTCCAGATTGCTGGGGTTAAAGGTGTGCACCACCACCACTTTGCCTCTGCTTCATTTTGTTGATGCCTAGTTTTCTTGAGTTCTCTATGTATTTTGGGTATTAGACCTGTCAGATGTAGAATTGGTGAAAATCTTTTCCCATTCTGTAGGCTGCTATTTTGTTTTATTGGTGGTGTCCTTGGCCTTTCAGAAGCTTTTCCACTTCATGAAGTCCCATGAATTAGTCTTAGTGCCTATGCTATTGGTGTTTTATTCAGGAAGTTATCTCCTACGTCAATTCATTCAAGTCTATTTTCCACTTTTTCTTCCATCAGGTTCAGTGTGTCTGGTTTTACATTGAGGCCTTTGATCCATTTGGACTTGATGTTTGTGCAGGGTGATAGATATGGATCTATTTGGATTCTTCTATATGCAGACATCCAGTTTGCACTCTCACGTATTCCATACTTCTTTATGAAAAAACAGGTGTGCATAGCTGTGTGAATTTATGTCTGGATCTTTGATTTATTCCATTTATCAGCCTGTTTGTTTTTATGTCAATACCATGTGGTTTTTCTTACTTTTGCTCTGTAATTCAGCTTGAAATCAGGGATGGTGATACTTCTGGAAGTTTTTTTCCAAATTACCACAGAATTCCTACAGCTGATAAAAACCTTGAGAAAAGTATCTGGACAGAAGATTAACTAAAAAAAATATGTAGTCCTCCTACATACAAATGAAAGATGGGCTGCAAAAGAAGTCAGGGAAACAACACCCTCCACAATAGCCATAAATACTATAAAAGACTTTTATGACAAAAACTTCAAGAAGTTGAAGAAGATATAAGAGGATGGAGAAATCTCTCATGCTCATGGATCAGCAGGATTAACATAGTGAAAACAATGTATGTCCCTGGGGAGACCTGTTGCTCAGTCCCTGACTTTATCCAGGCATCCCATAGTGACCTCTGACTTCAGCCTAGCAGGAAGGGGCCACAGGCTCAGAGTTGCCCCCCATCCCAGTCCCTTCACTGATACTCCACACTTTCTTATTTCTAGGAAGCTGGGGTAGAACTCGGGGCTCAGGGCCACCATTTTTAAAAAATATATGTACAGCCAGAAAATATGTCACAATATTACTGTGGGTTCTAATTCAACTACCACTTGTTTGATATTAAGAGGACTTTTCTTTTGCTATAAATAAATGTATTTGTAATCCTGAGTGTTTGGGGAGTGAAATGTCAAAGGTTTTCTACAGTACCACACTTTTTTCTGTACTAAGTTTCCATTGTGTTGCATTTTCTTTAAATTCTAAACTTTCATTTCTATGTGATCTGGTTTTAAATGCTATTGGTAATGTTACTTCTTCATGAAATTGCAATTGTGTTATTGAATAATTTTTCCCCAGTTACAATTTTAAATATTCTTAATTTTATCAGATCAGCTACCTTATTTGAAGACTTTCCAAGAGCAATTTAAGAATGATGGCACAGCCAGGCAGGGGTGGTGCACACTTTTAATCCCAGCATTCAGGAAACAAAGGCAGGTGGGTCTCTGTGAGTTCGAGGCCAACCTGGTCTATAGAATGAGTTCCAGGAAGTCCAGGCCTACACAGAAAAATCCGTCTTAAAAAGAAAAAGTAAACAAACAAGCAACAACAGAGTGATGGATGACTCATGACCATTACACCAGCATTGTAGACCCCAAGGCAGGAGAATCAGGACTTTGAAACCACCTAAGTTATACCAGAAGTTGGGAGCAAGCTTGGGCAACATGGTGGAACCCTTTTAAAAAATTGTTACCGTGTGTGTGTGTGTGTGTGTGTGTGTGTGTGTGTGTGTGTGTAAAGTTGTTAATGTATCCAAAAAGACTTGTTCAAAACTTGTGTTTGAGAGTTGGAGAAAGGGCTGAGCAGATAAGAGCACATACTATTTTTTACTGAGAACAGGAATTTGGTTCTTAGCATCCACACAGGACTGTTTAGCAATCAGTCCAGTTACAGCAGTTACAGGGGCATCTGATACCCTTTTCTGACCTCTTTGGAGACTGCACTCATGTGCACACACTCACATATACACACAATTAAAAACCCAAAATCTTCAAAATAAAAAAAATCAACAAAATGGCATTTGACCATCTTTATGTATCATTGTTGTTTAAGTTGGTCACTTGAATTCTCTTATATTTTTGGTTGTGAGCCTAGCTTTAACGGCTGATCCATCTCTCCAGCCCCCGAATTCTCAAGATGAAGGAATAATGATGAATCCATGCTGGAGCATGTACACTCACGTGTTATATGTAGTCAGGGGTCTTGCCATAGTAACTTTAAGTGACTCCCCCGCCCCCCCCCCCCCCCCCCCCCCCGTTTTCTGCTAATCAGATATGGCAGGCGCTTCAGGAGGTACCACCTGTCTAGTTTGTTACAGTCTGGCTCATGTTGGGATTCTCCGCACTAACAAATTTGTAACTAGAATGCTAGCCAGACTTGTCTATCTTTGGACTAGATTAATTTAAGTCATTTCATGTGTGATTTAGTATTTTTCATGTATTTTTTTGGTAATTTTTTAGTTGTATCTGCGATAGTCAAGACATTAGATATATATAGTCTATGAAATTCAGATATATAAGCAATAGAACAAAGACATTAGAAAAACAAGAAAAAATTACCTGGGTATGGTGGCACACAACTTTAACCACTCAGGAGGCAGAGGTAGACGGATGTCTGTGATTTAAATGCCAGTCTGTTTATGTAGAGTTTCAGGCCAGCCATGGCTACATATAAATAGTAAGATCCCACCTAAAGCAAATAAACAGTAACAAAACAATAAATTTTTTTTGATGAAGTTTGATAACGTTTTCAAATATAAATGCAAAAGGGAAATTAAAAACAATTCCAGAATCTGAAAAGATGAGATGAGCCATTTAGCCTAAAGATAGGAGAGTCTACATAAATAAAATCAGGTCCAGGCAAAGTGCTGCTTCATATGTAATCCCAGCACATAGTAGCTGAGGCAGGATCATCGTGAGTCTCAGGTCAGCATCATGGGCTACATAGTAAGACTTTGAGAAATTACAGTAACTAGGTAATGTCTGAACTGAAAGATGTATTACATCTAATTCTACTAATATAAAGATAAGGACATACTATGAATTGTCTGTGTGCCAGTGAATTGGCAAATTGCAGTAGATAAATCCCCAGAAACATATAACCTCCAAAGACTGGATAATGACGGAAGAAAAAGACTGAATAGAATAGTAGCAAATAAAAGAGTTTCACAGGTGAATTCTGCCAAACTTGTGGAGTAGAAGTAATATAAATCCTTCTTAAATTCTCCCCAAAGTCAAAGAAGTAAAAACAGTGAAGTCTTATGCTGGGGATGAGAATAGTTTGAAGCCCTTAACTCTAGAGGAGGAAATGAGTTTTTTAAGAAAAAGTTTATCTCAAAGCAAAATTTACATGCATATATTTCTTGCCTTTTTATTCATATATATATATGAAATTTTCATACATTTATATATCTTGATCACATTCATCTCTCTACTCTAACTATTCTTTTCACCCTTCCCAATGTATTTTCAGCCTCGATCCCAAGTTCATGTCTTTTGTTTGTTTGTTTTAATAACCCACTGAGTCCAGTATGAGCATATAAGGGTGTGTGTGTGTGTGTGGGGGTCATTCTCTTCAACATGGGCAATGTACCAATGTTTATCTCTCCAAGAAAAGTGACTTTTCCCTCAGCAGCTGTCAGCTGTCATTGGCCCTTCAGCTAGGGGTGAGACATCAAGAGCCACCTCCTTTGCCACTTGTTGGAATTTTAAACATACTTAAATCTTGTGTTGCTCTTGTGTGTCTAACTGTGGCTAAGCTCTCGTGTGGCTGCTGTGGGTCATGAGGAGTAGCCATGTCATACATTAAGGCCAGCATGTCATAGCACTCCTCCCTATCCTATAGCTCTTAAATTGGTTATGCCCATGCTTCCGTGATGACCCCTGAACATTGAGGAAGGGGGTTGATACATCTGTGGCTGAGTACTCACAGCCAACTTATTCTTAGCACTTTGTCATACACCCAAGTCTCTGTGTTAACTACTACTCACTATAATTAGAAGTGCATCTGACCAGAGTTTAAAGCTGCACAAAATCTGTGGATATAAACATAAATGTTTAGATTGGAGTTTGACAACATGCCCCTTTAGTAAAATAACATCAGTAAGTTGTCTCCAGGTACCTGTGGCTTCCTAGCTATGGGTTCTTACAAGTTTGCAGGACTAGGCATTAAATTATTTTCTATGGAGCAGACCTCAAATTTAGTCAAAAAATCAAGGGGGTCATGTTCCAGTCCCAGCAAACAGCAGAACTCAGCAGCTTTGGCCATTTGGCTCTGGCTTTATAGTCAAGAAGGGGACTATTGGGACAATCGATCGATGCTGGTTAGCTGGAGCTAAGAAATTATTGGTGATTAAGAAGAGACCAGCATCACTGAGGTGAAATCTGGGAAGTATTTTCTGAGAGCACAAAGAAGCTGCGTTCTAGAGCTAGCAAGATTGTACCTTGTGCATTCGCTGGACTTGGTAATGTTCGCTGGAGTGACTCAGGTGGTACTGGTTTTGAAGGTATGAAGGAGTCATGAAGAACAGCTGAGGCTCGGCACTGTGAGAGGTCAGGGAAGGCCATTGGTGAGGGTGCAGCCTCATTTGCAGTTGATGGTCCAGGACTAAAGGGGTCATGCAAAGAAGTTGAGTCTTGGCACCAAGAAGAGAGGCTGTGAGAGGCTATTGGTGAAGCCTAGTAGCAGCAGGGGACCCCAGTGTATTGGAGATGCCAGTACCATGGAAGGAACACTTAAGAACAGCAGCAGTTCAGTGGAGTCAACTAATGCCTAGAGTGCTGTAGAGGGCAGAGCTGGAGAAGTGACATGAGCCTTTGGAGGAGCCCAGAAGAGCATGTGTGGATCCCAGACATTGGAACGAGAAGCTGTGAACATGGAGTTGATTTGGAGACCCCCAAGATATTAAAGATGCCAGAGCTGTGGGATACCTGCCGAGGACAGCTGCTAACAGGGAGTGGACCAGCAAGGAGGAAGAGCTTTGTTGTAGTCAATAAAAATAAGAAAGGAGCTGGTGATGTGAAGACCTCTTTGACATTAAACATGAAGATGTAGAGTTTGGAGTTTGCCCAGCTTGTTTCCTGTCTTGCTTTGGGGATTACAGTTAAGTGATTGGATGAATCTCAGAAGAGACTTTGAACTTACGACTTTTAACAATGTGAGACTGCTATAGACTATGGGGACTTTCTTTTTTGTTGTTGTTGTTTTCTTTTAATTTATTTTTATTGGATATATTTACATTTCAGATTTTATCCTCTTATCCCCATCCCCCCATCACCCAGGGACCTCCTATCCCATCTCTCCTCCTCATGCTGCTATGAGAATGTGCCCCACCTACCCCCCACTCCCACCTCCCCACCCTCGAATTCCACCCCCCCCCCAGTGTTTATTCTTCATGGGACCAAAAATCTCCTCTCCCACCTATGCCCGACAAGGCCATCCTCCCCTTCATGTACAGATGGAGTCATGGGTTTCTCCCCATGTGCTCCCAGGCTGGTGGTTTAGACCTTGGGGAGCTCTGGTTGGTTGGTATTGTTGCTCTCCTCATGGGGCCACAAACCCTTTCTGCTCCTTCAGTCTTCTCTCTAGCTTCTCCATTGGAGGACCCTTGATCAGATCAGTGGTTAGCTATGAGCGTCGGTTTCTGAATGTGTGAGCCTTTGGCAGACCTCTAAGGAGACAGCTATATCAGGCTCCTGTCAGCATGCACTTCCTGCCACATCAGTGTCTACCTTTGGTGACTGTACATGGGATGGATACCCAGGTGGAATGATCTCCAGATGGCCCCTCCTTCAGTTTCTGTCCCACACTTTGTTTTCGTATTTGCTCCTATGGGAACTTTCAAAGTTGGACTAAATGTACTTTTTAAATTATACTATGGCTAGGTATAGCCCCCATAGACTCATGTGTTTGAACAAGCCTATGGGGGCCAGGGAGTAGGATATGATGGCTTATATATGCTTGACCCAAGGAGTTGCACTATTAGGAGGTGTGGCCTTGTTGGAGTAGGTGTGTCATTGTGAGCATGGGCTTAAGACCCTCATCCTAGCTGCCTGGAAGCCAGTCTTCTAGCTGCCTTTGGAACAAGAGGTGAAAATCTTAGTTCCTCCAGCCCCATTTCTACCTGGATGCTGCCATGTTCCTGCCTTGATAATAATGGACTGAACCTCTGAACCTGTAAAACAGTCCCAATTAAATGTTGTCCTTTATAAGAGTTGCCTTGGTCATGGTGTCTGTGCACAGCAGTGAAACGCTAAGACAGTACCTTTTATAATAAAAGTTATTTAGTAAAACAAATAAAATTTTTATTCTCTCATCGCTGAAAGAAAAAGAAAAAACATGCTGGTCTAAAGCAACTTAGGGAAGGAAAGAGTTTGTTAGGCTCATAGTTGAAGTCCACCATGGCAGGGAGGGCACGGCAGCAGGAGTGTGGGGCAGTTTGGTCGTATTTCAGCACAGTCAGGAAGCAGAGAGATGGATACTGGTGTTCAGCTTGCCTTCTCTGTTTTTCCTGGGATTCTGGATGGTAGAATAGCATTGCCCATACATAAGGTGAGTCTTCTTTCCTCAGTTAGCCCAGTCTAGAAACTCGTAGATATGCCCAGATGTTTGTCTCTTAGGTCATTCTAGATCCTGAAAAGTTGGTACAATTAAGCAGTAATTAACAGCAATAAGTGTACTTCAGCTTCATAAAATCATGTGTAATAAGGCTGCATGCCAGCTGTAATCTACTCAGTGGTGAGAACATGAAACTTTTCTTTCAAGAATAGGAACAAAACAAAGGTACCAGCTTTACCAGCTTTTATAGCTTTAATAAGAATTAAAGCTATAAAAGCTTTAATTTTTTAAAGTCAGAACAAATGGGGATGATATAAATTAAAAGCAACCAGGAATAGAAGCAAAAGTATCTGTTTTTAGAGAATTATCTTATATGTAGAAATCTTTGGTAACTATATGCATGCATGCACCTCATTAGAATTAACAAACATTTAGTAAAGTTATATGATAGAAAGAACATACTAAAGTCACTTATGTTTCTATAAAATTAGCAGACTATCTGAAAATGAAATGAAAATAATCTCATTTATGATAACATCAAAAACAGTAAAATGCTTGTGAATAAAGTTAGCTGGAAAAGTGAAAAATTTGTACACTGAAAGCCAAAACATTGCTGAAGGAAATTAAACATGACCAAAAAGCAGAAAATTCCTGTTGCATGGACATTTACTGTTGGCTCTGGGATAAATGAGCTCACGCTGACTTGAAAATGACAACCATGCTTTTGCATCAGCATATAGTTATATATAACCATATGTGCTTTTGATGATAACTGAAAATGCTTAATTATTTATTATTAACTTTATAGTTTTATACCTTGTACTTCTTCAGACTTTTGATAGCCTTTTGGGTTCAAATTTAGGACTTTATAAGTAACTAACTATCTTTCTTTAAAAGAAAAACAACTATCACTGGCTTGTTTACCTTATTCAGAGCAGTGCATACTTCAGAAGTAAAGGTTCATGTCATCCAAAAGATACAGAATATGACGATATACAGTATATGACAGCTCTTAAAAACAGGTAAAAATGAGCCATACTTTTAAAAAGAATTATATTCACAAGCAGTTAAAATATAAGGGGACTATACAATGCAAAGCAAGATTATGATTACCAATTGGGTGTTAAAACCATTATTGTTAGGTAGGGTGCTTATATATAAGTAAGATAACAAGGGTGGTAAGGGTTGGTGGGTATTGTTATCTAGTGAGTTGCTGGTGGTCATGTTTAGAAGCCCATCTAGTAAACTAGATGGTATTTTTGAGGAACAAAATCAGAGGTGTGATAGTAACTACAGTTGTAGATAGATTTATTATTTTTCTCCCTCTCTCCCACTTTTCCCTTCCTTCCCCCAGATGAAAAGACCAAGGCATACCACAGAAGTTAGGGAACTCTTGTGTTTCCTTGGTATTAGGTCCTGGTATGAAATGACTATTGCTGTATTTCTTGACAAGTGGATGTAAATATGTACCTTCTGTCTTTTTCTTTTTCTTTACTGCTACAGGGCGCCTGAGAACCCTGCAGGGGCTGGGTTGGCAGGGTAGCTGCTACCACTCCTGCTCCATATGTACTGTCTCCAGCGTGAAAGCTATCTGTGGACAAATGCCATGCTGTATGTAGTTAAGACACAGAGCTTTCTCCAGGGCCACCTTCTGCTGTGGAATGCATTTCATTCCTCATGTGTTCCAGGAATGAGACATATAAGTGGTCTGGCTTTTGTGTTGATTCTGACAGTGAGCTATTGTACTTAGACAGATTTGCTAGTTCTAATTATCAATATTTAAGTTGGTAAGAAGTAGAGAGAGCTGTGTTCACAGTCAACTTTGTGTCCTATCCTCAGTTGGGGTGAGCAGTGGAGGATTGCCTTTCATAGTTGGGGTTATTCAATTTTATCTTTCAAACAGCCAAAACTGAATGTAAATCTGAATTTTAAATTTAGAGACTAAAGACTGCTAGTCATTCAGTTAAATTTGGGTCCTGGTGCCATCTCTTCCCACTCCCAATTCCAAGTCTATATTTACTTTTTTTCTAGTTCTTTTAGCTATTTCTTCAATGTTTTATATTTCTAATAGTATTCCCTTAATGGATGCCTTTTCTAAACTTTAGGTATTATTTAACATTTTTTCTATTGTAAAAGACAGTAATTTAATTAAGTGTTCATGTACCTACATTCCTTCCCTGCCTAGTGTCCAAAATCCCAAATCACCACCTTTTGAGTCAATAGTCAGTAGTTACAATGTCTGTGTAACTGTTTTCATGAATTTTGTATCACTTCTTTTTGAGTCAACATTCAGTTGTTATGCTGTGTGTGTAATTATTTTCATAAATAAGGAACTCTGGTTGTGCTTCCTTTCTTGTATTGCTTGATTTTACAGGTACTGACTACGTACGTGATCTTATTTACTCTGTTTTCTAAAATCTGACCTCTTAGCAGAAATAAAAATCTCCAATGAGTGTGTGTAATATACGGGGTACTTAATAAATATAATTTTTCTCAGTAATGTCTTGTGGAACCCTGCCACCTTCTACATGAATGTGTCCTGAAAAATGTCTTTATTTCTTTCCTAGGTCCTTTTGTCTCTTAGGCAAAACCACTTTTGCCTTAATTTTGACTTATTTGTTCATTTGACAAAACACTTTACCAGTAGCTTTCTGAAAAGCAAATCATGTAAAATAAAAAGTAACATTTTTATTTTAAATGTATTAGCCTGCCCTTACCTGTGGACTGGTAGTTTTGATGAATATAAAATTGTTACAAGCAAGATACAGAATTTTAGCTAGGTGTTGGTATATATATTTATACTAGCCAGAACTCAGAAGGTTGAGCAAGAGGATCAAGAGTTTGAGTTCATTCAGGATCTAGCATCCAGTGAGACTTTTGCACAGACGCAGCAACAGAAGCAAACCCTACAGAGCTATGCAAGGCCTCAGCGTTTTTCATCTCCAGCACTGCTAATCTGTCCTGCTGTCAGTGCTGTAGTTCTTCATATTTACACATTGTCTCCCTGAACACTTATGGAAAACTTTGTCCTCGCTATTGTGAACTTTTACAAGTGTCCATCATTGTATCCATTTTTTAATTTTTGTTTTGTTTTATTGGTAGTTATGTTGGCTACAATCCAGTTATTTTAGCATGGGAGCTCATTTTCTTCACTTCTGGCGCATAGAGTCAAGGGCCAGCTTAATTCAGTAGTTCAAGCTCTAGCTCCATAGAACTTGATTCAGTGGATTTAGATTCTTATCTTGAATTCAAAGAATAAGTTTCACTGATAACAGGTAGGGTAAGATTTTAGGAAGGATGTTATTATAGGTGAAAGCAAGCCAGCAAGCACATGCATAACAAGGACCAGATCCTAGAGAGAGGATACTAGAGTGTAGAAGATTGGAAACGAAATTGACATCGTGTTGATTGGGTTATTAATGCTGCTTTCTAATTATATGATGCATTTCATTCTTACTCTATTTTTACACAAAAGACTAGAGCAAGGTTTTCTACCTTTGTATGGCTAAATGAGAATAGGTTTCTACTAGATAAAAAGTATAGCAGTTATATTTCAGTAACCTAAATAACAAACCACGAACAGCCTAGCAGCTTCAAAGAACTGTTACTGTTTCAGTAATTCAGTTGAGCAGTGTTCTCTTAAAGTTTCTCATTTTGTTGCAGTCAGGTGGTTGTATGGTGGGCAATAGGCATCAGAAGATTTGGCAAGGCTAGGTATATGGTATTTAGAACTAGTTATTAGGATGTTGACTTGTGGCTTCAACATGTAGCTTGTGCTTTTAAGAGACTGAGTACTTTATTCATTCATTTATTCATGCATGCTAAGAGACAGTAAGAAGTAGGCTAACTTTGAGCTCACAACTGACTTGGTTCACTGCTGTCATGTTCTATTGCTCAGAGTGGTCTCAGGATCTACCTAGATTCATGGAGAAAACCCACTGTCTTTCCCTGTAGGACTGTCAGTGTTACATCATTACAGAAGAACAGGGCATGGGAGCTATTATAATTTCTAGAAATTTTAATATGAAAAGCCCTTATTAAGAATATAAATAATTGTTTATAATTCTTTAAAGACTATATCAGTATATTCTTGCATAGACATTATGTGTATGTGTGTATATATTACATATGTGTATGCTTATATATGTGTATACCCATATATATGATTATACACATATATACTACACATATAGTCTTAATTTATTAAGGCTGCTATATAAAAATTCTATAAATTGCAAAGAACCGAAGTTTATTTCCCATGGTTCTGAAATTTGGGAAGTATAAGATGAAGACACTCAGTGTTATTGTCACGGGTCAGCTCATTTCCACATAACTGATACCGTTTCAAGGGCACAAATGCTATTTGTGCTCTGTCCTCATGACTTTAGTCATCTCTGCAAAGGTACTGCCTCTAATACCATTGTTTTAAGGGTTAGGATTTTGATATGTAAATTTGGTGTGACACAAACACTTAAATTGCAGCACATGGGCTACCAGAGATGGCTCAGCAATAAAAAATGCTGGCTGCTTTTCCAGAAGACTTAAATTTGATTCGCAGCTCCAGCATGGCAGATTACAACTGTCTGTAACTCCAGTTTCAGGGACATCTAGTGCCCTCTTGAGTCTTCTGTGTGCACCAGGCTTGAATGTGGTACACAGACATACATTTAGGCAAAACATCAATACACATAAGAATAAACACATCTTTAAAAAGAATAAATCATAGCACATATGTATACATATACTCCCTTATACTTGGCCAAAATAAAAAGAACCCTACTTTTAGTTAGTGCTCACAAATCTCAGAACTACCTTCAAGCTGAAACTATCTTCATCCTCCAATTCAAGTCAGCATTTCATGAAAACTTGGTTCATGTTTTCTAAAGCTTCAGCATTTCTTTGTATCACTCAGCTGATGATCTTGCCTTTTCTCTGAGAATACTTTAGTCATTTCATTAAATTTCCAACTCTCTGTGTCATTACCTATATTAGGGACCTTTCCTTTCTGTAACAATATAGTTGTCCCTTTTGGCCCATGGGTTCAAGCGATTATGGAACAAAAGTGGAAAAATTGTGTATGTAGCATGTATTGATTGATTATTAAAACATTCTTTATAGATTGGTTATACTTTAATATCTTCAATAATCATATAAAACCATGTTTCCCTCTGAAAGAAACAGAATCCTAAGTATTCAAAAGTTAAGATTTTGCTTCTATGAAATAAGATTCCAGTTCTTAAATTTATATTCTTAAGAACAGTTTTTGAAGCATCAACTGAGTACTTAGTTTTTTGTGTTTTTCTTTTTACTTGCAAAGTAATAAACACTATAATGCCTTTAATTAAGTTCATTGTGATGTTTCTACTTAACTTTTGTAATTGTAAGGATCTTTATTAAACTGAAAGGAGTAGAAATCTCCCACTCTAGGGACACACACTGTTTAAAAGAAGCTAATTAGAAAGCTAGATGAGGCCTAGAAACCAAGAAAGAAATCTCACTCCAGAGACTGGCTTTATATGAAACCTTAGTTGTTTTAAAATAGGGCAATTAATTCTCTTCCCTGCTTCTTTTAACTTGACTTTCCCTCCTGATGAAACTAGAGGTGTTGCCAGATGGTCGAAGTCTTTGCTGTTAGGGGCATTATTACTTCCGTTGTGAAATCAGCTTTGGGCTCCTGTGTAAGTTACTTTTCTGATTAAGCTTAATAACTCTGATTTACTTAAGATGAGTCGTCCAGGATTGGGTAGAGAGGGTGCTTTTCGATGATGCAGATTAGTTATACTGCCTTGTTAGATACCACTGTGTACAAGTTTTTAGAAAGTAGGAAGTACCTTTTTGTTTCTAAGTATTCTCCTTCTTATATCTCCTTTACAGTTCAGGGAAATAAGCACTTTCCATAGTTTAACTATTTTTCTTTCTCTTTTCATTCCCTTTCCATATCCCTTTTATATTTCACCCACACCAAAATACCTTTCAGAAACACAAAGTAGATCTTTTCTACAAACTCCGCCATGTGATGAATGAACTTATTGACCTGCGAAGGCAGCTACTGTCTGGTCACCTGACACAGGATCAGGTGCGGGAGGTCAAGCGGCATATCACCGTGCGCCTGGACTGGGGCAATGAGTAAGTATGACTGTTACTTGGGCATCTGTTAGTTTCTTTGTAACTTAGTCCTCATAGAGTTTAAACTTGATCTAAACTTCTCTTTAATGATTAAAAGATAATATATCCTCCATAGAGTTTTACTAGGTCATTTTTTTCTAGTTATCAGTGGTTCTAGTCTGAAGTTTGCTTAGCCTGTGTTTTTATTTCTGGAAAGATAAGGATTTGGACTGGGTTATCCTCTGAGCTGTCTTCCAGGAGATCAGATATCTTTATCTTAAATCTCACTAATTACAGTATACTTAAAAAGATTTTGTGATGCTTTAGAGACAGGGGAAGTTGGTACAGTGAAGATGGCTTAGGAGATAAAGATACTTGCCACTGAACCCTTCCAGCTGAGTTTGAGCTCCAGATTTTACAAGGTGGAAGAGAAAACTGATTACTGTAAGTTTGTTGACTTCTGCTTGGGCATCTGCAAGCCTACACACACACCAAATAAATGTATACTTTGTGTGTGTGTGTGTGTGTGTGTGTGTGTGTGTGTGTGTGAGAGAGAGAGAGAGAGAGAGAGAGAGAGAAGTATTAGTGTTCTTTATACGTTTTATACCCATACAATGAATCTGAATAAGCATAACCTATAAATGAAGATTTATACTTTAGAATATTCTTATCTCATTTGTCATTCAGAAAGACTCCTGCATTTGTACAGTAGATGTGATGATTTTCTGTGTCCTTAAAACAAAATTTGAAGCCTAAAAAGATAGTTCAGTGGTTACAACCACAGGCTACTCTTTCAGAGGGCTGGGGTTTGATTGACAGCATCCTACGTGGCAGCTTACAACTGTCTACAACCTCGGTTCTAGGGGATCTGCTGCTCACTTATGGCTTCTGTAGCACCAGGCATATACATGGTACAAAGACATACATGCAGGCAAAACACTCATACACATAAAATAAAAATAAATCTTTAAAAATAAAAATTTGAGACTTTGTCATTGTAAATTGATATAGATTAAAGTTGTACTACTTCATAAATTTAATAATTGTTCATGTCCACTGAACTTTGAAGCAAACAGTTGTTTCTGACTTCAGACACACATGCTTGTCTAAATATATTTATTTATATTTACGTCTTCCCAGCCAAAGCATTTTGGAATGATAGAAAAGAAACCAGTAAATGAGACATGTGAATCTATTCCTGAAAGGTAGGAACTAAGTTACTGACAGAAGAAGCCAATATAGGCAGAGAGGTGTTCAGTTACTGTTGGAGTTAGTCTACGTTGAAGCTCCCAGAATCAGGGGATATGAGAGGGACCGTAAAAGGTCACAGTGATGGTTTTAAAGTCTGTATGAAGAATAATCATTTCTTGAGAAAAATTAATAGCCAGTTGTTTTTCCTTTATATTAGAAACTAACAGCCTCAAAGAAACTGGACAACTGGAGGGAGAATTAGGACTTCATGTATTGTGGCATTTAAAGTCTTCATATAATGACCAGGTCCCCTACTCTTATCAGAAAGGAAAGCTTGCTAGTCATCTAGTTATGTATAAAACTTTCTACATTTTCCAGTGCATTTTACATATAAATGAACAATCAGTTTTCACTGATACTTAAATAAGTTATCTCTCATGGAAGAGGGAGACTAGGGTTCAAAAAATATCTGGGCCCAAGCGAAATGACTTATCCTTTAAGAGAAAGGGAAGTTCACTTAAAAGTTTTAAGAACAAAACAAATTTCTTCAGTATCTACAAAGAGAATCAAGAAGGCTCATTATGTAGAATTAGAGTCAATAAAGAAAGAATATGATTTTAAAAATAAAACACTCAGATAAATTTTATGTAATTTCCTTGAAAATAAAACAAAAAAGATGGAAAATAATTCACTGAATATATTGACAGTTAGAGAATCATTACCGAGGAGGTTCAAGATCAAATCTAATTCCCAGAAAAAGAGCAAAGACAATGAGATAATGTTTATAAGGAATCAGAAGTCCCAGAGCCAGTTAAAGTAATTAATAGAGTTAAAATCAAACTCCAGATTAAAGTACATTAAGATTTTTTAAAAATTCCAGGAATGAATAGAAATTCTTAAAGGTCTTTAGATAGAAAAACAGCTTTTTTTTTTTTTTTTTTTTTTTTTTTGAAAAGAAAGTAATCACACTATCCTCAAAAGTTTTATCATTAGTACCAGATACTGGAAGATAATGAAGTAATTGCTTTAGAATTCCATAAGGGAAATGATACACTAGCCAGAGATTTGTAAGCAGTCACATTAACTGATAGTGTCAAATAAAGCAATTTTTATGTAATCAAGGATACATAGTAGCTATCTCTCATTTCCTTTTCGTACATGAAACTTGAGGAAAGAAACTGCTAAGTATAAGAATAAATCAGGAAATATAAACTAATATATCTGAGTGAATCAAACTGAGAGTGATAGTTGTTATTACTAGAAATAAGAGAAATACAATTGAAATTGATTTAATTTTTTTGAAGGGACAAGATTCTATCCTGGTTTGTTAACTCCTGACTGTACATTGTAATCTGTAATCCTTGTTATATACTAAACTACTCATATGCTATAGTATACATGAATTCAAGTACATCATTGATCAGATAGTGTTCTCTGAATTAATGACTTGGAGCAATAAAAAAACTAAGTAAAATATAATCTTAACTTACAGAACAACTAATGAATCTGTGTCCTCATCCCCAAATACTAGTCATTATACTGTAAAGGATCATTGCACTTACCTTAAGAATCAGTAATAGTAGCCAGGAGTGGTTGCACATGCCTTCAATCCTAGTACTCTGGAAGCAGAGGCCAAAAAATCTCTGTGAGTTTGAGACCAGCCTGGTCTACATAGTTCCAGGATAACCATGACTAAAGAGAGAGACCCTGTCTCAACAAACCAAAAAAAAAAAAAAAAAAAAAAAAATCCCAAAAATCAAAAGCAAAGAAACAACCCCTAATAATAGTAAATGAATTTGAATTAATGACACTAATAGTTATATAATTCATCATATTGGAATTTAACTGTAACCATAAAACCAGTTAAAGAAGATAAATGTTTTTGAAATATCAGTTAACTTGTTACTGTAAAGCTTGGAACACAAACCAATCATATTTTACAATATTAATGAGGGTCGTAATGTCTTAGATACAAGTACGGATTATTTTTGAAGAAAACTAATGAGAGTGAAAATACCTTTGGTAGTTGTAGAACTATTTCATCTTTGCAACTTTTTTCAGTGGCATGCATGTGATGTGTGCTTTGTGTGTGTGTATGTGTGTGTGTGTGTGTGTGTGTGTGTACTATATCCATTTTAATATAGAAATTAAAGAAAGAAGCACAATTCCACTCTGTCCCTCCTTTCCCTGTTCTCCATCTTCCTTCTTCGGGCACCTTGTTCTTCCTCAAGTTTTCTTCTTTTTCTCATTAGAAAATAAAGTTGAAACCCAAACAAAAATTTTGTAAGTCTGTCTCTATTTTTGTTGTTACTGTTTTCTTTTCTCCTTTTATTTATTCTTTTCTCATATAATGCATTCTGACCACAGTCTCCCCTCCCTCCACTCCTTCTTTCTCCACTCCTTCTACCTCCCCTCTTTCCTAGATATACTCCTCCTTTTCCCTTTAGAAAAGAGTAGGCCTCTCAAGGATGTCAACCAAACATGACATAACAAGATGCAATAAAACTAGGCATAAACCCTCATATCAAGGCTGGGTGAGACAACCCAGCATGAAGAAAAGGATCCCAAGAGTAGGAAAAGAACTAGGGACAACTTCCCCCTACCCTATAATCTTTTATCCCCCTCTTCTGCTGGTCTATCCAAGATATGCTTAATATTTGGCTGTGACTGTCTGCCTCTGCTCCCATCAGCTGCTGGAGGAAGCCTCTTTGATGACGATTGGGCTTGGTACCAGTCTGAGTACCACAGAATGTCACTAGGCATTATTTCATTGGCTTTATTTTTTTTTATTTAAATAAACAGGCAAACAGACAAATCCAAAGTATTTCTTCTAAACCGATAGAACTGCCAGATTGAGTAGGGTTTATCTCCAATAGAAAGACAGGCCATCAAGTGGAGGGATGGGGTTGCCATCCCACAGTCAAAAACTCTGACCCAGAGTTGTTCCTGTCTAAAAGAACTGCAGGGACAAAAATGGAGAAGAGACTGGGGGGGGGAGGGGGGGGGGAAAGGAGTTCCAGTCACCAGACCAACTTGGAATGCATCTCAAGGGGAGGCTCTAAGAACTGACACTATTACTGGTGTGCTTACAGACAGGAGCCTAGCATGCCTGTCCTGAGCAGCCCAGCAAGCAGCTGACTGGGACAGATGCAGATACTTATACCCAACCAATGGGCTGAAGTCAGGGACTACTGTGGTTGAATTAGGGAAAGGCTGGAAGAAGCTGAGGAGGAGGCTGACCCCATAGGAAGACCAGCTAAGATGAAAACCTCAGGTGACAACACATGCTGATGAGGATGTGGAGAAAAAAAAAGAACACTCCTCCATTGCTGGTGGGAGTACAAACTGGTACAACCACTCTGGAACTCAATCTGGCAGTTCCTCAGAAAATTGGAAATACATCTACCTGAGGAGCCAGCTATACCACTCTTGGGCATATACCCAAAAGATGCCCTACTGTGCCACAAGGACACATGCTCCACTATGTTCATAGCTTCCTTATTTGTAATAGTCAGGAGCTGGAAACAACCCAGATTCTCAGTTTAAGAATGGATATAGAAAATGTGGTTCATTTACAGAATGGAATACTATTCAGGTATTAAAAAAAAAAAAAAAGGACATCATGAATTTTACAGACAAATGGATGGAACTAGAAAATATCATCCTGAGTGAGGTAACTCAGATTCAAAAGGATATGCATGGTATGTACTTTACTGATAAATGGAAATTAGCCAAAATGTACAGAATACCTAAGACAACCTACAGACCTTGAAAAGTGCAACAAGCAGAAATGTCTAAGTGAAGAGGCTTCAATTCCACTTAGAAGGAGGTAGGAAATAATCATGGGAGGCAGGGGAGGGAGGTACCTCGGTGGGAGGGGGAGGAGGAGGAAAAAGAAGAACAGGATCAGATATGGGGGGTGGGGAGGGGGCAGAGATGAATGAACTGTTTATTCTCTCTCCTAAAGTATCTTATATAAAGAGTAAGTCCAATAATCATATCTAGTGCAAGAAGCTAAAAAATAATATATCTAGAAATTAATTTAAATTTATTAATTTTTAATACCTTCTATAGAGACTGTTCCATAAACCTCTAATTTCATCACTATAGTAAATATAAAATAGGTGAATTAAAATTGTACCAATTCAGAATTGACATGAGTAAACTGGTTTTTGCCTTATAAAAATACTCAAAAGTAGAAATATATTTTTTTCATATTTTTTATTGGATATTTTATTTACATTTCAGATGCCATCCCCTTTCCCCATTCCCCCCCCTGAAAACCCCTATCCCATGCCCCCTCCCTCTTCTTGCTTTTCTATACTTTTAAAAAATGTTAATCAAAGGCTTTATAAGTTTGGTAATGCTTAATCAGAAGTGTAACCTAATACCCAGCCTAGATAAATCAACTATCTTTGACTGGTGAAGACAAGTGAACAACTGCCTCCATATCCCCCTTCTTTCTCTCTCTTTCTCTGTCTCATCACCTAGCTTCTCCTCTCCTTCTTTTCCAAGGAGAAATATTTTTATTGCTTCTTTTGTTTTTTGAGATTATATTACTTCATTTCTCCCTTTTCTTCTCTCTAAACCCTTACATACATTCCTGCTTGTCTCTTTTAAATTCATGGCTTCGTTTTTAATTAATTGTTTCATACATGCATATACTAATAAACATATACATATATATTCCTAAATACAACTTGCTTAGTCTGTATGATTATAATTACATGTATGTTTTCAAGGCTGACCATTTGGTATTGCCTAACCTATTGGTGTGTTCTTCCCTGGAGAAGACTATTTCTTCTCCACTCTCAGTATTTTTTGGTTGCCTGTATTTTATTGTGTAGATTTGGGCCTTCTGCCTCAACTGCTTTAGCACTTTAGCGTGTCTATTATTGTTGCCTTGCTAAGCTCATGTTTTGGCAGTCATGTTTGTCTTACTTTATCAATGTAGCTTTTGAGATTACTAGAAAGCAGTCTCAAACTTCCTGCTCCTTTGGCTCTTAGAATCCTTATGGCCCCTTGTTTGCCATGTTCCCTGAGCTTTAAGTAAGAGACTTTTTTTTGTTTTTGTTGTTGTTTTTGTTTGTTGTTGTTGCTGTTGTTTTTGTTTGGTTTTCTTTGTTGATGTATTCATTGGGAATGGGCTTCACAGATCTGCATTCTGATTGGTTATAGTTTTCTGTAATGGTCCCTGTCTCTTATAAAGAGAAGTTTCCTTGCTTTCATGATGGCAGAAGGTGCCATGAAAGCTTCCAAAGGAGGGAGGCAACTAACAGTCCTATCTAGTTATAATGCTTCTGAACAACCAGAATGCCATGATAGCCCTAAGTGTGCTGTAGTAGCATGCCCTTTTTAAAAAAAAATTATAGAATTTTATGTGTTAAATTCTTTAGGTAGAAAGCACAGATTTCAATAATATGCCAGTATTAAAAAAAAAAAAAACTAATGTATATTTTGCTGTAAAAGTGATATTCATAGTGGAAATAGAAAAGAAAGGGGAGGAAAAAAATTATAAAGAGAAAGTGAGATTAAGAAAGAGCAAAAGGCTGGGCAGGTACATACAAGCCTAACACTCAGGATGCTGAGTGTTAAGAATAATTATAAATTCAAGGCCAGACTAAGCTACATTGTGAGACTTTGTCTGAAATAAATACAAATAAAAGAATTAGAATTATAAACTTATAAATGATTCATTTATTTTTTCACTTTACAATAAAAATATCATAAGCAGTAGTTTGATTTATGACCAAGGCATCTCAGTCAGTCAACAGGTCTCAAGTGCTGGAGTGAGGATTGAGAAGAAAAAGACAATTAGACAACACTGTAATATGACTCCAGCCAGTGCTGAGGCTGAAGTAGGTTTACTTGTTCTCCAGTTTACTTTTATACCATTTTAGGTACTTTCAGAAAATAGGGCCAGTTCTTAGATCAAAGACAAAGTAATCAAACAAGGCAATAAACAAAGCCCCTTGGCCTTTGTGTCTAGAGGCTTATCAGGATGACCCAAGATAAAAGGAAGGCCACACATCCCGGCTCTGTTTACTTTGAGCTTTGCATTAGCCCAAATGTAATTACTCTTATCTGAGCCTGCTTCCTTGTCCAAGCCCAGTATCAAATTCTTGCCAAATTTCTAGAAGTGGCCCCAAAAAGTTTTCCAAGAACAGATCTATCTATCTCCCCCTCCCCCTCCCCCTCCCCCCTCCCCTCCCCCTCCCCCTCCCCCTCCCCCTCCCCCTCCCCCCTCCCCCTCCCCCTCCCCCCTCCCCCCTCCCCCTCTCTCTTTCCTGAATAGATTTTTAAACTAGGATGAAACCAGCAGACTACCTGCTGACTTCTTAGGTTCTTCTGGGGTTTGAGGCTGTGCCCTCAACAGCTGTTCTTACTCTGTTTTGACTGTGTGTGGTTAAAAAAAAAAAAAAATCCTTGAAGTTTTAGTTGTAGATCAATCAGTCTCTTGGTTCCCATTTTCTCCCTGTTCTCCTTTCTTTCACTGTCTCTTTTACTCTTTCTTCCCCCTCCTGCTCTTCCCTCTTCCCTTTCCTCTCCTCCTATCATTATATTTTGTAATTAGTACAATGCCTGCCCTTGGACATTAGTACATAAGTGAATTTTTGAATTAGAATGTACTCCTGCCATGCCTACTCATTAACCAATTGGTATTTTTTCCTAGTTTGAAGTACTGACATAGAACTAGCCCTCAAACTATAACTAAACTATTATAAATACAGTAACTTGTGGCTGTTGTGCTTTATAAAAAGATAAGGTAGAGAAGGAATATCTTTGGTGGATGTGTAATCAGTTGTGGGGGCAGGGGGTGCCTTCTTGGGCCTGTGCTGAGGCATCCTCTCCCCCCCGGCCCCCGGGGATCAGCCACACGAACAGAATTTGTATAGAGTTTAATCAGAGCATGGAGAGGGGAGTTGAGAGGATAGTAGAGAGAGAAAAAGGCAGAGAGAAAGAGAGAGAAAGAGTAGAGGAGTAGAGGCTGGACATGAGCATGTGGAAAGAGGGGGAGGGAAATGGGGAGAAGGGGAGCAGGATGAGAGGAGAGAGAGAGAGAGAGAGAGAGAGAGAGAGAGAGAGAAGAGGAAAAAGCAAACAGCCCCTTTTGTAGTGTGTCAGGCATATCTGACTGTTGCTAGGTAATTATGGGACAGGGCTTAGACAAAATGGCTAACATTAGCCATTAGTATTTAGAAAATTATCACTAGAAAGCTAATAAATATAATGGAAATACACTTTTAAATCAAGATAGACCAAACTTGATGAAGATTCAGCTCTCTTCCTCAAAAGGGTACTTTTAATCTCTCTAAATCTTCAGTTTTTCTTATTTTAAAAAAACAAAAC
Organism: Arvicanthis niloticus; assembly: GCF_011762505.2. Lineage (NCBI taxonomy): Eukaryota > Metazoa > Chordata > Mammalia > Rodentia > Muridae > Arvicanthis > Arvicanthis niloticus. The sequence continues at coordinate 27,268,302 of NC_047678.1, read as the reverse complement.
AAACCATGTCTAGCTAGATTTCATGGTGCAGGCCTATAACTATAACTGCTTGGAAGACTGAAGCATGAGGGATCAAAAGCCAAGGTCAGCCCAAATAATTTGTTAACTCTACTGCAGAAAGGGAGGGTAGCAAAGGGGAGAGCTGGAAGAGCTTGATGATACTACACATAGTAAGAGTAGTTATAGGTGCAGTAACTGAGTGTGCTGCCAACACTGGTGAGTGTTTAACATGGATCAGTCCTCAAAATAGCAATGAGAATATATCAGTCCATGTGGGTTACTGGAAAAAGTAAGGCACAAACCATGTGATCTGACATTGGTGCTCTTGTTCTTCTGCTGTACTGCTCACTCCTTTTGAGTGAAGATGGAAAGAGATCATCTAGTCTGTTTCTTACATTTCCGTTCACAGTCTCTTAAGTAATTTATAGGAGCAAATAGCCAGAAACCTCTTTTTCAGGATGAGACTCACAGGGAACATATAATAATTACATTTCTTTGTGTGGTAGCTTTACTTTCTTCAATGAGAATAGTTACTAGCTTAAACTTTGCAAACTTTTCCTTCTGAATTGAAAATGATCATAGTAGAGCCAGAGAAACTGATAAATAGTCAAGAGCGCACACTACCTGTAACTCCAGCTCCAGGGCCCTCTTTTGGCCTCTTCAGGCAACTGCCATAACATGCACATATTCTCCAAGCAGACAACATGTGCATACACTTAATTAAAAAAATGAAATAAAATTTTTTTAAAAGAGTGATCATAAGAAATGTAATCCAGTTTTTGAATTTTTACTAAGCCCTTAATTATTCTCTTATTTCTCAAGATAATGAAATTGATGTACTGAAAAGGCACTTCATTCTGACTTCTAAGAACACTCAAAAAGAAATGTGATAAATGACATTTACTTGACTCAAAACTGACATGTTCCCTGTATATAATACTGTTAGTATGCTGTGATAGAAAAAGAACTTTACAAGTTTTCTGTGTAGATTGGGTGGGATGGTGTATGGTTGTGTGGCTGAGTGGACAAGCAAGCTAAGGCCCTAGCCCATCATTATGGGTTTTGCACAATGGCCAGAGAACACTTACATTCAGTCTCTGCCCTGCTTACTTAGATACCAGTGGCAATTTTAACTTCTTGTACCTAAAGCATCTGTTTTCCATTGAGTTATTTGCTTAGTTTCTTTTTTGTTGATTTTTTTATACTTAGGCTATTCCATGTACATTTGGCCTTCTATATGTCAGGTTTCATGTCAGTGCAGTAAGCTGTCCATAATGGAAAATATTTTTTCTCAGATTATGCTTGTTTTATTGTTTCCTAAACAATGCAGTGCAACTATTTATATAGCATCTACATTGTAGCATATTACAAGAAATGTAGAAATGACAAAGTGTACAGGAAGATTGTGTAAATTAAATGCAAATTGTATGCTGTTTTATGTAAGAGGCTTGACCATCCTTGGATTTGGTATTCTTGAGGGCTCCTAGTACCAATACCTTTTGGATATCAAGAGACAGCTGTACATCTCTGAACTTTCAGCAGTTCAAGAATATGTATGAAGTGTTTTGTTCCCTCCCACCTATGCTTCCCCTTCCATAAGTTCTCCTCCCTACATGGATGCAGATCTTATCATGTAACCTAAGCTGGCCTACAGCTCATTGTTTTCTTGCCTTAGTGAGTACTAGGATTTGTAGACATACTTTTGTATAGGTGACTTTTGTTTAAAAAATTTTAGATGGTATGGCTTATAAAGACTTAGAAAATATTTTAAAAGATAATTTTATAACTCTAGTTTTTCTAAGATAAATATTGATATGTTCTTTTCATTCTTAATTATAGTAATTGTTTTACTATTAATGTTTGCTTTTAATGTGATGTTAATATGCTGACCTCTGTCTTTCTCATACAGTTTTGATTTTCTATTTTTATTTTAATATTTGATAGTTTCAGATCAGATAGTTTGCTGTAAACAGGCTTGTCTTTGTTTTCAGATGCCATAATAAATACCACAAAACCAAAAGCAATTTGGGCAGGAAATTGTTTATTTCCTTTTACAGTTTATAGTTCGTCCTGAAGAGGAGTAAGGGTAGGGATCAAAGCTGAGCAGGAAGTAAATCAGAGATCATGAAAAACACTGCATACTGGCTTGCTTTCATGGCTTGCTGAGCCTGCTTTCCTATAAAACCCAGGACCACCTGCCTAGGGATGGCACCACCCACGTTGGGTAGACTTTCTCACATCAATTCTAATCAAGAAAATGTCCACCAGAAGAGCTTACAGGCCAATTTGATGAAGACATTTTCTCAATTGAGAAAATCATCTTCCCAAATGATTCTAGCTTGTGTTAAGTTGACAAACAAAATACTCACGTGCATGTGTATACTCCTAAACTAAAACACATTTCTAGGTCTTGTTTTTGTTTGTTTTGTTGGTTGTTTTTTGTTGAGACAAAGACTCTCTGTATAGGCCTGGCTGGCCTGGAACCTGCTTTGTAGCCTAGACTGGGCTTAAACTCACTGAGGTCTGCCTGCCTTTGCCTTTGAGTGCTGAGTTTAAAGATGTGCATCACCATGCTAGGTACTGGAACAGAATTTTTATGAGTTGATTTTTCTCTTTTAATGAAAATAATGTATAATTGAATCTTGAACATACCAGTATGGTGGGAGAAATAGAAAAATAAAAATGGCTTATTATTTGTCTAACAAGAAGTATTTTTAATGAAATAAAGTACTATTATAAACGTACTGAATTAAAGGGTTTTTTTTATAATTGCAAGGAGAACTGCTTGGTAACTAGAATTGTCTGTTAAAATTCCTTGCTTCATTTATGTGCCCCAAAGTGAACACAATTATAGATGCTGCTAGATAGAAGCATATCCCTTCTAGGGCAGTGCCCCCCCAATGTTGCTAGATAGAAACATATCCCTTCTAGGGCAGTGCCCCCTCCTCCCCCAATGCTGCTAGATAGAAACATATCCCTTCTAGGGCAGTGCCCCCCCCCCAGCTGCTAGATAGAAGCATATCCCTTCTAGAGCAGTGCCCCCCCCCCCAGCTTCTAGATAGAAGCATATCCCTTCTAGGGCAGTGCCCCCCCCCCCTCAGCTGCTAGATAGAAGCATATCCCCTCTAGAGCAGTGCCCCCCCAGCTGCTAGATAGAAGCATATCCCTTCTAGAGCAGTGCCCCCCCAGCTTCTAGATAGAAGCATATCCCTTCTAGAGCAGTGCCCCCCCCCCAGCTTCTAGATAGAAGCATATCCCTTCTAGAGCAGTGCCCCCCCCCCAGCTTCTAGATAGAAGCATATCCCCTCTAGGGCTCCCCCCAAGCTCTGTCTACAGAATCACGAATCATGTCAGGTTTACGTTTCTAGTTCTGTGGAGAGAGATGCAATCTGAGGACTTGCAATTCTGAGAGTGGTCTTTTTCTTTATTAGGCATTTGGGCCTGGACTTGGTGCCTCGGAAGGACTTTGAAGTAGTGGATTCAGACCAGATTAGTGTCTCAGATCTCTATAAAATGGTAAGAAATGGTAACAAAGGATGGATTTTTTTTCACGTTTCATTTTTCTCCTTTGTTTTTCATGATAATGTTGTAGGTTGTGATTATTTTTAAAGCAGCATTTTAAAACTGTTTCTTTGCTTCTGTCCTCATATTTAAGAAGCAACTAGTCTTACTCTGATGTCACACTTTTCCAAATGGAAATACAAAACAGAGATGTTGAGCTCACTGTACTTTTTAGGGGTCACTTCTCTGTTAATTCTGCTTTGATAACTTTTCTGCCACTTACACTAGATAATAACATTATACACCCATCTTGCCTTCTATGATGAAAAGATGATTAAAGTTGCAAAGAACTACTTGTTAATTGAAACAGTGATTGAAAAAAATGATTGACTATGGAAATAATATACTAGTTCTAGAGACATGCTGTTGTTAAGCAGCATATTCAGGGCCTTGCTCTCAATAACCATATTCATAGTGCTTATATGTTGTCTATAAGGAGATAGAAAATGGTGGGAACTAAAGTACTTTTAATCTATAAGGGTTTCCATTCTCAGCATGACACCGTGGATGAGAAAGCCTATATCTGACTGATCTTAGATGTATGTTGGTTATTATAAAATATATTGAACAAGTAAAATTGAACTCTAATGTGATTTTTTTCTAGTTATGAGATTGAATTATAAACTCAGAGTAAAGTAGGGATACTCAATGAAAAGACAAACCTTAACCCCTTAATATTATTTAGTAGTTGTGTAACATAGTTAACCATATGTAACTACTTCTAACAATAGAACATGTGTTGCTATATAATACCTACATAATTATAGGAATATGGCATTGTGTATAACTAAGTGTATATAATAGTTTAGGCATAAAATAAAAGATCAATAGATGTAACCAACCATTTTAATGAAAAAAAATCTACTGTGTTGACTGATAACCACAATTATAGTTTACATGCTGGATGATAAGTTTTTTTTTTAAAGCAACATTGTGGTGTAAAATATAGCAGAAATGTAAGGTGAGAAGTTCAGACTAAGGGACTTCATGATGAAAACTGCAACTTTTAAAAACCCTTAAGAAAATGAAATATTTTTAGGGGGCATAGTACTGATGAGTGGAGAGTGTTACCAATGCTTGCTATCACAAACCTATGTTAGAAGTCCTGATCTACTTCTTCCACACTCTGAAGGGGCTAGAGGCTAGGCCGAGGCTTTCTCATTACCCACCCGAAATCTGGTGAATAGTGACCCTGCCCTGAGCACACCCAGCTGGGCCCAGGTCTATAGGAAACCAATAAAGTATTAGGGACAGTGTTAAAAAAAAAAAAAAAAAAAAAAGAAGTCCTGATCTAGTGGATAGATCACAAGCAGTTATTGCATGTGCTGCACAACATAAATAAGGTTTATGCTGATGTTATTAGGATCACTGATTAATATTCTGGGAAACTGGAAAAGGTAAGGAAAGAACTTTCAAAATGGCACACAACTTGAGGAAATGGCAGTTCCAGAAGATGTGAGACATTTAATCATTCGGCTAGGAAGGAGTAAGGAGCTGCACTGTGAAGAGCTTTGTAGGCCCCAATTTAAATTCTCTCCAGTGGTTTGATAGAACACAACAGTGAAGTGACATAGTAAGTTTTTCCAATCATAAAATGGAACCACAGAAAAGGCATTTAAGTAAAAGATCTTAATTTCCATTCTTGCTGCTAGAACCAGGACAGTAGAAGTCCTAAGAAGTTGTTGGGTGTTGAATATATACCTTTAGAGCCAGAGGTATTGATAGATTGAATTGTTATATATGTGTATGGGAAGGAGATAGATTAGAGAACAATGACTCCTGTGTTTGATCGGCACAGATGATACAGGTACAATGGAGCACTATATGAAAGAATCAGATATGGGGTAACCACTGGGGAGCCAAGAATACTGGGTATTTGGTTTTCAACTTTGGTGTATCTTCAAAACTTTCAAAAATATTTAAAGCCTGTGGTTCAAGAGTAAATTTTAGCTATAGCAATCCTAGAGTCATCAGAAAACTATCTGTATTTGAATCTGGAAGAGAAGATTATTTTCTTTTCCAAAACATTCTATGGTGAAACCCAGAGATTACAGATTCCTCATAGCACTTTTAGATAGCCGTGAATGAAGAAACAAGGCACTTTCCACATAAAAGTTAAGAGGACAGAGCAAGTAACGTATGGAAGATGGGGGCAGGAGAAAACAGTCATTGTTGTCTACAAAGAGAAAGGAGAAACAAGTACAAAAAGAATATAGTCTTTAGGATCCAAATCTGAGGATTTTACTAAATTGTAACAGAAAATATTCAGGAAAAAATTATGTCTGTTTAAACACGTTGTTATTCCAGAGATTGTATCTTAGTTAAGGTTTCTGTTGCTGTGATAAAACACCATGATCAAAAGCAGTTTTGGGACAAAAGGGTTTGTTTTATGCTTCCACTTCCTCATCACAGTCTATCATCAAAGACAGTCAAGGCAAGAACTCAAGGCAGAAGCCTGGAGTCAGGAACTGAAGCAGAGGCCATGGAGGAATGCTGCTTACTGGTTACCTCCCAAGCCTTGTTCAACCTGTCTTCTTACGAATCCCAGGATTACTGTCTGTCCAGGGGTGGCACCAGCCACAGTGGGATGAGCCTTCTCACATCAATCACTAATCAAGAAAATGTTCCACAGGCTTGCCCACAGGCCAGTCTGATGGAGGCATTTTCTCAATGGTAGCTCCCTCTTCTCAGATAATCTATCTTGTATTAAGTCCTCAAGAAACCCAACCAAAAAGGTATTTCTAAACAGAGTGGTGTAGTCACTAATAACATTTACATTGTATCTGGTATTTTAGGCAGTTGAGTGATGATTTAAAAGGTAGAATATGTGTAGGCTGTATCCATCTCACAGGTTTTGTTATCTGTGAGGAGGCCTAGAACAAATTTCTTACTTATTATAAATAATGACTATAATTTAAAGAGAAATAATTACATACCCATTATAAAAGTGTAAAGTGAGAAATAATTGAAGTGTATTGACTTATTTAGCAGTAAACAATATTTAGGTTATAATATTATATATTATAAACAGTTTTAACTAAAAGTTTTGAGAGGAAGACAGATGAAGGGATGAAGATGTAAATAAGCTTAAATTCTAAAGTGCTGTAATAAAAAGTTACTATATAATTTTAAAATTGGATAAATAAAGAACAATATACATAGCATGTAGAAGTATTTGATAAGTTCTGGAGAAAAACAGTAAGGAATTAAAATTGCTTATCTCTATGAAGCAAGACAGATGGGCAAAAAAACTAATTTTTATTGCAATCTTTTAAAGATACTTAGCTTTTAAAATATATTCTTCTATTAATATTTTTTGCCAAAATACTGACTTATCCTTAAAGCTTAAATTCAAGTCTTTTATTTTCTATTCTGACTTTCTTCTGTGTTGTATATTTGTTTTTATATTGAAAGAATCAGTGCATTATTGTTGGTTGTCTACTCTCACAAGCTCTGAGCCACCACTGCCCCAGCGTATCTTGTAGGCAGGACAAATTGTAGATCCTTGCCTGGTTACAGAAAATGGCTGGTTCAGGCTTTGTATTCTCCATTAGTAGGAGTCCTTGCTAGGGTCACCCTCATAGGTTCGAAGAACTTTGCACTGCACTAAGTTTCCACATTGGAACCCCAGTTTTAGTTGTCTCTCCCTTTACTCTGTCCATCTGTCCTGCCTTCTCCCATCTCCACCTGTCCTCAGTCTACCTACAAAAATCTATTCTGTTTCCCATTCCCAGGGAAATCCCAGGGATCCCCTAGATCCTTCCTTGTTTCTTAGCCTCTTTGGGTCTGTGGATTGTATTGTGATTATTCTTTATTTAAACAGCTAATATCCACTCATAAGTGAATATATACCATGTTCATCTCTCTGGTAAAGCTTTGTTTCACTCAGGATGAATTCTTCTAGTTCCATCCATTTGCCTGTGAATTTTATGATGTGATTTTTTTTAAAACAGCTGAGTAATACTCTATTGTGTAATTGTACCAAATTTTCTTTATCCATTCTTTGGTTGAGGGATATCTAGGTTATTTCCAATTCCTGTTAAATGCATTTGTGAAGGAAATGAAGTAATTTTATTGAAATAATAATTTTTTTTGTTCATGCTATGTGAAGTACCAAATGGGTTCTGCTACATACTTTTAGGGGCAAAAGGAAAAGAGTGTAGAAACAATGATTAAGAGTTTACTAGCACCAGGCACTAAATGTTTGTGATATCATGATGTTTGTGGACAGGATTTTTCTCTTAAACATGAATGACTGGTATAAGAATAATACCAATTAAAGAAATAATAATAATACTAGTTATAGTTAAAATTATCCATTTACAGTATGATAGGTATTACAGAGTTAATTCATTTACAAACTGATTGTTATTATAGAGTTAATTCACATAAACTTCTATGAAGTTAATTTAGGCACAAAATTTTATATTCAGTTTATAGATGAGAAAATACCCAGCTAGTAAACATGAATCAAGATTTAAAAACCAGAATCAGACTTCTGTAATTTAAGTTCCTAACTTACAATATAATACCATCTCCCACTAAGTAATTTGAGCATCAAAAGAACTTCCTAGGGGATCCTTGGAGTTCCCTGGCCAGAAAGCCTAGCAAGTTGGTGAGCTTTACATTCATTGTCTCAAAATTGAAGGTAGAGAACTAATACTGATGTCTGGCTTATATGCATACATGCCTAAAACAGTGTCCTGGGAAAGATGAGACAAGTTCAAATCTTAGTTTTGTAGTTGAAATCTCTATTGAAAAGATTTATTGTTTTGGGTTTTTGTTTTGTTTCTTTTTTTTTTTGTATTTTGGGTGGTTTTTGTTGTTGTTTTGTTTTCAAATTTTACAACCTAGGTGTGGAGGAAGAGGCCCCAAGCAGCAACGGAGATGCTTGCCCTCCTTACTGACTTAATGTTTCAGTTCCTGCTTGGATTTAGTTTGGACAAAGTGGTTGGAATGTTTCTGGCTCAGAACTATGAGATTTTCATGTGAAGCCTAGCTAAAAACTTGAAGAGATTATGATTTTTAAAAGGACTTGGCAGCCAAGAAGAAACCCCTTAGTTCCTGATGCCCACCCCAGCACTGCATTCTGGATCCACTGTTTCTACCTCTTGGGGCCTGCTTCCTTTACAGCTTCATTCCAAAGCTTTAGTCTCAGACACTGTGTGTTGCCTCAGAGCCAACAAGGGACCAGAACTTAAGAATCACCCTTTATGTTTCCAACTGCCTCCTCACTTCCCATATCTTCTTTCAGAGGTTCCAATACTGGAATTACAATGCTGGGTTAGCAAGCACAAGCTTTTATTAGTAGTTGTTCACCTGTCCTTTGAAACTCCCACCACTCATTGGCAAAAGAAAAAGAGTTTTGGATAGTTGATCCGATACGTGATGCTGGTTTCACTGTTTAGCAGGTACTGTGGGAATTGTTACATAGCTGTTGTTTCAAAGAACTTAAAATTAGTTTCTCAAAAAAAAAAAAAAAGTACACAGCCTAAGTGATAGAACTCAAATTGTAGTCTATATCTCTTAGCTTCAGCCTGAGATAAGGGAACAGAAAGCCTGAAGAAACTGCCTTCAGCAGCATAGAAAATTATTCAATGTGAAAGATATTGCCAAATCAGAAATCTAGTAACAAACATTTCACCCTCATGTGGCTTGTCTATTACTCAGGAACAGAGGGGCTTGGGTTTTACATACAGACCATACCACCTTCTTCTTGTGTGACCTTCAGCAAACCAGTCCATTGCTCTGAGCCTTAGTTGTCTCTGTCAAGTATGAATAACATATTTTAAATGAGAAATAACTGTAAAAGGCTTATTAGTAGGCTGAATGGGTTAAAGGGGACTTAATTAAAGTTAGTCTCTTCCACCAGAGAGTGATTCTTCGTATGTTTCTTTTTCCTACAGCATTTATCTAGCCGACAGAGTGTACAGCAGAGCACATCCCAAGTAAGTAGTGTCCTCAAACTTCCCACTTTTTCCTTCAGCTCTTTCTTTTAAGAGATCATAGACATGAAAACATCAAGATATGACAAACACCATTCACTTTTCATGGGCCTACTTTGTAATTAAACAGTTTGGGACATATAAAAACAATGGGCTTTTATGATGTTTACTAGCATGCATATTATTGTATTCAGCTCATATTTGCCTCCCTAAAACTTTGATGCTCTTACACCATCATTCTGAGGAGCTTTGGCCTTCAAGCAGTTTGGTTAGTCTCCATTCTTCTGTACAAATTTATATAAGCACAATTAAAAGAAAATAGACTTGGGGGACTAAAAAGAGTTTATTTTGGAAGAGATAAAATGCTATCTAGAATGGTAACTATTACCACCTAACAATATAAATCAATGCATGGGATATATATTTACCCAGTTCAGTCTAAGTCTGCTGTAGTAGTCTATATTGCTAGAGGAAGCATCTTCAGTCTACCTATTTAATAATTCCTTTGTCAGTACAATGATAATTAGTAATTTTTTGTTTCATAATGATGAATATAATGAGCAACTAAAATATAAATCACAATATTTTGCTGTCCTTAATAGGTAGATACAATGCGTCCACGGCATGGGGAAACCTGTCGAATGCCAGTACCACATCATTTTTTCTTCAGCCTAAAGAGTTTCACCTATAATACCATTGGCGAAGATAGTGATGTCTTCTTTTCTCTATATGACATGAGAGAAGGCAAGCAGATCAGGTAAGAGCTATGGGAAGTTTTGCTGAAGTTCATATTTATGTTATTTATATTTATTAGAATGGAATGGATCAAAGAACACTCTGGCCTTCAGAGTAAATGCACTGAAGAGATAAAGTAGCTTTCACTTATTAGCTGGGACTTTGGCTCCAGTTCCCAATAGCCCTTGAAGTCATCTACACTATTCCACGTCCATCACTGTCCATCACTGTGACACCATACCCGAGGTAGGCAACTTACAAGAAGAAAGATTTATTTCAGTTCCTGCCTCAAGGGTTTCAGACCATGGTTGACTGTGTTCATTGCTTTAGGTTTGTTGTAAGGCAGAATTGAATGGCACCACTGAAGTACTGATGGAGTGAAATGCTTTCTATGTGGCAACTAGGAAGCAGAAAGAGACAGAAGAAGAGCTAGCATCTCAATGTACTCTTAAGTGGTGTGATCTAGTCACCTGCTTTCTCCAGTTAACCCTGGCTTCCTATTGTTCTCCACTACTTTTCAGTGATACTACCAAGTGGGATAAAATCTTTAACATATGTGTCCTTGGAAGGCTATTCCAAAGCACATCTGTAACATGAGTAGCTTTCTTTTTCTTCTATACCTAATTCCATGTGGAAGCTCAAAATTAAGTTTTGGTTATTACTGCCTTAGAAAAAGTGTGTTGTTTTTAATTCTAGAAAAAGGGTAGAGGAGAATCTTAAGGGCAAAGAGAATGTAGCAAAAATAGCCAGCCCCAGAGTATAGAGAGTACTGGGGCCTGGCTTGCTTTGCTCTGTGAATGTGAGGGTTCACAGAGAAAGTGTTAGATCTGAGGTCAGTTTCAGCCCTCCGTGCTGTTGAAACCCTGTGAGAGGAAGTGCATTTTCTGAGCAGAAAGGAAGGCTGGCATTGTTACTCACTTTTGCTCTGGTTTGGAAAAAAGGCAACAAAACAGCTGCTTCACAGTAGACTATATTGACAGAGCGAGCATAAATAACTACAGTACTGCCTCCTGACTTCATGGTAAGGAAAATTAAGGAAACCCTAGGCTTTCTTTTTTGTCTAGAGGGCACAAAGACCTGTTTGTGTAGGGTGGCATTTATAGCCAAAATAGCATTTTAGAGAATTCAGACATTTCTCTGTGGTCATTTATTAAGTGGAACCAAGAGAAAAAAATCTTGGGGTACTTTATATTACTTGGGAGTTTTTTTGTCATTGGAGTACTTTAACATAGCTTTTATTTTGGGGGTTCCTTTTAATTTACTTCTAGAATTATATGTTACACATAAATTTCTGTTAATGAAAGTTAAAACCATATGAAAGAAAACATTAATTTGCATGCTGAACAGTGCTCTTATCTTGACAAAAAAATGAGTTAAAGCACCGCTCCCCTTTAGCATATAAATAATATTGATAGACTGATGATCATGCAATATGAGTAGTGATAGCATCTATAGTTGATAAGACAGGCAGGATTGTAGCTTGGGTTGTAGAGATACAGACTGTGACTAATTTTATTTATTTCTTAAATATTTTTGAACAAATAATTATTTTGATTATTTTTATTGTATGGGTGTTATGTCTTAACTCAGGCTTCTATGACAGAAGTCATAGACCGGAAGGGTTATATTTCTTACAGTAGAGAAGCTAGAAAGATCATCTGAAGGTGCCAACTGAGCCAGTGCTTGGGGATAGCATTTTTTTCAAGTTTACAGATGACTGTCTTATATATATAATTTTCACATGACTGAAAGAGAAATTCATCCTCTCTTTCCCCACCACTTTCATTTCTTCTTTTAAAAATACTTATCTTAATTAATATGTATATGTATGTTTGCATATGGGCATGTACACCTGTGTGTAGGTGCCATGGACACTAGAGGCATTTGATTCCTGTAGCTGGAGTTATAGGCGGTTGTGAGCCATCCCATATGGGTGTTGCCAAATTAACTCACGTTCTCTGTGCTCTTAACTAATCAGCTGCCTCTCCAGCCCTCACTCTTGAGGGTTCTGTTCTCATGGCTTAACTACCTCTTAAAGACCACCAACTCCTTATATACTTTAGAATTTCAGTATTAATTTGAGAGTGACACAAACATGGTTTATAACCTTCTGTCCCTGACGCCCCCTAACAATATCTTTCTGACATATAAAATACACTTTGTCCCAACAGAATTCTTTGTTCCAGCATCAACTCTAAAATCCAAAATCTCATCTAAATATCTAAACCAGAATATAGTGAGACTTGAGAAATAATTCATCCTGTTCCAAAATTTATCTCCAGCTGTGAACTTATAAAAAAGTTATATACTTCCAAAGTACAGTGATGAGGTAGGCATTCCCATTCCAAAGGGGAAAGACAAAAAAGGATGTATGGGACATTCCAGGTAAGCCCCCCAAAGTCAAACTCTATGAAATCTAGGGTAAGAATAATTCTTCTTGGTTTTACACTGTGCCTCTGCTTTCTGTGCCCAGGAGAGTGGTACCCACACCCCTCACAGCTCATCAAAAACCTATCTTTTCTAATATGCGAATTTCCTTATTTATAAAAAAAAGTATGATTGTTTGGTGTATTTTCTCTGCACCACTGGTGTGTCTGTGTATGGTATTATAATACAGAGGTGAACTTCTGTAAATTTAGCAGTCTTCAGAAGTCCTAAGGTGCCACTGTTTGATTTTATCCTGCACTTGACATTCCCTACATAGTCTTTTCTATGTCAGCCTTTGTAGTTGGGTCTTGAGAGTAAGACCTTGTCCTCAGAAATTTACCTATATTGATTATCACATGTAAGCCCTTATGCTAGCCATTTTTATGTGGGTGCTAAAATATCCTCATAGCCTTCTGGAGTTTATTCAGCATTCAAAATATCCTTGTGTAAAATACTTTTCTTAAAAAAAAAATCAGCTACTTCTGTAATTGAAGTAGAGGACTTTGAGAGTTAAGCTTTCTACTTAAATGAGATAATTGGGTCTGAGAACTCAAAAGCCACCACAGAGAAATTTTCATTTAAAAATTATAGGTGAGCAGTCTGTTTATTAAAGTTAACATTTTGCTTCCCTCTGCAAAAGAAGCCGTGTGTTATAATGCAACTAGAGCTTATCTGCAGGTGCTCAGGCAGATGACTATAGATCCTTAGGTAAGTCCTGGTATACTTTAGCTGTCTTAACTGTTCTGGGGCACGAGCTCTAGCCCATTGCTCAAAATCTCAGGAAGATTTTCTTTGAGTTCTAACAGGAATAAGACAGGAACTATCCTGCTTTTGTCACCCTTTTCTTTTACTCTACTCTTCCTCCTTACACAAGCTAGGGAGATCTGAGACTTGTGTATTAAATGAAATTGTGTATTATTATTTTTATTGTCTCATTATGATATTTTTCATATACTTCCAACCAGAAAGTTAGGACAAATGAATGCAAATTGGTTTTAAAAGCTCAATAGTTTCCCTACTAGTTGCCAGGCTATCTTTATATGCTTCTGTGTTCAGTATAGCAAATCTTGCTTAGAAACATTTAAGTGAAAGTCATCCAAGAAAACCAGACACAGAGTGAAACTTTGACTTTAGATATGTTCCATGGCCTGTGTTTAAAGATTTGCCTGTTTTCATCCATGAGTAAGATCAGATGCTGCTGTCCCATGTTTATCATCTCTGTGTTCTGAATCTACTGTTCAAGTTGGACAGACAGTGCCAGTCAGTGTAAAAAGGAGTCAATGTGTCATTCTACAAATACAGATAAAAACAGTTTAAACTCAGATGTTTTTTATAAGTTTTATGTTCTTTATAAGAAATTTTAACTTCTGTGCACAGAGTATACATTAGAGTAGAGTGACTCTTCTGACCTAAGTTCAGAAATTCATTTACCAGGATATCAAGAGGGCACATCTTCCCAAAAGACTAAGGTTCCAACCTTTTAAAGGTCCATAGGATCTCCTAATATCACTGCTCTAAGAGACACGCCTTCAACATGAAGGTCTTTGGAGGAGATTCAGTATCTAAATCATCACATAGACTAATTCCCCTTCAGTTCTTTTTTCTTAGAATATGATTTATGCAAACAAAGATGTTACAAAACTTGAAATGAGATGAACAGATGAGATGAACGAACTTGTTATAATCTAACAAGATAGACTCCCAGTGTGAAGTCTGTAGTTGAAAAAGTAGCACTCTAGAATCTGGTTAAATTCATATTAAGACATTCTATCCTTTCCCAGAGTCATAGGCAGAATGATTCAAGTGAGCACTCTTTCATACCCCTAATCACAGTGTCTCCTAGACTAAATGTCAAATTTGAAAAACTATTTAAGAATACTTGAATGAAAATATAAACATTAAAAGTCAAATCATCTTTTTTTAATAAAAATATCTTGCAATTTGTACCAAAAAAAAAAAAAAAAAAAAAAAAGATCATGTTGTAGGCAGGGCATTTTCTTAATTAGTGATTGACAGGAGAGGGCCCAGTCCATTGTGGGTGGTGCAATCCCTAGGCTGGTGGTCCTGGGTTCTATAAGAAAGTAGGCTGAACAAGCATGAACAGCAAGCCAGTAAGCAGCATCCCTCTATGGCTTCTGCATCAGCTCCTGCCTCCAGGTTCCTGCCATGCTTGAGTTCCTGTCCTCACTGCTTTTGATGATGAACTGTTCTATGGAACTGTGAATGAAATAAACCCTTTCCTCCCCTCCCCCCAAAAAGTCAAATCATCAGAGTTTAAAAGTTTTGTGAATTTAGAAAGTTTGTTATTAAAATGTATTTTGCTAGGAGAGATTTAAATTAATTTGTGTTTGTCTAAGACCTGGTACTTAAGTTTAAGGCCTGTGTTTGTTGTCTTTGGAATTTTAATGCCTGAAGGTCTCTGTAGCTGGATTCCCTAAAACATATACTCTAGTGATTGGAGGTGGTTTTGTGAGAGAATTTTCTCAACAAACTAGAACATGCATTTGTCTTCCCCAAGTAGTGTAAAAGAATCTGTCAGACCTTAGATCTGCAGTTATTAAAGATCATGTCAGCTGGGCATGATGAAACATGATGTAATCCCAGCACTCAAGATACAGAGAAAGAACTAGCCTGGTGGTGCACGTCTTTAATCCCAGCATTTGGGAGGCAGAGGTAGACAGCTCTTTGTGAGTTCAAGGCCAGACTGTTCTACCTAGTGAGTTCTAAGACAGCCAGAAGCTACATAGTGAGACATACATCTGTCTTTAAAAAACAAAAACAAAACAACAACAACAAAAAAACCCAAAGAAACAAAAACCAACCAGAGACAGGAGAAACATAAGATTGAAGCAAACCTGGGTGACACAGGAAGACTGTCTTCCAAAAACAAACAAACAAACAAACAAACACACATACGCAGAGAAAAGAAAATGAAAAAAGTCTCAAGACAGAACAAGACTATTAAAAGTAGATATTTGAATCCTCACGTGGGAATGGAAGCATTCTAGGTAGTTCTGTCTGATCAGCCAGTGCATTAAGACTCTTTTGAGGAATATACTGCACAGTGTTTAAAAGCAAAGACAGGGTGCTGTGAGAGTAGTGTGTAGTTCAGTAGTAAAGCACATGCTTAGCATGTGTAATCTTGGGGTTCAATCAATCCCTAGTGACAGCTTACCTCCCCATGACTCCAGCATCTAGGAACTGATGAGAATGTCAGCATAGAGCAGGGCAAGCCTAGTACCATAGAGCAAGAGATAACACATATTAAATTAACTGAAAAATAGGTAAAATTGTGGAAATAGCACAAATGATAAGCTTTGAGACTAAGTATGTCTTTAGCAGTTAACAGGAACCTGGAACCCACAATTATGGGTTAAGCAAAAAAATGTGAGGGAAAAATGAAAATATAATTTCAAATAATATATATATATATATATATATATATATATATATATATATACATACTCATTTTAGGTAGAAAAGAATATTTTATCTGATCATTGTTAAATAAATATTTTATTTTAATGGCATCTGCCATTATGGCTGGCTGCTGCTTTTTGAGAGGGAACATTGTAGATATCGTACCCTGGTCATGGAATAGATTTGAATTCACTTGAAATTAGATTCTGCTGATTATTTACCTAAAGTATGTTTCCTTATTACTAAAATGATCCCACCCCATAGAAAGTTACTATGTTTTATAATGGTTCTTTAAATCAAGCTTGTAAAACACTGTGCTAAATACCTTGACTGCTTATTTAAATCTTCTACCTAAACACATGAAAGGGTCTTCTCTTCTTTTAAGCTCTTTTTTTCTTTTTTCTTTTTTTCATTTTTTTAAAGGAAACTGAAATATATGTTTTAGTTTAAATCATTTTTAGACCCCATAACTTAAGTTTTCATGTAATCAGATGTTTATAACTTGGATCTATTTTTTTCTCTTTGATATTTTTTTCATTTTTTTGTTTTATATTTTATTTACATTTCAGATGCCATCCCCTTTCCCCATTTCCCCTCCCTAGGAAACCCCTATCCCATGTCCCCTTTTCCTTTTTTCTTTTATACAATTTTTTTAAGTGTTAGTCAAAGGCTTTATACATTTGGCAATGCTCAATCAGAAGTGTAACCCAATACCCAACCTAGATATATAAACTGTCTTTGACTGGTAGAGACACATGGACATCTGCCTCCACCACCCCCCCTCTTTCTCTCTCTCTCATCACCTTGCTTCTCCTCTCCTTCATCTTCTCCTCTCCTTACTCCATCTCTTCCTCTTGGTACTCCTTCCCCCTTAGCTCCTCCTACATATCACCCTTCCTGTTAAAATAACACTTTTCTCTCAAAATACAATTAGAGCATAATTATTCCTATTTGTACCAGTGAGGTACAAGATAATCCTAATACCCAGTCCATCATTTTGTTGACTAACCAGAACCTCTGTCGCCTCTCCTAACTAAAACACTTAGTTTTGAACCTGGCTTTTTTTCTTGGCTTAGAATAAATGTCACCTGAAAACCTTCCACTCAGATCTTTTCTCTCAAAGTAAATAGTCAGGATTGGCTATGAGACTATAGGTCTTCAACCCTGTCAGAAATCTAGAATGACTGAGTTAACTGAAATTATGGGAAGCACTAAGCATAGCTTCTAAAACTTAGCCAATTTAAAGAGTCTGCTGAACACCTGGACAGCCCCTATACTACCAAACGTTGGAGCATCAAATCTTCAGCCTTCTGGCCCAGAATCATCTTACAGACCTTAGTGATGCAGAATTATTAAGGACTGATTACTCTGTCTAGGCAGATATAATCAGTATTCTGCAAGTGTGTCCTTTTCTGGACAGTAATTTGTCTGTAGATGGAAAGAGGCAATTCTTGCCTAGTGTGTGTCTCACCACAACTGGAGTAACTCCAAGGATGCTCAATTTCTTCTTAGAATCCATGACAGGAAGCTGTCAGGAGCAGACAGGTCTCTAATCAAAATGAACATTAATATAGAAATATTTGTAACGTCAATTCTGTGGACTTCTGACGTTTTGAAAACCAACTATCCATGTAAGATAAACTGGACTGCTGTCTGTTAACTCCTCTCAGCTATTTCTAAATAAAACATAGAGAACACCCTAACAATAAACTCCAAGCCATGAATTTGCTATAGTCCCTTAATTCACAGGCTAACCATCTCAAATCTGTTAAAAAAGTTAAAGAAGGACTGGGTCTAAGCCTTGTATTCCTAAATGTGTTATACAGGCACAATGCCTATGCGAGTACCAATATTCACCTCATTTTTATATCAATAAGAAACTCGTACCAATGAAAACCTTAAATTTGAAATCAAAGTAAATTTTGTATCATTTAAGAGATTATAACTTCATCTTGATACTAATTATGCAGATTTCTATCAATAGGTTGTGGCTATGCAATAAATCCTAGTTAATCCTCCCTGTTCCAACAAAACCTCTACTTTTCCCTAGAAAGACAGTTCAATATTAACCACCTTAGTCCCCAAGCCCAGGGAATAGGGGCGCTGATTCTTTGTTAACTTCTTCAAGCTGATTACGGGCGTTGAGATATTAGAAGAGGGGTGGGAGGAAGGGTAAATTGATAAGCCTCTGACACTGTGTCTTCACTGCATTCAGTTGGAATTCCAGGACATCAGAGGTTTGAGAGGGTCTGCTCAGTTTGCTTGATGAATAGATACACCGAGGCTGTGTATTCTGCAATATACAATTCTCAGAACAAGTTTTAGTATCAAGAAAAAAATTTTTTTTTCCTAGAGGGCTGAAATTTTTTTAAAGATGTTGGTTCTAACAACTTTTCTTTTTTTTTTTTTCTTTTTTTGATTGGTTATAATATTGGTGTTTCAAATTCTATCCCCTTATCCCATTCCCCCCACCACCCAGGAGCCCCTTATCCCATCCCCACTCCTAGTGTTTCTATGAGGGTGTGATTTTCCAGTTTCTATGATGTTGTTTCCATTAACATAAACTGCCTCCTAAATTTCTAAATCCTTCCATTTGTGTTATTAAATCTCCTATTTTTCTTTTTTCTTTCTTTTTTTTATCTTTTTTCTCCCTTTTTCATCTTTTTTAAAAATTGGGTATTATATTTACCTTTCAGATTTTATCCCCTTACCCCACTTCCTCCCACCACCAAGAAACCTCCTATCCCATCCCCCCCTCATGCTTCTATGAGACAGTGCCTGTACCTACCCCCCACTACCCCCTCCTCACCCTCACTTCCCCCCATTCTGTGTTTATTTTTTATGGGACCAAGAAATTCCTCTCCCACCTATGCCTGACAAGGCCATCCTCCACTACATATACTGCTGGAGTCCTGGGTCCGTCTCTGTGTGCTCCCAGGCTGGTGGTTTAGACCCTGGGGGGCTCTGGTTGTTAGGTATTGTTGCTTTCCTCCTGGGGTCACAAACCCTTTCTGCTCCTTCAGTCTTCTCTCTAAGTTCTCCATTGGGAAACCCTTGATCATATCGGTGGTTAGCTGTGAGCATCGTCCTCTGAATGTGTTAGTCTTTGGCAGACCCCTAAAGAGACAGCTGTATCATGTTCTTGACAGCATGCACTTTTAAGCTCTTTTAATAAAAATAGAAATACTTTAAATTATCTTTAATCTTTAGTCCAGTTGTTATAAATTTGCTTTTTCAGGAATGGTTACTGATACAGAATCACAACCAAGTACATTTCCTGAACAGTGAAAAGGTCTGTCTTGGTCCCCAATGGGAATATGATTGCAAGAGTCTGTTCAAGTTGGTTTCTGGTGTCACTGAGAATGTCAGTGAAGGGCAGATGCTTTGATAGAGCAGCTGCTCCTCTCAGAACTGCAAGAACTAGGGTGGCTGACAGCCCTTCATCACCTGCACAGAGGGAGACATAAAAGAGACTGAGGGATCCAGATGAGGCCTTTCAAACATTTCAGGTTAAACTTGACACTTGCTATCTTCACATATTCCTCAAGTGTTGTGTTGAACATATTACAGAGAAGAAGCTTCGTTCATGGATAATTTTTAGCATGATGTACAAACTCCTGGATTGTTCAAGCCTGCTCTATTAGGAGGTCACAATAGAGGCAAACTTCAGACAGTTTGGTTTTCAAAGATTACTAGTCTCATGTTTCTTTTACTTTTTTAGTCCTATTATTTAGTCAGTCAAGTATGTTTTGGGAATCCCAAGGGCAACCAACCATCTTGTTTCTTGGTAGCATTTACTGCTCTCGTGTAGAAATGCTGTTTTCCTGGAAATGGTTAATTTTATTCTTGTGCTGTCTGTTGAATAGTCCTTAATCTCACAAACAGCCATTTTTATACTTCCTTTGAGTACATCATCCTATGGATATTAGTAGGATAGGATTCTATTGTCTAAAAAAACCAACAAGGCTGCCAACATGTGAGGTAGTTGGTCCACTTTTATCAAAACTGCTCCATGCTCCAGAGCCTGCACCACACAACCTACAGGTGCTGCACACTGTTTGGTGGCCACAAGACACCAACAACTCTGGTAGATGCTGTGCCCAAAGTAGCCCCAGTGCCCACTACCCTCCACAGTGCTGCTCTTTGTGCCACAGCACTGCCTTCCTTCCTATCTTGGGCAAGTTTTTAATAGAGATAAGTATGCCTAGCCTTTGTCCTAGCAATTTCTTTCCTCAGCAAACCCAAGGAAAATAAGGCCTACATTGATAAAAATGTTCAAAGAACACTGGGCAGTGGTGACACTGCCTTTAATCTCAGCACTTGGTAGGAAGAGGCTGGTGAATTGTTGAGTTTGAAGCCAACTTGTTCTACAGAGTGAATTCCAGGACAGCTAGGGTTACACAGAGAAACCCTGTAGCAAAAAAAAAAAAAAAAAAATCAAAAAACAAACAAACAGTACAAAAAACAAAACGAGAATGTCTAATGAAATCTCATAATACCCAAAAGTATCAATAGGAGAATGAGTAAATAATTGAAGTATATTTACATAGTGTAATATTTATCAACAATAAAAAATTTGACACCTGCAACAAGAATGAATCTTAAAAGTCAGAGTTCAAATGACACATGCACATAATCTCATTTGTATCAGATTTAAGAGTAAGTAAGCCTAAAGAAAACAGATCCGAATACTGTTTCTAAATGAGTAGTTATTTACTAGGAATAGGTGGGTGTGAGTGGTGGGAAGGTTTTGGAGGGCCAGTAGCATTCTATAACATGGTTTGCATGGTAGTTACATAAGCAAAGTAATTGTCACATCCTTAGATTTGTATGTATTACTGTAAATAAACTATATGTCATCATGTTTAGAAAAATAGAGACATATTAATAGCTTATAAGCTAGGTGTTGAAAGTGGCCATAAAGATACACATTCAAGTGACATTTCCATAGAAGTAAGGGAAGTGACCATTGACTGTTGGGTGACTGCTGAGACTATTAGTCATAACAATAATGTAAAAGAAAAGAACATGTTTAAAAGAACAGGTTTTGGACAAAAGGTTTTACTTTCTCTTATATTGCTGTTAAGACAGCATTTCACTACACTCAGCTTGCCTCTAACTAACCATCTTCCTGCCTCTCTTTTTCAAATGCTAGGATTACAGGCTATGTCATACCCAGCTTATGCCAGTAGCCTTAACCTTTTCTGTACATTGATTTCAGTTCCCAGTTGCTAATACCCATGCCATCGCTTGGGAGAGTTAAATCAAGAGAATTTACATGAGTCTAATGTGTAAGAAAGATTGAGAGCCTTTGTCTACAAGAGCTGAATTACATTACCTGCTAAATATTTTAGTCAAATTACTCCATCCAGAATATAGTTTAAGAATATTGGCTGTAAATTGTTACTAATATCGTTATAATACTTATTTTAAAACATTTAGTTTTAAAACTTGGAATGCAAAAATAACGTGATATACTTTTTAGATTCTAGGAAGTTAATTCCTACTGAGCAGTACCCAAATGAATGGCATCAGTTGCAGGCTTCCTCGGGCACTGACTTATAAGACCTCAGTTACACACTGGTAATGGAAGACAGGACCTCCTAGAAGCTGTACAATCACCCAAACTGTTAAACTCTTCAAACATTGATACTCCTGAACAAATGCTAATCCCACAGGTTCCAGAGCTGCTCACAACCACCCCCAACCCCCACCCCTACACACAAACATACACAGCAGCCTTGAACTATGTGAATTAGACTGACTCTTGTTACTGAATACTTAGATACCATAGACTGTCAAGTAAATCACTGGACCCACACAGATGCTTCTACTAGCTTAATATATATGTCATTATTTATTTATTTATTCATTCATTTGTTTGTTTAGGTTTTTCAGGACAGGATTTCTCTGTGTTCCTGGCTGTCCTAGAACTTGCTCTGTAGACCAGGCTGGCTTTGTGCCTCTGCCTCCCTAGTGTTGGTTTTAAAGGCATGTGTCACCACCCAGCTCTATCATTCTTTTACATATTAATACTGATACAAGGATGTATCCCCTAATTTTCACACTCATGTTCACTGACCTTCATACCCTTCCTAGCCCAAGCCTCCTACAGCCTAAGCTCAGTTTGATCCTAACAGACATACCTTTTCTCCTTGGTTGTTTATTGTAGCAATCCCAACCAAACACCTTGGCAGTGTGTCCGTAAGGCTCCATGAGTTGAATTCTTCCTTGCTTTCAAATCCCAATAATTTACTAATCTCAAATGTAGGCAGGCCCCAACTCAAGATGGTGTCCAGATACAGCAGTTCAATATGTAACAAGTTTTAAAAGGATTTCTTTTCTAGTGCTAGACTACCAAGAGGAGTAGTCACTGTCAACCAAATTTCCCCAGTGGATTTAAAGCTTATGAGAATTGTGTACTTACCCTGTGTCCAGGAAGGCCAGTCTCCTGCTACCAAGATTACCTGCCTCACCTCATATTCTTAACTTCAACTTTGCCATCTCCCCATACCCTAGCAAGGTATCGTTGTATCTGTGAGATATTTTCTGCTTTTTTCCGTAACCTGTCTGTTTCTGCTTGCTTCAGCTGTCTTATCACTTCTTACATTCTCTGATGCCCTTCTCTTTATTCTAATTCTTGTCACTCAGAATTACATAGAGGATGCTTATAATTTAACATCTTATCCTGGAAGTCACTATTTCCAGTTATTGGGGATCTATTCTAAGTCTTGATTCACCATTTAACTACTATAATATGAAGGACAGTGTAAATGAGTGCATGCTTTGGATAAACCAGGCAGGTCAGAATCTTGTTTTTATAGTGTAATTAGCTGTACTACTGTAATATTTTTAAAATAATATCACCAATATTTTTAAGTTAAGGGTGTGTTACTTTTCTTGTTATAACACAGTGACCAACAAAAAATTAAGGAAGTAAGGGTTTATTGTAGCTCACAGTTTGAAAATGAAATCCATCATCTCAGGTAGGCATGGCAGATTGAGTATGAGGCACCTTTGTGTCTGTGGGAAGGAACCACAGAGAAAGAAATGATTATGCTCAGCTCACTTTCTTTTTTTTACTTGTTCTAGGGCTTCAGTCCTTAGACTGGTTCAGCTCACAGTTAAAGTAGATCTTCCCACTTTATTAATTCCATTTAGAATCTCTTAGACATTCCCAGAATTTGTGAGATAGGTGATTGTAAATTTTGTCAAATTGACAATATTTTCATGTGTGTATGCGAGTATATATACATGTATGTATGTAAGTATTTGTACCACATGCATGTCTTATGCCTATGGAAGCCAGAGAGAATGTCAGGTTTCTTGAAAGTGGAGTTACAGGGTGTCAATCCACCATATGGTTTCTGGGAACTAAACCTGGATCCTCTATGACAAATGGAAAGTGTGTTATCATCTTTTCTTTTTTTTTTTTTTTTCATATTTTCATTATTACAATAAACACTGAATATAATCAACTTATAATGAAAAAAGAGTTTAGTTTTGTTAATAGTTCCAATACATGATTGATTTTAGCCTAAGGTAAGGTCACACAGAATAGAGGTTCATGGTAAAGCAAACCTGTTCATCTTAGGATGGAAGAGGGGTATATTTGTTTCATTTCACTGTATTATATAAAGGCCTTGTATATTGAATTCTGGAGGTTAAATGTTTTATTGAAGTTTAATTTACCTTCTGTTATGGACAGAACAAGTTTTTGAGATTGTCTTTTTCCAGTTACTATGTATCAATTAGAAAATGCCATGATTGAGGCTTGGTGGACCACACCTTTAATACCAGTGCTTAGGAGACAGTTGTGTAGATCTCTAGTTCAAAGTCAGTCTAGAGTAAGTTATAGGACAGCCAAGCTTAGGAAATGAAAGAGTTGGAAAACAGAAAGCTGGTGATAATGTAATAGAACAAGAGGGCCATGTTTCAGCCCCAGCAAGCAGACAGAACTCAGCAGCTTTGGCCATGTGGCTCTGGCTTTAGAGTCCAGAACAGAAGGGACTACTGGGAAAATTGGTGCTGGTTACCTGGAGCCAAGAAATTTGTGGTAATTAAGAAGAGACCAGCATCACTGAGGTGAAATCTTCTGGGAGGTGTTTTCTGAGAGCACAAAGAAGCTGTGTTCCAGAGATAGCCAAGGCTATTCCTCCTGCTGCATCTGTAACATGTAACAGTCATCCAGGTGGTACTAGTTTTGAAGGCATGAAGGGGTCATGAAGAACTGCTGAGTCTTGGCACTGTGAGAGGCCATGGAAAGCCATTGATGAAGGTGCAGCCTCAGTGGATGGGCCAGGACTGGAGGGGTCATGCAAAGGAATTGAGGCTTGTCACTAAAAAGAGAGACTCTGAGAGGCTACTGGTGAAGCCTAGTTGCAGTGACCCCAGTCTATTGGAGATGCCGGTACCATAGGATGATCACCAGAACAGCAGCAGAGCTGGAGAAGTGACACCAGCCCATTGGAGGAACTCAGGACATCATGTGTGGATCCCAGACATTGAAACAAGAAGTGTAAAATTGAAGTTGTTTTGGAGACCCCAATATGTTTGAGATGCCAGAGCCATAGGATATCTGCTGGGGAATGCTGCTAACAGGGAGTGGAAACAGCCCAGGAAAATAACTTTTTTTTTTGTAATCAACAAAGATAAAAAAGGAGTTGGAGATCTGAAGACCACTTTGACATCAGACATGAATGAAGAGGTTGGAGTTTGCCCAGCTGGTTTCCCGTCTTGATTTGGGGATTACAATTAAGTGATTGGACGGATCTCAGAAGAGACTTTTAACATTATTGAGACTGCTATAGACTATGGGGACTTTGGAAGTTGGACTAAATGTACTTTTTAATTATGCTATGGCTAGATAAGGCCCCCATAGGCTCATGTGTTTGAACAAGTCTATGGAGGGAGGCAGGGAGTGGAAGGCATTGTTTTGTATATGCTCAGCCCAGGGAGTGGCACTATTTGGAGGTTTGGCCATGTTGGAGTAGGTGTGTCACTGTGGGAGTGGGCTTTAATACCCTAGTCCTAGCTACCTGGAAGCCAGTATTCTGCTAGCAGCCTTCAGATGAAGATGTAGAACTCTCAGCTTCTCCTGCACCATGCCTGCCTGGATGCCATCATGTTCCTGCCTTGATGGACTGAACCTCTGAACCTGTAAGCCACCCCCAATTAGATTTTGTCTTTATAAGAGTTGCCTTGGTCATGGTATCTGTTCACAGCAATAAAACTCTTAAGACAAGGTCTCTGATCCAAAGAAAAAAGAAAAAAAAGAAAAGAAAAAAAGAAAATACCATGATTATTTTGAACCTTTTATAAAAGGCACCAACCACACTTTAGCATTTGTATAAATCTTCAGTTTTATAGTAAATAAATTTGAAGAGCAAAAAGCTGAATGTGGTGGCTCACACTTGTAATCCCACCACATGAGAAGCTAGGACAAAAGGATTCCTAAAACTTTTAGGCTTCTAGGCTAGCCTGTGCTACAGTGAGACTCTATTTGAAGAAATAAAAGTATAACTAACTAAATAAGAAAAGTTAAATGACATTATCAATGATTGTGATTTTTTTTTAGAGTATGTTATTTTTTTTTCCTGTGTTAGTATTTGATTATTTACTTGGATACACTGAGGTAATTTGAGAATACAGGACTCTATGTTTGATTAAAGACTTCTTAGCTAAGTTGTTTCCTTCACTTTCATTTATTTATTCATTCACTTATCTGCTCTTTCCACATTTTGTTCAGTATTACTTTGTCTAGATTACTTGGAGAAACTGTAAAGCGATTGTCTAGGAAGGATACATTTACACAAGACAAAATGTCTGTTCCAGAATTAAAGGGAGGAACTTCTCTTCTAACACTGCTTCTCTCTCTCTCTCTCTCTCTCTCTCTCTCTCTCTCTCTCTCTCTCTCTCTCTCTCTCTCTCTCTCTCTCTCCAGTGTGATTACTTTTCTGTAACTACTTCAGATTGCTTAACTTTTAGCTAAGAGACATAAAGGTAATTTTAAATCCTCATCATACCATGATACCATGGTATCATGTGCAAGGCAACTTGGCTGCTCCACACAATGGTATGGATGGTGGAAATTACAAAGATAAACTGACTTAGCATTGTGTGGACGGTCCTGTCAGCTGCACCTCACCTTGTTTCATGACTGTTGACTCATCTGTATACTGTTGCAGCCAGGAGCTTGATCCTGAGGGAAGAGACTAAATTGTGAGTAAAAGGAACTATAGCCCCAACATAATTGATCAGTAAGCTGCTGTTGAGTTAATTTTCATGAGAAGTATATGATTTCTAAAGAGTAAATAAAGGCAGCTGTTATAATTACAAAAATATTACAGTAACAATGAGTATGTGGCAGGAGATAGACTCATATGTTACTCCCTTAGAGAAATGAAAACAACTTGTTTTCTGCCATTGTTTATCATTTAAGAGTCTGTTTATTCTAAATAAGGAGCCACCATTATTTGTGTCTTTTAGTGCAGCTGCTGTATTCTGTCAGTGGATGAGGTGCCTCCACAGGTATTGGAGTAGGAGGTGGGCATGGACTTCATATTTAGAAGAATTGGAGTGTCCCATATAGGTGATAGGATATTATGGCTAGCTAATGAGTTCTTCTTCTTTTTTTTTTTTTTTTTTTTGCTTTTTTTTATTAGATATTTTATTTACACTTTAGATGCCATCCCCTTTCCCAATTCCGCCCCCCCTTAGGAAGCCCCTATCCCATGCCCCCTTTTCCTTTTTGCATTTATACATTTTTTAAAAATGTTAATCATAGGCTTTATAAGTTTGGTATTGCTCAATCAGAGGTGTAACCCACTACCCAACCTAGATATATCAACTATCTTTGACTGGTGGAGATACATGAACATCTGCCTCCCTGTCTCCCCCCTCTTTCTCTCTTTCATCACCTAGCTTCTCCTCTCCTTCTTCTCCTCTTCTTCTTACCCCTTCTCTTCCTCTCAGTACTCCTCCCACCTTAGCTCCTCCTACATATCACCCTTCCTGTTAAAATGAAACTTTTCTCTCAAAATACAATTAGAGCATAATTATGCCAATTTGTACCAGTGAGGTACAAGATAGTCCTAATACCCAGTCCATCATTTTGTTGACTAACCAGCACCTCTGTTGTCTATCCTAACTAAAACATTTAGTTCTGAACCTGGCTTTAGGATGAATGTCAGCTGATGACCATCCATTCAAATCTTTTCTCTCAAGGTAAATAGCCAGGATTGGCTATGAGGCTATAAGTTTTCAACCCCGTCAGAAATCCAGAATGACTGAGTTAACTATAATTGTGGGAAGCACAACAGCTAATGTGTTCTTATATAGTATTCTAGAGCAAGGTGATGAGTACTAGAGTATAATCTACATTGTTGCTGAACTTCAGACTCCGGTTTTCTGTTTACCTATATGTCCCCACACCTCAAATTCAACATGCACATGAATTTTCTTCCTCTCTTTCTTATATTCTCTCTGGTTGACTCTACCACATCCAGCCAACTGCTAAATCTAATCAACTCTGTATCCTTAACTATATCTCAGATCTGTGTACCTTTTTAGTGCTAAAACTATCCAGTGGCTTGTTGGGATTGTCATGGTTTCCATGTCACTAACCCGGCTTCCACCTTCTCCACTAATCCTTCTCCACCTTCCACCATTCTAAACACTTGTAATTTTGTGCTGCTTCTGGGGTTGAGCTTTTAAGACTGAGCCAAGACCTAAGTGTGTGTTTTTTTAAAAGTTACCAAGCCTAACAATTTTTAAAATACAAATTGTTAAACAACATCCAGAATTTATCTTCTGAAGGGATTCTACTATGGAATGCCTGAGGAGGTGGCCCAAGATACACAATTTGAACAAGCTTCCAACTAGTCATAAAAAGCAAGTGTGAAGTACCCTCATATGTTAAGGGTAATATATAAAACAGTGGCACCCGAACTGGCTTGTTCTTAAGCAGCCGCCATGTTCCCAACTAGACAAGGCCTGAGGCCAAGAATGGTGGCATGCTTCTGCTGCTGCTTGACTCAGACCATGGCTCAGGCCAGCCAGAAGCACCAGCCCTGGAACCCAGGAGATGCCATTGTGGTGGCTAGATCAGCCAATCCACCATGCTGTCCACAATGCTTGGCTGAGCCCAGATAATACACGCCATCCCATGGTACCTGGTAGAATGAAGACTCTTAATACTTAATGGCTATCCAATCAGTACATATATTTGGTAATGCTCAATTAACAAGATGCCCAAACAATTAGAATTGTTACCCAATACTAACCTTAGATAAAATTTGTTACCCAAGACTGTTCTGGATGCATCCATAGTTCTCCATGGCTGCTACATCTCACCTCTCTCTCCACCTAGCTCCTCTTCTTCCTTCTCTTCCTCTTAAATTAGCTCCTCCCAAATTACCAACTTTCATTGTAAAATGTGTGTGTGTGGGGGTATCCTGCTACAGTCATATATGATTCCACAATGCTGTACAACACCGTTGATTACCCTCCAGCTTCCCAGTGCCTTTTAAACTCATGTTCTAAATTTCCTCATGGGACAAGCTACATCATACTTCAAAGTCTCTTGACTGTCTTCTCTTCAAATCCATTTCTTGTTGCCATTACTACTTGCCAAATAATAAAAGGCTAGTCACATTTCAAGGGCCTATTTGAACGCCTCTTTGTGGCTGCCTCTTTTCTCCCCAGCAGTTGGTGTATCCCTTACTATGTGGAAGAAAAACTAGTCGCTCAGGACCCCAAGACAAAGTTCTCTCAGCACAAGGCATATTTATTTGCACTAAAGGGACAGAGAGCAGAGAATAAGAGACAAAGACAGGAGAAAAAAGTCAAGGTAGAAGGGGAAGGGAACAAGAGAGGGGGCAGGTGTATTTGTCTGGGAAGGGAACAAAAACTACTTCTGGCTGGACCTGAGACAGATGTGGCCCATAGGCAAATGAAAATTTATAAAGAAAAAGGAGGAAACCCTGCTTAAAATTAAAGTGTTTAATTTTAATTGGGCATGTTAATTAGTTGAGCCAAAAGGGACTTTTGATTGCAGGACTTGAATGCTTTGATAACTGAACCTTGGTAGTCATAGTCAGCCTTAGAAGGAGGAAGTGACCAAATAAGGAAATAGACCTCGGCAGCTAACTTTAGGAATGTAATCTCATGGCAGAGGGAATTGGGGTGAAGGGCAAGGCCTGCTCAAACCATGTTTACCAGGCCTCTCTGGCCAGAGTCCCTTTACTATGTGTAGCAGTTTTATATTATGTTTCAGATTTTGGCTTTTCTTTGTGTCTTATTAGACTCAAAAACTTGGTAAAGAATAATTTTGTTTCTGTTCCTAGCATAACATCAATTTTTAAAGTGATTTTATTTTTTTAAGATTATAATTATATAATTTTTTCCTTCCCTTTTCTCTCTCCAAAACATCCTATATATCCCTCCTTTTTCTCTTTCAAATTCATGTTAGTATGTATGTATGTATGTATGTATGTGTGCATGTGTGCGTGTACACACACACACACTCACACACATTTCTAAATACAACCTGTTGAGTCTGTACGCTACTTATGTATGTTTTCAGGACTGACGGTTTGGTATTGAATAATCAGTTGGTGTTTTCTCTGGGAAAGACTGTTTCTCCCACTCTTAGCATTTCATAGTTGTCTGTAGTTCTTTGTTTAGGGTAGGGGCTTTGTAGTCTTTGCCCATTTTAACATTCTATTGTATTTGATTAGCTCATGTTAAGTCACTCACGTTAGTAATTCTTTATGAGTTTAGTTTTATCATGGCTAGGAGACAACAGCCTCACAGCAAACTCCCTGATCTTCTGACTCTCTAATTGTTCTGGTCTTTCTGCAATGTTCCCTGGGCTTTAGATTTGGAAATTGTTTTTGCAGATCTATTGGAGCTGTTTTCTATTACCTGGCATTTTGATTGATAATGGTTTTCTATAATAGTCTCTATGTTTGTTGCAAACAGATGTTTCCTTGATGAGAGGTGAGGACCACACTTATCTGTGGGTATAAGTATAGTATTTAAAATGTAGTTAGGGATTATGTTTGTTTAGTAAAGTGGTAGTTGTAGGTTCTTTTTAAAGATTCATGACTTCATTAGTCTGGGCGGTTGACTAGGTTTCTAGTACCAGGCCTGATTTCTCTCTTGTTACTTAAATTCAGTTAGGGAGCTGTTAGTTACCACTAAAGTATGTACGTCAATATTATATTGGTGGGATAAAAAGTATACATGCCATTGCTGTACCCATAGGGTTATTGTGCCATGTTAGCTGTTATAGTTCATAGGCATCAGAGCTGAGTAAGACTGTTAGTTAGTTTTCTCCCTTGGAAGTTGCATAGCTTCTAGTACCATGAAAGCTAATTCTCAGGGAGAAGCCATTCAGGTCAGCTCCAAATCAGGGGTATGTGGACTCTGTACATGGTGTCTTCAGCAATAGAGACTTGCTTTCTACCTCTGTGGAAACAACAAAGGGTAATAGCAGTAGTCTACAATGTTTATAGCAATAATATAGTATCTTTTGGACAACCCTGACCAACAACTCCAAAGGAGGGCTTTATATTCCTCATCTTGTGGGTTTTGTTAGATGATCTTTGAGTCTTCAAAGGAACATTGTCATTCCAGATGAGAAAATATTGTTTAAACTATTTATTTATATTTAAATATTAAACTTATGCTTATACACAGACTTATGTATAAGACTTATGTTTAAGTAGATAGTTAATGGTATTATTCTTTACCAGTTTGTCAAATATCCTTACTGTTATTTTTACCCTCACCACTCCTTTCTCTGTACTTATCTCCCTCCCTCTCCCTAATTAGAGCTCCCCTTTCCTCTTTCCCCCAGTCAGATCACTTGCACCCTTCTGTTCTCTGTCTCACCTATACTAAGAACAGTCCTTTGTATTTTTCTGATTTTTGCAGTTATTCCAGGATATATACTCATATCTGAAGATTTGGAGCTAGAAGCCTCTGATATCTTCCTGGGTCTGAATTGTCTCATACAATATGATCTTTTTCTTTACTACTGAAAAGTATCCCATAGTGTAGATGTACCACATCTTCATTATCTAGTTATCACTTGAAGGACATCCTTTTCCATTTCCTAGCTATTTGAATAGAGCAGCTATGAACATGGATGAGTAAGAAGCATTTGTAGAGTAGAATGTGACAGATAGCAAGGAGTGGAATAGCTGAGTCATAAAGTAGATTTGTTTTTAGCTGTTTGAGAATTCTCCACACTGATTTCCATAGTAGCTGCACCTGATTGCAGCCCCAACAACAGTAATGGAGGGTTCCCTTTTTCTCACACCCCTTCCAGCATTTGATGTTGGTTGTTTTATTGCTCTTTTGTTTGCCATTCTCACTGGGGCAAAATGAAATCTGAAAGTTGAATGATAAGTATTTCCTTAATCACTAGGGATTGTGAACACTTTTTGATACATTTCTTAACCTTCATACCCCCAACTCCACCCCAGCTTTCAAGAACTCTCTTTTTAGGTACTAAAACAAATAGTATTATTTGTTTTATAGTATTAACAAATAGGCCACTTGAATTTTTATTCTTTTTTTTTTTGAGCTCTTTATATGTTCTTTATAATTGAGGATATTCATCTGTCAGATGTACAGCTGGCAACAATTCTCACTCTGTGGGCTTCCTTTCCACTCACCTGATTGTTTAACTACACAGAAGGTTTTTAATTTTATGAGGTCCTTCTGGTCTATTATTGGTTTTAATTTTGGGGCAAATGGAGTACTATTCAGAAAGTCCTTTCTTACATTTCTATCATGTAGGATAGTCTTTATCTTTTCTTCTAGCAGTTTCATTGTTTTGGGCTTAACATTTGGGTCATTGATCATTTGGAGTTAGTTTTCATGCAAGGTGATAGATACAGGCCTAATTTCATTCTTCTGTATGTGGACATCCAATTTTCCCAGCAGCATCTGTTAAAGATGCTTTCCCCAACACACACACACTTTTTGAGGGGACATCTTTTTCAAATATTTAGTGGCTGAAGTTATGTATACCCATGTTTGGGTCTTCAGTTTTGTTCCATTGATGGACTTGTCTGTTTTTGTGCCAGTACTATATTGTTCTTATTACTGTGCTTCTACAGTTTCTTTTAAGATCAGGAGTAGTCATCCCTCCAGCATTGGATGGTTGGTTTGTTTTTACCACTGGATTGTTTTGGCTATCTGGGGTCTTTTGTGGTTTCATATGAATTTTTGGATAGGTTTTTTCTGTTTCTGGATGGTGTTGCCTATGGGTTTATAGCATTTATTATGTTGAATTATGATTGCTGTAGATCCATAATTTCTAGGAATTTTATCATAAAGGCATGTTAGATTGTATCAAAGACTTTTTTCTGCCTCCATTGAGACGATCATATGATTTTTGTCTTTAAGTTCATGTGTATGTATGGTAAACCATCCCTGCATTTCATGGATAAAGTCAACCTGACCATGGTGAATAATATTTTTCATATATGTCCATATTCTGTTTATAAGTATTGCAAGTTCATCAGAGATACTAGTATATGTGTGTGTGTGTGTTTGTGTGTGTGTGTGTGTATTTGTTATTGTGTCCTGTTGCCATAAATACTTAAAACGGCAGCACCCAATCTGGCTTGCAGTTACAGAGCCACCATGTTCCCAACTAGGCTAGGCCTGAGGTCACAAGCAGCAGCGTGTTCTTGCTGCTACCATGGCTCAGACCTCCCACTCAGGCGGCTAGAGACACCGGCTCTGCCAGCCACAAGACACCAGCGTGGGAGATGGCTCTGCCAATCTTCCATGCTGTCTCCTCAAAGCTGAGCTGAGCCCAGACCATCTCACCATCCACGCAGTACCAGATAGAAAACGAGACTCTAATGTTTAAAGATTATCCAATAGCTATATATATTTGGTAATATTTAAATAACAAGATGCCCACACAATTAGAAGTGTTAACCAATTAACTAACCTAGATTTAAGTTGTTACCCAGGGCTGCTCCTGATACATGCATGGTTCTCCATAGCTCCTACATCTCTGCCTCTGTAGTTTTTCCTACATTGGTGAACAGTAAGATTTTGTTGAAGGGAAGAGGAAAGCAGAAAATAAAAATGAATTTGGGGGCCATGGCACTGGGTTCTGGTTGCTTTTATGAAACAAACCCTTTGGGCATGATTACTCTATCTGAGTTAATGTGAAGGGGAAATTTTAGGAACTTGAAAAATAAAGCTAAGTGATCTAAGTTAAGAAATAAATCTAGGAGGGAATATTAGATTTCCTAATCTGTTAGGATATACAGTGTAGGACAACCTTGGGACCACTTGCCAGTTTCCAAGCACCTGGCCAGTTATCATGAGAGAGGTACTAAGTGGTGCTACATCTCCAGGGATTACCAGACAAGAAGCATAAAATCTAAATTGAAAGAGTTGGGAGAATTCAATTCATTTTATTTGAGGAAACTGCATTTATTTCTAAAACTAAGTCTTAAGACTTAGTTCGGATGAGCGATTTTGTCTCTTCCTCTGTACACCTCATTCAGCAAGCTTCTGCTGTAGGGATGAATTCATTGCCAGCAGTGAGGTCTGTGAAATGCAGCGCCACCTAGGGATTAACAGTGTTCATAAAGCAAGTGATCTTAAAATAAAGATACATTAGACTTGTCGCGGATTCAAATAATGGAATTAATTTCTAAGATTGTTTTATAATATGAAATTAATGTAATTTCAAGTAGTGTCTGTTCCTAGTTCATTATAAAGACAACTAAATGTAGAGTTCTCTTGCAATATATTTCACTAAAGAGAAAAGTTGGGAAGACAGTAGTACACACCTGTAATTTGCGAACTGGAGAGAGAGAGGCAGGAAGACTATCACAAATTTGATGCTAATGCAATCTACATAGCAGGTTACAAGCCATCCAGAAATAGTGCCAGCATCCTATTTCAACAAAACAAACAAGAGGGAGAACACTGATCATCTCTCTTCTCTTGAAAGAGATCAAGTAGTAAATCAAAATATTTAACCTTTTGTTAAAGAGAAAGAATGACCTGTTGCTGTTATGTGAGTATATTGGTGTTGATCAAAATTTATATAGAGAGCCAGGTGTGATAGTACATACCTTTAATTCTATTATTATTATTATTATTATTATTATTATTATTATTAAATTTATATACAAAATGTTGTTCTCCCTCCCCGCCCCCAGTCTCCTCTAACAGAGTTCTTGGCCCTACCTCTCCTCCCCTACCCCTCTGAGAGGGTGCCCTCCCTGGGCATTTCTCCTTCCTGGGCATCAAGTCTCTACAGGATTAGGCTCATCTTCTCCCACTGAGGCCAGACAAGGCAGTCCTCTGCTACATATGTGCCAGGAACCACAGATCAGCCCATGTATGCTCTTTGATTGGGGGCTTAGTCTCTGGGAGCTCCCAGGGGGTCCAGGTTAGTTGACACTGTTGGTCTTCCTATTTGGTTGTCATCCCCTTCACTCCTTCCCTAACTCTTCCATAGGTTTTCCCAACCTCAGTTCAATGGTTGGCTGTAAGTATCTGCATCTGTCTCAGTCAGCTGCTGCTAGAGCCTCTCAGAGGACAGCTATGCTAGGCTCCTGTCTGCAAGCACAACATAGCATCAGTAATAGTGTCAGGGTTTGGTGCCCACCCATGGGATGGATCCCAAGTTGGGCCTATCACTGGATGGCATTTCCTTCAATCTCTGCTCCATTTTTGTCCCTTCATTTCTTTTAGACACGAGCAATTTTGGGTCAAAATCTTTGAAGATGGATGGGTGACTCCATCCCTGCACTGGGGGCCCTGTCTACCACATGGAGGTGGTCTCTTCAGGTTCTGTCTCCCCACTGTGGGCATTTTAGCTAAGGCTACCCCCACTGAGTCCTGGCAATCCTGCCCGCCCCCCATACCAGGTCTCTGATAATTTCTAGAGGTTCTCTCTACTCCTTACTCCTGGCAGCTGCATATTTCCATTCATTCTCCTAGCCCTCTGGGCTTCTTTCCTGTCTCCCCCCCAACCCCATACCTGATCCTATCTTCCTTTTCTCTTCCTCCTCCCCTCTTTCACCCAGGTCCCTTCCTCTCTCTGCCTCCCATGATTATTTTGTTCCCCTTCTAAGTGGGATTGAAGCATCCTCACTTGGGCCTTCTTTGTTGCTTCAATTCTTAGGTTGTGGGGTGTATCATGGGTATTCCATACATTTTAGCTAATATCTACTTATCAGTGAGTATAGACCATGCATGTCCCTTTGTGTCTGGGTTACTTCACTCAGGATAATATTTTCTCCCATTCATTTGCCTGCAAAATTTATGATGTCCTCATTGTAATTAGCTGAAGAGTATTTCATTGTGTAAACAAACCACATTTTCCGAATCCATTCTTCAGTTGAGGGACTTCTGGTTTGCTTCCAGTTTCTGGCTATTACAAATAAGGCTGCTATAAACATAGAAGAGCACGTGTCCTTGTGGTGCTGTGGAGCATCCTTTGGGCATATATGCCTAGGAGTGATATATAGCTGGGTCTTCGGGTCTGTATCTGATAGAGAGCTGATATCCAAAATATATAAAGAACTCAAGAAGTTAGACTCCAACAAACCAAATAAACCAATTAAAAAATGGGATACAGAGGTAAACAGAATTCTCAATAGAGAAATCTCGAATGTCCGAGAAGCGCTAAAAGAAACGTTCAACATCCTAAGTCATCAGAAAAGTGTAAATCAAAATCACCAGAGCTTCCACCTTATACCAATCAGAATGGCTAAGATCAAAAACTCAAGCAGCGGCACATGCTGGCGAAGATGTGGAGAAAGGGCAACACTCCTCCATTGCTGATGGGACTGCAAACTGGTACAACTACTCTGAACATCAACCTGCTGGTTTCTCAGAAAACTGGAAATAGTTCTACCTAAAGACTCAGCTGTACCACTACTGGGCACATACCTTTAATTCTAACTCTGGAGACAGGGCATGTGAATGTCTGTGAGTTCAGTAGTAACTCCTCTACATAGTGAGTTCCATTTCAGCCCAGAATATAAAATGATGCTGGGTTTTTTTTTTTTAAACCTCATGAATAAATTTGACTCTTATAAACCTCTGAGGAATGTAAGTAGTTATTCAGCTTAATGATGTTTTCCCCACTTACTTTCCACCCCTGTACATTCTTTGGTAAAGGAGCTATTCAAATATTTTTTCATGTTTTTATCTTTTCCATGTGTATGTGTGTACAGTATATGTGTTTGCATGTATGTGGGTACAATTGTATGTGGGGATGCGTGTTGTGCATGTGTGTGTGTGTAGGCCTAAGGTTGATGTAAATTGGGAATCTTACTTGATTGCTTTCCACATTTATTCTCTCTCTGTCTGTATATCTCTGTCTGTCTGCCTATCTGTCTTTGGCAGAGTCTCTCTCAATTATATCTAGAGCCTACTAGAGTAGAGATTCTCTGTTTCTGCCTTCCAAGTCTGGAGTTACAGGAGAGGCGTATTTATGTAAATTCTGAGGATCCACATGTCTGTCTTGTTGCTTGCATGGCAAGCACTTTAACCATTGAACCATCTCCTCAGTTCCTTTTTTAATTTTTAAATAGATTTTTCATATTATTCAATTGAATTCTTTACGTATTCTCAATACAATCATTTTTTAGATGAATGTTTGCTAAAAATTTTTTCTCAGTACCTCATCGGTTCATTTTCTTAGCATCCTGTTTCAAAAAGGAAAGTTTACACTGTCTAAAAATTAATTTATCATGTCTGTAATTTATAGTATCTCTTAACAATCCCAGGCCACAAAGGGTTTTCATTGTATGTTGTAAATTTCAGCAAGACTCTTTATTTTTTTATCCTGTATTTTGACTTTACTTTTTTATTATTTTATAATTTGGCCTGTTATATTTAAGTATGTAATCCATTCAAGTTAATTGTTTTAGATAAGGATCAAGTTCATTTTTAATATAGATTCTTCAGTACTCTTTGTTAATGTATTATACTTCTCCCTGAATGTTTATTTGTATATATGTTATTTATGTGTTATATCTGTGTGTATGTGCCATGTGTGTGCCTCTGGCAAAGGGAGAGGTGTTAAATCCCATGGAACTAATGTTATAGTCAGTTGACAACTGCTCAACATAAGAGTTGGGAATCAAATTCAGGTCTTCTGGAAGAGCAACAAGTGCTCTTAACCACTTAGATAACTGTTCAGCCCCATACTTATCTCTTGTAATTGCCTGGATAACTTTATTAAAAGTCACTTGACTATGTCCACGTGGATTATCTTCTCATTTAATAAAAACCTTCCTTGACTCCATGTGACTATTAACTAAAAGTGTATCACTTTTAATTCACAGTGGTGCTTTTCAAGAGCTGTAGATTAGATTTGCTGTTTGAACTTCCTCTCTTTTCTCACATAGCAGTCCTCCTCTACTGTTCCACCAAGACAGCTCTCCTCAGAATCATCACACTATTCTTTTTTCAAAAAAAATTTTTGTTGATCCTTTGAGAATTTCACATCATGTATCCCAATCCCACTTATCTCGCTGTCCCCTTGTACCCACCCTCCACCCTTGCAACACCCCCAACAGACTAAAAAAATCTTATTGTAGAAAGTGTAGTGTGTCAGTGTGCTCCACAGTATGCCCTTTTGTCCACACTTCTTTGCTTGCTCATTCATTACAATGTTCATTACTGTGACTTGTTCATCTGATATGAGGCCTCTGGCATCTGCTACTCTGGCTGCTGGAACTTCATTATTCTGAAGTCTGCTGGTACATAGGTTTATCCTTAGCTCAGGTGATTCTCTATAGTCTTGCCTAAAATAGCTCCCCCTTGTCCTTCCCTATTCATTTATGCTTATTTCTTAAATCCCAGTACCTTTAGGATTCTGACAAAAGCCTCTTTTCTTCTCATTCTGAGGGGATCCCTGCAGGAATCCAGGCAGGGAGTGAATCCTAAGAAGAAGTAAGAATGAAAATTCAGTGCAGATTGACTTCATCAACCTGGATCAGACTTTGGGGAGCTTTAATGAAAGGCAGTTTATTCCTAATGGATTTAAGCCCAGTACAGTTTGGGAAATAAAAAGTTTCCTGGTGTAATACTATTCCTGTTGTATAAGGAAGAGTAATTATGCATTGAAACTCAACTGTTTATATGTGCATGGCATTCCTTCCAACAAGATGAGTTCTAGAGATAAGCTACCTTAAGAGATAAGAGATAAGCTTAAGAGATAAGAGATAAGCTTAAGTGCCAAGGGTTAGGCCATCAAGTAGATAGCACAGAGGTCATTTAGGCTATTGGCCACCTCTGGTCCTGGTTGTAGGAACTTGATGTGGTCTGGCCCAACAGATAACTCAGATCACTAGACTATTAATCACTTTCTGCCCTCAGCTTTCTGCATAGAAGAACAGGTTTTTCATCTTACCCATTAGAAAGACAATCCAGTATGCTTACCATTCCTGGTTTCCCTGGAGATCTCTGTAGGCTCAAGGACCTCCTTGCTGTGCTCCCACCATTCTGTATTTCATTCTTATCCTCATCTCTTCCTCCAGGAGAAGAATCTCAAATTTACACCTTTTATATTTGGTTATGCACATCTATCTACAAGTCTGAAACCTGCTGAAACAAAAGTGCCTTGTATATGTTTTGTTCACATTTGTCTTCCCATGTTTAGCACATTGAACTTCATAGAAATTTATAACTGTTTACTTAGTGAACAAATAAATATATGAAAAACTAATCAAACTTGAGAGCATATATCTTATTCTAAGTGTAATACTTTAATGCCACCCTTTTGCTAATATTACCACATTTAATCAGTATATCTAGGCACATAAAGTACATTTACTCTATAATCACCTAGTTTGTCTCCACTGTGGCTTAGTGTTGCTCTTACACTTGGTAAGGAGACTCAGGAGAAAGATGCAGGAAGGAGATTTTGATCTGGGATGGGAAGAAGTTTACAGAGCAAGAAAATATTTCTCTAAATTTTGCAGATGCTGTTCCTGATGTGTTTTATTCCATAATTTCCTACAAGAATAGTCTATATGAATTGAGAATAAAATATTTACTGGCTCTGTTAAATTCTGATTACAGGAAGAGGAAAAATACTTATAAAGACTTAAAGTTTAAAAAACAGTATATAATACTTAAAGCCCTAAAAAAATTCTCTAGCATTATATATAGGAAGATGTAAGCTGGATAATATTGCTTCCTTTAGATCTAGTATGATCCATATTTTTACAATGATCTGAGTCATGTCAAAGAATATATTTGCTACAATGATAGATGTGGAATGGGACCTAAGCTTTGTTGAAGAGAACTGATGGAGGAGTGTAAGCTTGTTGCTACTCTCAAGAAGCTCACAACTTCAGAGAAACTAGGCACACAGCCCCAACCAATAGATAAACAACATCTATAAGGAGGTTAAGAATATCCATTGCAAATTGCTTGGCACAATAAATAAGGTATTTTGCCAATAAACATGGTTTTATACTTGCCTAGCACAGTAAGCAATTTCATAAGCATTTAGGGATTTTTCTATATATGGCTAGAATATGTAGTTCGTTATATTTTTCTGTCTCTTTCTTTCCTATATTTCAGTGAACGGTTTCTGGTGAGACTGAACAAGAATGGTGGGCCAAGGAACCCAGAGAAGATAGAACGAATGTGTGCCCTTTTTACAGTATGTGCAAATTCTCTTTTCCCTTTATGAGTTGACTCTAACCAGTGGCCTGCTGTATGGATATTGTTACTCTGGAAACAAACATCTGTTCATATCCCCATCCCCACTGGTGAGAATAGGAAATTGAGTTAGGTTTTTATCAAGTTTTAATGAAATATTTGTAGAGAACTTCAATTAGTTATGGATTTTAATTGAAATTTTATTTGAAAAATCAAGTAGTTTTCACTAATGTAGATGTTATAAGATATTGCATACAAATCTGTGGTGTTCATGGCATCCACCAGATCTACAATTAGAGGAGCCTTTTAGTAAATGCATGTAAACTAACCAGGCCTCTGTTACATAGCAAATGGAACATGTTTTTCTACTTTCATCTGCACTTTAGATTTTCCCAAATAACCCTGTTATTACTCCTGGTCTCCACTCTTAAAGCCATCACCTCAGAAGGCAAATTTGCTCATTGAAACTTAATTTTATAATACTACACTTTTGTGTTCTCCAAAGCAGCTTTAGTTTTATTAAGTAAAAACTATCTACATTTATTTATTTGAATTAATTTATTGAAGACTAAAACAGAGGGTGACACAGTTTAAAGCACTTGGACCCTTGTAGGTTCTTTGACCTATTTCAGTGATAAGATACTCCAAGCTCACTGGCTAGCTTATGTTTGTTAATAACTATCTAGTTAGAAGGTAGAGGTTAGAAGATTAGCAAGATGCTAACAAAAACCAAACACAACAAAACAAAAAGCTTCCTGAGTTTAAGAAGGTATGATAAGTCTCATAGTGTTAGTGTCCTTGCATATGGCCTATGACTGGTAGGTGGAAAGACATCTTACAGCTGACTTGATGCCTCTCAAAGGCAAAGAGCATTTATCTGAGTATCTAACATGTGACTAATCTCTTCACCCACTTTCAGATCATCTACTACAACTTAATCTTTCAAAATGTCAAATGCTGGTACTGCAGAATGAGAAACTACATTCACAGTAATAGTTTTCACTGAAGATGCTCTCTGTGCTCGCCATATAGGGAAAATACATACAGCAAATGTAGCTAAGCTCCAGTAATGTTCTGTCTGTGTCTAAGCTAAGCATTGAGACCTTACATTATCTCCTAGAGTATGTAAGAAGGTGGAATAGAGAAAGCAAACCCATCACAATTATTGAGGGAGTTAAAATGGCTAATCTAGAAAGAACAGTACATCCTATTCAGCATCAAACTGAAGAAGTAAAGACTCTATATTGTAGTGAATGGGATTTATGTTAACTGAGGACTTTTGAAGTGAGAGTGCCTGACAGAGGTCTCTTTGAGGCCTCATTTCTAAAACAGAAAGAGAATGTCAGAAGAGGTTTTCCTAGACTTTCATACCCTCAGATTTTCTTGTAAACAAGAGGCCACTGAGGCCAGACAAGGCAGTCCTCTGCTACATATGTGCCAGGAACCACAGATCAGCCCATGTATGCTCTTTGATTGGGGGCTTAGTCTCTGGGAGCTCCCAGGGGGTCCAGGTTAGTTGACACTGTTGGTCTTCCTATTTGGTTGCCATCCCCTTCACTCCTTCCCTAACTCTTCCATAGGGTTTCCCAACCTCAGTTCAATGGTTGGCTGTAAGTATCTGCATCTGTCTCAGTCAGCTGCTGCTAGAGCCTCTCAGAGGACAGCTATGCTAGGCTCCTGTCTGCAAGCACAACATAGCATTAGTAATAGTGTCAGGGTTTGGTGCCCACCCATGGGATGGATCCCAAGTTGGGCCTATCACTGGATGGCATTTCCTTCAATCTCTGCTCCATTTTTGTCCCTTCATTTCTTTTAGACATGAACAATTCTGGGTCAAAAGTTTTGAAGATATTTTGATGACCCCATCCCTGTACTGGGGACCTTGTCTACCTACTGACAGTGGTCTCTTCAGGTTTCATCTTCCCACTGTTGGGCGTTTCTGCTCAGGTTACCCCCATTGAGTCCTAGGAGCCTCTCATATCCCAGGTCTCTGGTACTTTCTAGAGGTTCAACTCGCTCTCCAACCCCAACCCCTGGCAGCTGCATATTTCCATTCATTCTCCTGGCCCTCTGGGCTTCTCTCCTGTTTTCCCCAATACCTGATCCTGCCCTCCTCTACCCCTCTGCCAAAGAGGTCCCTCTGCTTTCCATGATTATTTGTTCACCCTTTTAAATGGGATTGAAGCATCCACACTTGGGCCTTCCTTCTTGTCTCCCCGGTGTTCTTAGTTATGGCAGACCTCCTGTGAAACAGATAGGTTGGGGGCAGGGGAAGGAGCAGGCACACCAATCTGCAAAGGGTTCAGATGCAGGTGCAGACAGAAAGGAAGATGAGGCTAAGGCAGAGCAGGCTAGATGGGTTGGGGAAGGGAAGCTAACCTGTATGGTTCAGAAGTCTCAAGTCTAATGGAGGTAGAGGGAGAGGAAGCAGGAGAATGGAGGTTCCCCTGGGATAGCAGGCTGTTCAGAGCTACTTGTCTTATGGCCCAGAGCCAGCAGGGAAGATGGGTAGGGGAAAGGAATGTTACTTGTATGGTTCAGGAGTCTCAGATCTGATTGGGATTTTTCTTAGACGTGAAAGGGAAAGCATGAAAACTTGTCTCATGAAAAATAAAAGTTCCTCCATCTGGTATTACTAAGTCAGAGTAAGCTGCAAGTGGGGAACCTGATTGATAGATCTGAAAGATAGATCTGAAACCAGTAGATGGTAGATAGGTAGGTAGGTGGGTAGACGTGTATATGAATATATATGAAATTTTTGTGAAAGTTTTACTGTTCCTAGTGTGATGCTCTAAATAAGAAAATAGCAACTGTGTTACTTCACAGTAATAACATAAATATAAAATAAGTAAATATAAAAATTTAGACTGATTTTTGTAACTCTTCAGCTTTAATGTTTCTGATTTGGAATCAGATTTGTTTACTTAAAAGAAGCTCTTTAAATTTCCCAATAAAATTATTTTCAGGGCCAGTAAGATGATGCAGTGCAT
Source organism: Arvicanthis niloticus (assembly GCF_011762505.2). Lineage (NCBI taxonomy): Eukaryota > Metazoa > Chordata > Mammalia > Rodentia > Muridae > Arvicanthis > Arvicanthis niloticus. Next base: position 27,225,542 of record NC_047678.1, on the reverse strand, counting down.
AATGTAGTTGCTGCCAAGCCTGATGACCTGAGTTTGACTCTAGTTCTTGCATGGTGGAAGGCAAAAACTGGTTCATGCAAGTTGTACTCTGACCTCCACATGCTTGCCACCATACACATGCTTCTTCAATCAATCTATCAGTGAAAAAATATTTTAACCATTATAACTTGGTACAGATAATAAATATAATAAATAATCTAAATTTAGACCCAGATATTTTATCAAGATTTCACTAAGACCAAATTAAACTCATTTACAGGAAATATGGCAAATATATAATAATGATTTGGGGACAGTGGTATGAATATAAAGTTAGTATAAAATAACTTTTTAGATTAGTCATTAATGAGCTTTTTAATATTTTTGCTACATTTTATTTTACTGAACATTTATCTCTTAAATGGTTTTACATGATGACAAACATGGATGATTTCCATTGTGAAACTTTTGTAGCTACTTTATTAAGTGATCTAAATGAGAACTAGAAGAATACTATCAATAGAATAAAATTTTAAAGAAATTTATTCAAGTTTTCACTATATAAATATTTTAACAGTTTTTATTTTAATAAAAATTTTTATGTAGTGCATTTTGATATTTCCCAAGATAGTTTCAAGATCCTTCCCAACCTTCCTACCCATCTAACTCATGTTCTCTCTCAAAAAAAAGAAACATTAAAATAAAAAAAACCCAATAAGACAAAAAATAACCAAAAAAATAAAATGAAACACCCCACCTACACACAGAAACACACACACGTACACACGCACACACGCAGAAACAGGGAGTCTGTTTTATGTTGGATAGATATTCCTGGGCATGAGGCCTGCCCTGGAGTATGGTTGATATAGCCAGTGACCACTCCAGAGGAGAAAGCTAATTTTTCTCTTCTCTAGCAGGTTTTAGTTGCAAGTAGCATCTTAGTTAGAAGTGGGACTTTGTGCTCACTTCCCCTTCTGGGATCTTTTGAATGGTTGAGCCTGTGTAGGTCTTATAGATGCTATTGTAGTCTCTGTGAGTTCATATGTGCATCAGTTCTGTTGTGTTTGGAAGATACTGTTTCCATAGAATCATCCATAATGTGTGGACCTTACAGTCTTTCTTCCTCTTTGGCATAGATCCTTGATCCTTGAGGGGAGGGGCTTGATAAAGATATCCCATTTAGGACTGAATCCTCCAAAGTATCTCATTCTTTGTACACTGTCCAGTTCTGGGTCTCTGTGTTAGTTTCCATCTATTGCAAGAAGACATTTCTCCATTGAGGGTTGAGCAAGGCACATACATATAGGTATAGCAGTATGTTACTAGGAATCATTTTATTGCTATGTTTCTTTAATAAAATAATAGCAATAAGTTTTCTCCTAGAGCCCATGACTTATCTGGTTCTTGGCCATTTGAGCAGTGTCAGGCATGAAATCTATCTCATGGAGTGGACTTTAAATCCAATCAGAATGTGGTTGTTACTCCTAAGATTTGTGTCGCTGTTGTACCAATATTCCCTGTGGGCAGGTTGCTGTTGTCATGGGTTTTATACATGTTTGATATTGATGATTGTAGTATATAGAGTACCTTCCAGCATCTCTTTAGTTAGGAAGGGCTAACTTCTAGTTGAGCACTAGCTTGATTTTTCATTTTAATAACATAAGTAAGAAGTGTTTTCTGTAATAGGGCCTCTACTCTGTATAAATCTTGTATTAAGTGTTGTCTTCTATAATCTCCCTTCTCTTACCTGTAATATATACTGAAAGCAAACTACTAATAAAGTTCAAATGAAATTTGAATGAAAGGAAATTTATCATTATTTTCTGTGCATTATTTGTCGAGATTTATTTACCCTTTTTCTTTCCTTAGGATCTGAGCAGCAAAGACATGAAGAGAGATTTGTACATAGTTGCCCATGTGATTCGAATAGGTATTGTCCACCTTAATTATTCTTATTATTAAGACTGTCCAAACTTAGGATAAATATGTATCTGAACTTTGTCTTTCCTATGATTTCAGGTCTCAAGATTAGAGGCTATTTATTTATTTATTTGTAGCTGGATTTGATGTAAATGCTTACATGTTTTCCCCATTTCAGATCTTCTGTTACTTCGAGCTTTGGAACCCAAACTTTGTATTTTAAGTGGTTTGCTTTTTTATATTCTTCCTGTTGTGTTGCCTGCTTCTGTATGTCTTTTTCCTCCAGAGTTTTTACAGAGATACTAGAGTACCAGTTAGTGAACAGGTGGTATTTGCCCTTTGTTGTAGTTTCTCTCCAAAATTATGCACCTGTGCCATTTTCCTCAAGATTAGAGTCATTGTCACCATTGCAGATGACTAGCAGCTTATTTCTACTCAAACTGAGATGAAAGAAAGTGGCTTTTCCACTGTTGTCCCATACATATGTTGGATTATCCATACATATTTCAGGTTTGGGTAGTATGACTAACCTAGTTTTCCTTCATAGTATAAGTTCTAGAGTATGGTGTACAATTGTGTCTAATCATTTGACAATACAAGTATTTTGCCTTACTTCATAAACTGTTTGTTGAAATCATAGCTTTTGTAAGTCCTTGCATCACTGTTGGCACAGACTTGCTCACTTGAAGGAATAAGCAGCCATCCACAACCAAGATTTCTTTCACTTCCACAGTGGTTCAACAGAGCCTTTGAGCATTAAAATTTGGTTAGAATAAAAACACAGTGTCCTCTTTACCTGTGTATAGTTTATGAGTGCAGCTAAAAATACTAAACTTCTGTCATTAATATGGCCATCAAGTTTCAATCTGGCAATATGCTGATTTTTCTAAGAAATTCATCAAGTCATTTTTATTTGATTAATAAATATATGGTTAGTGTTCATTGACTGAATGTGACACAAAAAAGGTCTTAGACCAGAGGTTAATTTGGTGTACTTATACATGGATATCCTTAGGTGACTCACTCCACCTCCTCACTCTTCTCAGAGGATCTCTTAGGCACTGGCAGCTCTGATGTTATTGGTTGATAATTAGGAGATGGTAGAAAGGAGCATGGATTCTCTGTGTAACTGCTGTTTTCTGCTGTACCCAAGGCCGGATGCTCCTGAATGACTCCAAGAAGGGTCCTGCTCACCTGCACTACAGGCGACCGTATGGCTGTGCAGTTCTAAGCATTTTGGATGTTCTACAGTCACTAACAGAATTAAAAGAAGAAAAGGATTTTGTTCTTAAAGTTTACACGTGAGTAATCCTACATATCAGGAATAAAAATTTGTAGCATGTCCTTAGAATAGCAGTTCTCAAGCCATGTGAACATAGGCTTACTATGTGGAGTATAGGGAGGTTAGTGGGAAAGCAAAGAATTTTGATCTAAGGTTTTAAAAGACTCTGGAAATTTTATTTTTGCTATATTTTCTAGTTACTAAAACATCTGAACTTGGAACCTTCTATGCTAAAGTGAAAGTCTGATAGTACACATTACTTGTTCATGCTATATTTATTTTCTCTGTAGAATAACTTTATTATATATTTTCAGAAAAGCCAACAATATAATTTCTCATGTATCTTGGATTTAAAAAAAATCTTCTTTATGTAGTACTTGTCTACCAATTATTGCTTTTGAACTTGCCAAGAATGCAGATTATTTAAAAGAATTATTATGAGTCAGGTTATGATGTATCTGAAGAAACACCAAAATTTTTGAGGATCCAAGATCTTGTTCTTCTTTCCTGCTCCCACAGATCTCTTTGTCACATACAGCGTGGCATGGGGCTGTTTTTAGTATTCTTCAACCAGGGGGTCTGACTTCTAGATGAATTTCTTCTCCTCATGGTCCTTGTTCAACAGTAGAAATAGAAAAGGAACTAATAGCAGAAACATAGAACATGAGTATATACTATCTTTGCTTATGGGAAATCCAGAAATAAATACTAGTCTTAAAAGTGAGTAGTGGTGAACTTAGTGAGTTTTTGTTTTGACTTTTTTTTTAATAATGAGGATGTTTTTGAAACAGTAATTTCAGTTGGCTTGGAACTCACTATGTCTCCCAAGCTGGCTTCTAGCTAATGATGATCCTCCTGTTTCGGCTTCCTGCTTGGTGGGATTGCAGTCATAAGTGACTGTGCCCAGCTTTACTGGGTTTTTAAAACAAGTGTATATTTGATAATTTTTAATATTTATCTTATTTCATGTGTATGAATGTTTTTCTGCATGTATGTAAGTATACCATATTATGCCTAGTGTTTTTGCAGAGGTTGGAAGACGGCTTTAGATCCATCCCCTGAAACTGGAGTTATGGATGTCTGTAAACCACCATGTGGGTGCTGGGAATCAAATCCAGGTCCTCTGCAAGCATAGCCAGTGCTTTTAACTACAGCCCCTATTTCTGTTTTTTAAAATTCAGTCAATCTTCTGTTAACTTTAACATAGTATCATTTTCCCAAATTAAGCTAAATACTGCCAGTCATTTTGTTAATAAAAATTTTAACCATAATATTTTATGTACATTTTCCTGTTTTATCTGTTTTGTCTGACTCAGATATGGAATGAACTTAATTTATAATTACACTTAACGCAGGACTTTTTATAATCAAGTACATTTAATTAATTTTAAAAATAAAAGTTCAAATATATTTGGTATGTATTTTTTCAGCTCTGTTGGTAGAGTTACAGAACTTAGAGGGTTAAAATCTTTCATGGAATAGTCATTTACAAAAAAAAAAAAAAAAAAAAAAAAAAGTTGTTTAGCTTTCTCCTTAGTAAATGAGTCAGATTTTCTAAAAATACTGAGTTTCTTCTTTGGTGGGTAGTAGGGCCTACTTCTTCATATACTTACCCTTAAAAACGAGTAAACAGAAATCCAAGATCATTGTTATCACCACCATATTCCATTATATTCCTTCCAAAATGCAAAGGGCTGAAGGATGCTACAAAAGATGGTATATCTGTATGTAGTAGCTAGTCCTCACTGTGGTGCAGTCTTTTGCACTTGCACTGCATCCCTTCTGAAGTCTTGCTGGGAGGCTTATTTGCCCAGCTGCCTCTAAACAAAGGCTTTCAGTACCCGTGTGCCACTTTGTAAGAAGTGGGATTCATAAATAGTATTCTCTTAGCTCCTTCCTAGGGCTGTGTCAGTTCTAAAAAGCCAAAGAAAGTTGTGTTTATAGAGAGGAATAATTATTTTACCTTTTAAAAGAATAACAAAGTTAAAATGTAGGATGACTTTTCCACTTGAAGAGGTTACAAGACTTTCAAACAGATTCCCTAATGTAGGGTTGTGGAGTTGATTTTTCATGCACTGTGGAATTCTTTCATAATTAGTAACTTAAATCTGTATCATCTCATTGAGCCTAGCCCTCAGAAGGAGTATTTTTCAGTACATTTCAGGTGATGTTTTTGGTTCAATTTAATCATAAACCTAAAGGCTTTGCTAATTTCTAATTGTGAAAATTTATTCTGTGGACTTAATCAGTAATTGGCAAAATTACCTCTTTCGTTGTCAATATTCTCATTATTTTTAGTATTATGCAGAGTCAATCTTTACTAGAGAAAAATTAAACCTCTTGTTTCTGCCAAGACTAGTACTATGCTTTATAGTATTTTGAAATACCATATGTGTATGTGGCAAGATGCCATATCTTTTTTAAAATTTTAATTAATTTGTTCGTTTGTTTGTTTGTTTTTTGTTATTTATGTATTACTTATTCACTTTACATCCTGCTTGCTCACTGTCCCCTTCCTGGTCACTCCTCCCACAATCCTTCACCTATTCCCCACCTCCCCTTCTTCTCTGAGTGGGTGGGACCCCCTTGTTTTCCCCCAACCTGGCACTTCAAGTCTCTGCAAGACTAGAGGCTTCTTCTCCCACTGAGCCCAGACAAGGCAGCTCAGCTAGAACATATCCCACATACAGGCAACAGCTTTTGTGATAGCCCCCACTCTAGTTGTTTGGAACCCACATGAAGACCAAGCTACATATGAGCATGGAGGCCTAGGTCCAGCCCATGTATGTTCTTTGGTTGGTGGTTCAGTTTATGATCTGAGAGCCCCAGGGGTCCAGGTGAGTTGATTCTGTTGGCATCCTGTGGAGTTCCTATCCACTTAGGGGTTGCATTCCTTCCTTCTTTTCTTCCATAAGAGTCCCTGGGGGGGTTGAGGGAGGAACCAAAGTGGAAAGGGGATAGGATGAAGAGCTCTGGGAAGGACTGGGAAGGGGGCAAAATTTGGAATGTAAATAATTAAAATTATTTGACAATAAAAAGAAACATGCTACCTTATATGATGTAGTTATTACTCAGTGTTTATAAACAATAAAACTAATACTACTTTTTTTAAAAAGTTCCCAAGCTCCATTCACTGTTTGACTGTGGGTGTCTGCATCTGTCTGAGTCAGTTGAGATACTACATCTTTTTAAGAAAATGGTAAGAAGAAACTCAAACATGAAAACTAGGTGGTTTGCTGAGTCAAATACCTTAAAATAAATAAATAAATAAATAAATAAATAAATAAATAACCATCATATGCATTTCAGTCTGATAAAAATGTCATGTTACTTGTTACCTAGAAGGATAAAGGATTACAAGCAGGAAAAACATGTTGTCAGGCTTTAGGAAACTAAAGACACGGAGTGCCAGGAACTAATGCCAATATTTGGAAGGGATGGGTATTTATAAACAATGAATTTGATCAAATACAAGAAGATTCTGATTACATGATGACCACTGTCTAATTTCACAATGACAGAAGCTTAAGCAAACATTTATATAGGGACAATTTTAAGAAAATGAATGTCACAAATATATATTCTATATTTCTTGTTATATAAAAATTTATTGTAAATTATATACTCTGCCTCATACTGTCAAATTGAGAAGTGTTACTTATTCTCCATTCTCACATTTTATGAAAAAAATGTCATGAATTCATCATATGTAGCCATGCCATCATGGCTTTGCTATCAGTAGAACAACTTTCTGCATCAACTGACAAGATTTTCCAAGGAGCATAATTTTTGCTCCCACAGGACTCCTTTTTTTGATGTATCCTTTCATTCCTTAATGATGCACTCTTGTTTGAGAACACTGTAACTTGATCAAAGTAATTGCATGAGGTCCTTATCGTTATTGCCATTTTTATAGTGGAGTAAATTGGTGTTAATTGGCTTTCGGAGTCATAACAGCTGAAGTTCATAGATTTGAACCCAGCTCCTCTTCATTCTGCCAGCACATTTTTTTCTGTTTCCCGTTTCAAGTATACATGTGTTATACTGGCAAGTGCCTACATTTAGAAGTTGAGTGATGCAGACTCATGAGACAGCTGTATGACTTTGAGCCTACCATATGCCTCTCTGAACCTCAGTTCTTTCACTCTAACGTGGAGATCATGGGACCTATTTTGAAAAACTTAATGACTAAATCTTGTAAGATAATGTCCATAAAATAACTATCACAGGTGATATTTGACTATTTTCTATATTCAGGCACTCTGGTAAATTTTTGGCATGTTAACCTACTTAATCTTCACATACACTTAGTGATCCTCTAAAGCTCTGCCTTGCATGCCTGCTCAGCTAATGGTAGTCTCTCATCAGTTTTAGCTTAGCAGAAAGGTGTTGGTTTGGTCATGACTTCTTGGCAGCGACCCCCCCTCCCCAGCTCAAACCACCCACATTTCTCATGCAGCATGGCATTAGATCTGTGAGAAGAGGGGCTTCTAATATAAACAACAGCAAAACAGCACAGTTTCTTCCTTATGAAGTTTGCAAATGTGTTTTTAGTTGAGACATAGAAAGGTGTTTGTGGTCTGAACAATTTCCATATGGACAATAGAGGACAAGATACATGTCATGTGAATGCATCTAAAAATCAATTAGATTGGTCAATTTATATCACTTTGGTCTTAGAGACTCCATTTGATTAGTCGGGTCATTTCTATAGGACTGCGTTGTTTCTTTGTTTTTGTTTTTGTTTTTTTCATCCTTCTAATTTTTTCTTTCTTCTTTTATACTAAAGGTAAAGGCATCATGAACTAATTTAGTATTGATAATGTCCCTAAATATGTAGGTTACTGCCCCCTTTCTAACATAAGACCTTCAACTAAATAAAATTAAGTAGATCCCAGAAATAATAAAATTTTAGTCAGTATTAAAAGCAATTAAGTCAATCCTTGACCAAATTATAATAGTTACTATTAGAAGGAGGCAGACAAGAGGAGAATATTGCCTGACGGCAGACAAGAACATGAAATCATGACTCTCCCTATCTGCCTTTGGGACTAACCAGACCTATATTTGGACTCCTGTTTGACTTTATTTTCCTTATCTGAAAAGATGCACAAGGCAATAATACCACCATGCTGTTTTCTTCTTTAGGATATGAACGCAGCAGTTATTGACCTTTCACAGGCACTCTTAAACGTGCAAACTCATAGGTCTTAACAGCCCTTAAAATATTTTAAATGATGTTTTGGGGCTACCTAACCAGGGAAATGTGAGTGAATATTTATCAGAAACCCAGGAATAAAGAGGATAATAAAATAGTAGGGAAGAAATAAATAATGAAATGTTGCTTCAGTGAGTGAGAAGAGTGTTATGAACTTGTTGAACCTACACTCCTGTCCTGTGCTTCTGAATACTTGGAGAACCCACGTGGAAAATAAAAGTTGTCTGTCCCTCTAATTTAATCCCTGGACATGCTACTCAATTGTCTATGCTTGTTGTCCCCGTTTAGAAGAAAATGGGCTACCACAGAGGTACACAGAGGATGACATCTTTCATGCATCCTATAAGTAAAAACAAACTTTTGACATCAGTAATCAGACTCTACATATTAATTTGATTGGGTATAACATAATCATGTTTCATTATAGTCATGAATCATTTGATTATTTAATAAATGCTTACATTTAAATCTTTTCTACAAAATATCCCAGTGATTGGATAAAATATACTGATGAAGCTACATCCATCTAAATAAAATGATTTGAGTAGCTTCTTTTTATCCTTACCCCGTACTTAACGTCATTCATATCCTCATCCTCAAAAACACAGTGAGCATATTGATTACTAGTGCCCTGTAATATATCCTCATCAAAGTAGCCTTTGCTCCTAAATCACAGCAGTGAATTAGGTGTCCATATTAAAGATGTCCCTCAGGGCAAGATCATCCCCCATTGAAAGCTATCGTTACTAATCTATAGGAAGAGTTTTTTTGTTTTTTGTTTTTTTTTTAATCTGCTAATTTCTGCTTCACCTTCCTCTAGAGACTTGTCTGATATTTAAGCACAGTATGTCAGTCTGTCCTGAGTTCTTTGTTCTTTCTTCTGCCTAGGTTGTTGCTGTTTTGTTTTCAATGCCTTTTCTGTTGCCTAGTACTTAACTTACCCCTTATGTCTGTTCTCATATTTCTGAGGCTTATAGTGCTCAGTATATTCTTGGTACTTCTTTCTTTCTCTTCCTTTTTATTTTAAAATCATTTTCAGAATTCAGTGAGCTCGATGTGGCGGTACATGCTTCAAATTCCTCAAGAAGATGAGGAAGGACAATCTTGAGCTGTATATCAGTCAGCCTGGACTACAATGTGAGACCCTGTCTCAAAAAAAAATATCACAACAACATAAGAAATGTAGCCTAGAATTATCCATGCAGTAATGGAAATGAAGTTGGAGATGTCAATATGAACTTGTCTATAATACATAGGCAGATGGTTACATACAGACATATTTATAAATATCTTTGTATACACAGATTGGTACATATTATAAATATATATAAAGAATGTGTATTTGAATATATATTTATATATTCATATATATATATATACACATATATTTTCTTGTTCTGTTAGTTGAAGAGGCCCAGAAGCAACAATATTCCAATCACAATGTTCACATTCAGAACACAATTCTTGTATTTGAGTTCTATTCTTCAATTAAAGGAACCAGGGATCTTTGGAAGAGTAGATGAGCCAAGGATTAAAATAGGAAATACGCAAAATGATTCTGAAACAAAGTAAGGAAATAGTCTTAAATATTTTTAAATGTTCAAGGAGTTGCATAAGGGGTTCCATGGGAAGAGCCAACTGAGTGAACTCTCTGTGGCCAGAGATATAATTAAACCAATATTGAGTTTTATTTAATGTATTAAACTTATCTCTAAATAATTATTATAAAACATTGAGTAATTAACTTACAGAGAAGAAACAAATCTGTTTAGAAGGATCTCAGATAGTATATGTAGGTGTTAAATCCAAGACTGATAATCCACTGTTCTTTTAAAAGAACAGTGTATATGTATAGAAATCTCTTTCAAAATGGTACAGAGTGGAATATGATGGCAAGGGATGGAGAATAAAATATTTAATGAGAGAGAGAGAGAGAGAGAGAGAGAGAGAGAGAGAGAGAGAGAGAGAGAGCGCTAGCTCAAGCGAGCAAGCACTTCAGCCACATGAGCAGGGTTAGCATCCAGATTGGTAAGCAAGAACTGGAGAGATGGCTCACTGCTTAAGAACACATACGGCTCTTGTAGAGGATGAGAACTCAGTTCCCAATACTCAGGTTATATGGCCACTACTTGTAACTCCAGCTCCAGGGTTTTCTTACCTCTAGTCTGTATGAGTCACACACACTCATGTGCACATACCCCTCACACATACATGCACCCAGTTTTAAAAAATGAAATAAACTGATAATCAGGGAACCTGCATGGGTATGACCTAGGCCCTGTGCATATATGTTATGGTTGTATAGCTTGGTATTCTTCTGGGACTCCTAACAGTGAGAGTGGGGGCTGTCACTGATTCTTTAGCCTGCTTTTGGAATTATTTCTCCCTCTTGTGTTACCTCATCCAGTGTTAATATGGAGGGGGGTGCCTAGTCTCACTGCAACTTGATATGCCAAGTTTGGGTTTCCATGGGAGACATCCCCTTTTCTGAAAAGAAATGAAGGAGTCCTGGATGGGGGAAGAGAGAATGGAGAAGGGAAGAGAGACTTGGAGTGGAGGATGGAGTGTAAACTGTGGTTGGATATGATATATAAGAGAATAATAATTTTTTTAAAAAAGGGATGTTGTGTTGATAGTATATGCCTCTGACATGGTTTAATAAAATATCAGTCATTATATTACATTACTGTTAGTGGTCTTCCTCCCCAAATAAGTTACCTCAATCTAGTGAGGAAAAACCTGCACAAATACCAGTTTATAGCTTTACAAAATAACTGACAGTTGCTCCTCAAGACTGACAAGGTCATTCTAAAGGAAAGTTTGAGAGTTGTCATTGTTGAGGAATCTAAGGAGACATGATGCCATGGATCATGGATCATGGCATCATGCATGGAAACTTGGAGTAGTGAAGAAAGTATGCACTTAGGTGATAATCAGATCTAACAATTAGGTTTAAATGTTGCTTCATTATTTTGACAAATGTACTATAATAACATAAAAATGTTGATAATTGGATAAACAGTATGGGAATCTATGTGACCCTTTTGTAATATTTTATAATTCTTCCATAGGTATAAAACTGTTACAAAATAAACAATGTAGGTACCTAAATAGAAAGAGTCGACCTAGCATAATGGCCTTTCTGTAGTGATGCTCAGGGGCCACGTTTATAACTATATGAGGCATTTAATAAGGAGTCTGTAAGTAGCAAATGATGGACTTTATACAGACGAAATATGTGCTCAGAGTCTCTTCTGTCTGGTTTGAGACTTTGCTTTCCTGGTTCTAAGACAATAATGCTTCTCCTAACCAGATAAGTCTTATTAGCAATAAGCAAATTGGAATAAAGCAGCTCACCAATAGACATGGCTAAAAAAGATTTTAAAGCAGGAATTACGGTATTCTAAGAGAAAATGAAGTTTATTAATTATGCTAAGTATTTTAAAACTAAAACAATATTGCTTATTTAAGTATATTATACTGAGGACAATAGATTTCTACTTAAGGAAAGGGTTTATATTTTATTTTAATGTTAATAAAAAGTTACAGAAGTATTTTTTATTCTGGTCAGTAATATGAAAAAAAGAAAAACTATAGAAGGTGAAGAAGCCAATATATGTGCAATTCCTTGAACTTGATAACTCACTTTCTCTTTATACTAATTCAAACTGAGACTTGTGGCTAAGAGTGGAAATATAAACGACACATTTGTCAGCCCAGAATAGAGTTTTTGTAATTTAAAATTACAGAGTATTTTTGTCTAAATATGCCAGTAATAACAACATTGGTCATGACTGAGGGAGTCTGCTCGAAGAATGGGAAGTTAAGATAGAAAGTCATGAAGTGATCAAGTCCAAAAAGTACCTGCTAATTTCATAAACTTAGAAAGATGTCAAAAAAATGTTATCAAGGCAGGTCTTTTGGGGCCCTCATCAGCAGGACATTGTGATATCTTGACTGCATGAACAAGATGAGGCAGTATGCACGTCAGACAGGAAGGCCTGCACGCACTGCTGCCAGCACCTCTCAGTTTTGTTACCAGGTGAATTAGAAATCATAAATAATTATCTTAAAGCACTCTCCTTTCTTCTTTGTTCAGAAGGAATTCTCTAAGCAGAAGTTTCCCTCAGAACTCTGTTTAATCACATCAAAACACTTGGGAGCATATGACGCTTAGTGATTTGACTAAGAAGTCAAAAAAACTACCGATTCATTAGCAAAATGAGTCTAGTTATTTGCCTTTTTCATGTGAGTGGCCTCTAAACTATCCCTGTCATTTAGAAACTTGTGATGCACCATACTTCTAGATGGAATGTTGTTATAACCCTTATGTTAGTTTTTTTCTTTTCTGGAATTGGGCACTTCTGAGTGATCAGTAAATACTAAGATCCTGTGTGTTTTCTTTGTTCATGGATCCTGTTTTGTGTACTTGGTAAACAAGGGCTTAGGGTAGACTTCTAGAGACGTAAATTAAATTTTCAAGAGATGATCCAAGTCTCTTGTTTTCTTGGAATCTTCTTTAGGTTGAAGGATTTATTTGTGGTGGTTCTCTTTGAACTGCCCTTTATAGAGTCATTAAACATAGGAATATAACAGACTTATGCTCTTCCTCTAGTCTCTTGTGTCCCTCAGAAGGAGCTTTTAGTTCTCAAATGTTCAGGAACCCAGCCATATCAGCTTTCCATCCCTAGACCACAGAGCTCTTCAGCCACTGATCTCAAAAGCTTTTCATTTTCTCATCTGGTACCTACATTGCCTAACCTTAGAAAGAATTCCTTCCCTCTAGGGCTAGTGTAATGACAGTTGGATAACAACAAATGCTTACTCTAGAAGAATAAAAAGCATTGAGGGAAAAAAACACCACACAGAACAGAGAAGCTAATTGTTCAAAGTGGCAGATGGATTGCACATTTGGCGTCTCACTTTCCTAAATAACTGAAGCCTAAATGTTTTTATTCTTGTGAGGGTTATATGATTACTAGAAAACTATAGGGAGGGAAAAGGCAGAAGTGGGGCTGACCTTAAAAAAAAAAAGAACTAAAAATTCTTTAAACTCTCATTTTATTAAAAGTAAAGCATGACATTGTTTTGCTTTTCTGTTAATAATTTTACTGAGTCTCTTGGACCTGCTGCTGCTGACTTGACTTGCTCATGGGAGGCTCTACTAACCTGTATTGATCAGTATGTAAGCTCTTAAGTTTTATATTTCCCAGTAAAACATCATTGGTCCCTTTTTCCTTAAATGGTTGTATTTGAAGCTTAAATATACACTTTTATAAAGGGATATCCATTAGCATTTTTTTTACATTTTGGGAAGCGATCATATTTGGACCATCTAATAATAAAGTGCCACCACGATGTAACACTGAACAGACAAACCATTTAGGCCAGAAATGCAGCTCACGTTAGTCAGGTTTGAGTGTTCATTTACTGAACACTTATGCAAATTGTCACCTCAACTGTTAAATATACCACATTAATTATTTATATAGTAAAGAAATAAAAGCTAATGTCATGGGAGTTTCTAAGCAGTAGTAGTTGTTGAAAGAAACAATTTTTCCCTTTTTTTATTGGATATTTTATTTATTTACAGCACACACGTCATCCCCTTTTTCCATTTCCTCTCCCTAGAACCCCCTATTCTATACCCCCTCCTCCGTTATGCTTTTATACCATTTTGATTACATGCATGTAATAAGGTCAGTTCTAGGTTGAGGAACTAGCAATACAATAGATGCAAATAGTCGAGGAACAAGCAATACAATGAACACAAATAGTCAAAGAAAAAGCAAGGCATTAAACCCAATGAACACTCCTGTGATCACTGTTTCTAAAGGCTTATCAGGATGACCAAAGTATCTGAGCCTACTTTCCTGTCCTAGCCCAAGGTCTGAAGCCTACTTCCTTGTTCTAGTCTAAAATTTAGAATCCTGACTGAAATTACTTCTTTGTTCTGGCCTAATATTTAGATTCCTGCCTGAGATTACTTCTTTGTTGTAGCCTACAATTTAGACTCCTACCTGAAATTACTTTTTTGTTCTAGTCTAATGTCAGATTTCCGCTTAAAGCCTACTTCCTTGACCTTGGCCAATGTCATATTCCTTTCAAGCAGCCCCTTGCCTTGGCCTTGACCCATGTCAGCTGAGAGAAGCATTTCTTATCAGAAATTTTATCTCTCTTCTTCTTTCTGTGTGTGTGTGTGTGTGTGTGTGTGTGTGTGTCTGTCTGTCTGTCTGTCTGTCTGTGTGTCTGTCTGTGTGTCTGTGTTTCTGTGTGTGTCTGTCAAAAAAAATATGTATACCTGGTGATGTAGCTCAGTGGCCAAAAATGTATTTAGTAGCATGAGACCTTGGGTTTGATTCTTAGTACCCCCCCCAAAATATATGTATGTATACATATGCCTATTATAATATGTATATATTATAATTTTATATAGGCATATTTATATGTACATGATATAATGTTTATGTGTGTGTATCTAGCAAGCATTCATTTTAAAGTCTCAAGTTTTACATATATATATATATAAAATCTATTAATATGCATATTCTTATATACATATATGCAAGGGTTCATTTTAGTTTCAACTTTTTGCCAAAGTGTCAGTCTTTAATATTTAACAATAAAAGAGCCTTATCTAATTGTAAAATATACTTGTTTCTGTATAAGAGTAAGAAATTCTTTTTTCTTCAAATTTATTGGTACACATTGAGCTACCAGGCCAGATGATTTAAAGTCTTCTTTTTTTCATTAATTCAGCTATTTATTCAACTTATATCTCAATTGCTACTCCCTGGAGCCCACCTCACAGTCTCTTCTCCATCCCTTTCTCTCCTTCTCCTCTGAGTGGGTGGAGGTTCCCCCACTGGGTATCCCCTATACTCTGGCACATCAAGTCTCTGCAGGACCAGGACTGTCCTCTCCCACTGAGATAGCCTAGTTAGGAGAATGTATTCCACAGACAGACAAGAGCTTTAGGGACAGCCCCTGCTCCAGTTATTGCGGGACCCACATGAAGACCGAGCTATACATCTGCTACATATGTACAGGGGAATGGCACTAGGTCCAGCTTGTATGCTGTTTGGTGATTTATCTGCTGGGTGAAACTTCTCAGAGGACAGTTATGCTAGGCTCCTATCTGCAAGTAGAACAGAATATCATTAATAGTGTCAAGGATTAGTGCTTGCCCATGGGATGGGTCTCAAGTTGGTCCAGTTATTGATTGGCCTTTTCCCCAGTCTCTGCTCCATCTTTGTCTCTGCATTTCTTATAGGCAGGACAAATTATGGGTCAAAAGTTTTGTGGGTGAGTTGGTGTATTTATTCCTTCACTAGGTGTCCTGCCTGGCTACAAGAAGTGGCCTCTTCAGATTCCATATTCCCACTACTATGAGTCTCAACTAAGGTCACCTACATTGATTCCTGGGAGCCTCCCCCATCCCAGGTCTCTGGCATGTCCTAGAGATGCCTCCCACCCCAGCTGCAGATTTCCATTCATTCTCCTGACTCTGTGGGCCTCTGTCCTATCTCTCCCCACCTGACCTATAATCCTTCCATTCCCTTCCCCTCTCCTCTCCCACCTAGATCCCTTCCTCTATCTGCCTCCTATGACTATTTTATTCCCCTAAGTGAGATTCAAGCATCCTTGCTTGGGCCTTCTTGTTTACCTTCTTTGGGTCTGTGGAATGTAGCATGGTACCTGTATTTTATGGCTAATATCCACTTATCAATGAGGACATACCGTGCATATCCTTTGGGTCTGGGTTACCTCACTCAGAATATTTCTAGTTTCATCTATTTGCCTGTACCACTTACAATGTCCTTGTTTTTAATAACTGAATAATATTCCATTGTGTAAATGAACCACAATTTCTGTATCTATTCTTCAACTAAGGTACATCTAAGTTGTTTCTAGCTTCTGGCTATTATGAATAAAGTGCTGTAGACATTGTGAATCACATGTCCTTGTAGTATGGTGGAGCATCTTTTAGGTATGTGGCCAGGAGCCGTATAATTGGGTCTTTAGTTAGAACTATTTCCAATTTTCTGAGAAACAGACAGATTGATTTCCAGAGTAGTTGTCCAAGTTTAACACTCTCATCAGCAATGGAGAAGTATTCTCCTTTCTCCACATCTTTGCCAGCATGTGCTATAACTTGAATTTTTGACCTTAGCCAATCTTCATTCTGATGGGTATAAGGTGAAATCTCAGGGCCATTTTGATTTGCAGTTCCCTAAAGACTAAGGACATTGAACATTTCTTTAAGTGCTTCAAGGCCATTCAAGATTCCTCTGTTGAAAATTCAGTTTAGCTCTGTACCCTATTTTTCTTTTTTCCCCCCAATTTGCTTTTATACCATTTTAATTACATACAAGTATTAAGGTCAGTTCTAGGTTGAGGAACTAGCAATACAGTAGATACAAATAGTCAAGGAACAAGCAAGATAGCAAACACAAATAATCAAAGAACAAGCAAGGCAATAAACAAAGTTCCATGATCACTCCCGTTTTTAAGGGCTTATCAGGATGACCAAAATATCTGAGCCTACTTCCCTGACCTAGCCCAAAGTCATTTTCATGCCTGAAGCCTACTTCTTTGTTCTAACGTAAGATTTAGATTCCTGCCTGAAATTACTTTTTTGTTCTAGCCTAATGTCAGATTTCTTTCTGAAGCCCATTTCCTTGACTTTGGCCAATGTCAGATTCCTGCCAAGCAGTCCCAAAAGCTCTCCACCTCTCCCCTTTTTTTATTTCATAAACAAGACTGAGCCTGTCCTAGGTCTTTCTGCCAAAGATACCTTCCTTACCCATCCTGAAATATGCATTATCAAAAGTAATACACTTCTGTCTTAGGTTGGTAAGGCTCTGTGTAGAATCTTACCCGTCCTTGGTCATGAGCCATAAAATGTGTCCTTCTGTTACAGATGTAATAATGAGAGTGAATGGACCCAGATTCATGAGAACATCATCCGAAAGTCAAGTACCAAGTACTCTGCCCCCAGTGCCAGCCATGGTGATGTATTTCTTTGGCTAGAAAATTTTGTGTTGCATTTGTATGCACTAATCATGTAATACTGTAGTGGTTGGTGTTGTTTGACTGTGCTGTGTAAAGTTTAATTTCCTATCTACGTTGTTTTCTTCCTAGGAATTTTCTAGTAGTAGTTCTTTATGTAGTCATTTAAAACCTTTTTAGTATCTACTGACTAAAATTCAGTCTGATCTTTTTAATAATGAACTCTATACACTTTGCTAACTTGAATTCCAGTGCAGTGTTAAAAGTGTTTTAAGGTTTGTTACATTGCAAAGTCCATTTTCTTTAACAAAAAGACAAATATCAATATCAGTTTTCTTTCTGTTCCTGTTGAATGTCAGTATCATGAAGAAAGACTGACAATAATGAATTAATAAAGAGTCTGAAACTTTGAAAGCAGCTTTTATCTTAATCAACTTCATTTCTTTTACCTTCCTTTTAACCTATGTTTAAATGATTTATATATGAATCTTAGTGAAATTTACACTGTGGATTGTTTTCTAAGTTGAATATTTATTATTAAACTACTACTTAAAAGCATAAGAGCTTTTATATACTATTGTAAGTCTAATTTATATAGAATTGTATGTTTTTCCTTAGTTTCTACCTTCAAGTCATTTCATAACTTCTTTTATATAATTTTTCTTTTAATCTTCATCACACTTGTTGGAAATTAAACATTAGTTTTATGTAACAGTATAAAATCTCCACAAAGCCTGGCAGTTTTTCTTGTTGATAGATACTTCCCAGGTGGGAAGGTCTTCAAAGGAGACCCATATCAGAGGCTACAAAGGTTGAGGACCAATTAATTTCTCTAAAATCTATAGTATGTGTGTCCTGAGAACCTCTCTCATGGTTTTATTATTGTTGTTTGATAGTATTGGATGTTGAACCTAAGGCCTTGCAGTTTGTCTAAGTTCCTGAATGCACAACCTGTATAGTTCATCCACAATGTTCTGAATTGTGCAGGGGACAGGCAGACCCTAGGCAGGGTACTGAAGGGCTGGAAGGAGGCAACTCAGTTCCTATGACTTTAGTCTAGTCTTTGTTTAATGGACTAATTTATGTGATATTGAGATCACCTTAATTTTTTAGCTTTCTATTTTTGCTTCTTCAAAATAAGTAATATTTTCTACTTTGATTATTTTTCTAAGAAAACTATCAGGGCAATGGTGTAGGTTATTGATAATGTGCTTGCCTAACATGTAATCTTAGGTTCTATCACTAGCACTGTGCCAGGAGTGATGGAAAAGAGACCAAACTTGGTGTTTTTCTTAGTACTATGCACCAGGTAGATGTGTTGTTCTGAATAAGAAAATGTTTTGTTTTCGTAGGTCTTATTATTTCCCTTCAGCTTTTTCGTGGTGACATGGAACAGATCCGGAGAGAAAATCCCATGATATTTAATAGAGGATTAGCAATTACAAGAAAATTGGGATTTCCTGATGTTATCATGCCAGGTAGGAAGAACTACTTGGGGATGGGGAGGGATGTGCATTAGCAGGATGGAGTTTAGTGCTCCTTTCTTAAGCAGCTGGTAAGCTATTCAGGTGAGCTATTAAAGTCTTTGCCCCCCAAGTCAGGTTGCTGAGTGTAGTTTCCATCAGTAGATGGGTCTCATAAGCCTTTGTTCTTTACCAGAAGCCCCATACCATGTCCCTCAGTGCAGTATGGCAGTTCATCAGACAAGCTTTGGGGAGTTTTGGTGATAAGAGAATCAACATGAAATTTTTTCATAGAGATGTGTTTTTGTAGCCACGTCTTCCATCACGTTCTCTAGTTGAGGATTTCTTTGCAAGAATTTCCTGCTTAAGGGGAAGAAATTATCAGAATATGTGCTTACACTATCAGAGACTGCCATTTGTATAGGAATTACAGGTACATTTTAATGTAACAGAAACTAGATCACACAAACAGTATACATAGATTTAGTTACTCTACATATTACTGCCTGGTCATTTTCTCAGTATCTCTATGGAAGTCCAGGGAAGAAAATAGGGATGAATTGCCTTTCAAGTATGCTCTCCTAGGCAGATACTAGGCTCATGCTTTCTACTAGGTGGACTAAGGTAGATCCAAAGGGGCAGCTAGAGCTAAAGCAGCTGTTAGATGGGAAAGGGCTGGGTAGAGATTGATGGCAGGTAATTCAATAGTCAACAAGATGTGAAGGAACAGGCAAATACCCAGTTGTCTGGAAATGGTCTAGGAGAAGCAGACCGGCCCTCAGTTGAATTTTAATTCCTTGTACAAAGCTTGTTTTGCTGAGAAGAGCCAGGTCAGTATGAACTAAATTGTACTATTCCATATGTCATCTGTTAGTTCTTCCTGCTTCTTCACTAATCCTCTTGTTGGAAACATTTACCAGTATACACTCCAAAGAGGAGTGTGACTTAAGCATAAAGAAGGTCCACAGATTGGGTTCTGCTTCCTTCCAGCTACTCTGTCTTGCCCAAATTTATTTTATATTGCCTTCATGCTCTCCCCATAGACACTGAGTGCAGAGCAAGCTGCTGTGCATGGCCTTTATTTCCTACTCATGAGCACAGGGGCCTCTTTGGATGGCAAATTTAGGCCAGCTGGATCAATTATATTTATTGTTAAGTGCTAAGAGACTTCATGCTTATGAAGGGCCTCCATCTGCCTGTTGTACAGGTGAGTATTCCATTGGAATACTCCTATACTTTTCCTGATCCCATTCTTCAGACCTATCTATACCCCATAACCATGGAAAGAAAAGCACAAACAACAGTCTCTAGCTTTGCAGCCATGGTTTTAAAAGAATAGAGACTGACCAAAATTGACCTAATGACCTTTCAAAATTAAATGTCAAGATGCTAACTGTGGAATTATATGAGTCCTTTAAGTTCTTCCTTCTAAGTTTTTTGTAGACCATTTGGACATAAATTTCCTAGTAGCTTCTGGAATTAAAACTGACTAACCAGAATCTGGAAAGAAATAAACTCCAGTCAAAATGTACAAAAAGGCTGGGAGATAGCTCAGGCAGCAAGTAAAGTGCTTCTCTCTCAAGCAGTTGCATGTGTATGCATGTGTATACACTTGTGTACATGTGTGTACATATGTGTGCATGTCTGTGTGTGTGTGCCCATGAGTGTGTGCACTCATGTGTTTGTGGTCTTGAGACCAATGACTGTAGGAAGAGAAGCCTTGGAGAGTTGTAAGTCCTAGCCATCCCTTTGTCTGAAACTGGGGCACCCTTCTTCTAAGAGAATATTGCACCTGGATTGCAAAAGTCCCTTGGCTTCTCAGTACTGGCCAACTTACAAGAAGTTACAACTTCATCTTCTTGACACATGGACACATGGCACAAGAACAGAAAAGAAACTATGTCAGTAACTGTGAGCTTATCAACACTAAAGTCTGAGAAATTATAGTAAATGAAAAATTAGAATTACTCGTAAGCTGTGATCCTTATTTTTAAAGTACCCAGCATTTGGCAGAAACTACTAGATACTCATATGGAGAGGTCTATTTTTGTTGGGCTGGCCCAGAGAGATCCCTGTCAAAACATGTTGCTACATAGAGCTGCATGGAAGAGTTAAGCCAGACCCTGGCACAGGTGCCTCACATGTCATCTCTAAAATGGTCATTCTGACATCTTTTCATTGCTTTCCATGAGAGTTTATACATGTGTCAGGTGGGTGTTGAAAGCAGAAGACCTCCTGTGTACCACAGCTAAGACCCTAACTAAGCCTTCTAGTTTTGCTTGTGACTCTTTAAAGAGTAAGAGGTAACAGTGAGGTAACTGCAGGGATTCTGAGAACCATTGCCCTGAAAGCCTCGTAAAAAGGCATGCCAAACAGAAAATGTCATGTTGTATTGTAAAAGAACAAATAGATATGGAAATTTTAGCCTTGATTGATTGAGAATTGATGGCTTTGTGCTCCTTATGTAAGTGGGTATAAGTGAGGCTGGCCTTGAACTCTTGATCCTCTTGCCTCTATCTCCCAAATGCTGCTATTATAGGTCAGCCATACCACACGGAGCTCATAGTTTGTTCTTTGTCTTGTGTAAGTGTGTGTGTGTGTGTGTGTGTGTGTGTGTGTTGTGTACATACATGTGTACGTAAAGGCCAAAGGTTGACACTAAGTATTTTCTGCCACTTTTTTTTTGCGACAAGTCTTCTCATTGAACCTGGAACTCACCAATTGTCTAGACCAGCTGGCAAGCAAACCTCTGGGAAACTTATGTCTCCATAGTCTCAAATGCTAGAGTTACAGACACATACTGCTGTATTTGGCTTTTTACATGGTACTAGGGATTTGAATTTAGGTCCTCGTGTTTGTGCAAGTAACACTATACCAACTAAGCCATCTCTTCATTTATTTTAAACTAAGCACATAAAACCTTTTATTGGTTCATCACAATATTGTTTGTTTTCTCCTTTCTTCAAGATTATTTTTATCAAGTACAAAAGCTAATGCTCTAAGCATACCCTTAGTCCTTCCCTATGTTTTAAAAGATGATGAGTAGGAAAGACTGGGTTAGGACAGATGTTCCAGGGGAACAAGTAGATACTCATATTATTTCCCAGGACTCATGGGCCAGCATTTAGCCACAATAATGCCTCAGAGAACTCTGGCAGCCAATATATTGTAACATGCTTCAAATATCCTGTTAAAGAAGCTGCTGTACCCTTCCTCTAGACCATACTTAAGCCAGCAGCAACACTTTCTGTAGCCTCTTATATCTTTCCTGGAAAGCCTGTGTCCTGAGGTTAAGTGGAATTCCAGAATTCTTTTGTAGTTCTGTGAGAAGTATAGTGATTTAACCTGTTTTCAAAGCCTTGAATTTCTAAGGGTATTTACTCTGTAGTTGATATGGGCCAAGTTTCAAATTAGTTGGTTTTCTATCTTAATGATCTTCTATCTTTATATAAAAGTTCACTTATGCATTAGTGTATTGCTTTAACTAGAATAAGGCTTCCCCTAGAGCGGTGGTTCTCTACTATAATATGAATCAGAATTACTTGCAGACTTAGAAAAACAGATTATTGTAGCCACCTCAAGAGTTTGTGATTTTTTGAGTCAGGGCTTAGCAATTTGGCTTTCTTACCAGTTCTTAGGTAATGGTGGTGCTGGTTTGGGAACCTCTTTAAGAACTGTGTCTTAGGACTGAGAGATGGCTCAGTAGTTAAGAGTATTCACTGCTCTTGCAGAAGACTGGAGTTGAGTTCCAAGTTCTCATATTGTGTGAGTCACAAATACTGTAACTACAGCTTTAAAAGATCTGACTCTCTCACATAGGCTTCAAAGACATAAAAGTACATATGTGCATTGGTGTGCAGTGCACGCACACACACACACATTTAAAAATTAAAAAAAAATTATTTTGAAAGAACCATGTTTTAGGACTGGCCAGATGGTTAATAAAATAAAAGTACTTGCTGTATAAGTCTGAGTTTGATCCCCAGAACCATGATGTAACTAGCTCCTGAAAATTGTCCTCTGACCTTTACACATACACCAGAGCTCTCATAAATCCACACTCATACACATATCATACATGCATCACAATAACAATGAATGAAATTTAAATTCAAACTAAAAGAGAGAGTGTACCATAACTTAGAAAGTTCTCTGCACTGGATGTGGGTGGGTCGTTCCTGCTGAGTCAGATCTAAGTTCAACAGAATTTGTCTCTGGGTTGCTCTGGACTTGCACATTAGAGAACAACTGTGCACACTCACCAGCCCTCTTAAGGACTCTCTGATTTTTGCCTTTGTGCTGTAAATACACTCTTGTCATTTTCTTTGATCCTTAATTAAAAAGTGCATGTTTCATCACTGACCTACAAGTGATGTTTCTTTCTCTTTTCCTGTTTGTCTTAATTGTTCTTGTTTTTCTCTGTGCTGTCCCCCTCATTCTCGCCCCTTTCTTTCTGATGCAGAGATGAAGATAGTTGGGTGTAAGTTCTTGATTTTGTGTGTCCTGACTGCTTATTGCCTGCCTTGTTCCCATTACCATTTGTTTCATGGAATGTTGCAATCCTGGGGTGGGGTGTCATGGACATTATTAATCCTTCATCAGTCTCACCTTCCTGGGTAACTGACAAGAACTAAAAGAGAAACTACCAGCCTAATCTAAAACACCATATATTTCTTTGGTTCTTCATTACGATCTGAGGATACTTAAAAATATTTTAACAAGTCTGCAGTCTGTAGAAAGAAGAAAGAACTTTTAAATGAGATATGGACATGATGCATTACTCCAATTATGAAGAAAATGAGTAGTTCTTATTCTGAGCCACACAGTCAGAAAAGCAAAAAAAAAATTTTTTTAATTATGCTAAGACATAGCTCATAAAAAGGGCAAACACATACAAACAAGACTTTTAGGGAAGAATTAGCCAAAAGTTCAGTGTTAGATTGATTTACTATAGATGTGTTCATGGGACTCTGGTTAGTATTTACCAAATGAGGCTTTGGCCATATCTCTAAAGTATAGAATATAAGCCAGTTCATATACCCAAATCTGTATGGACCTCATGGATCATTTCTACCAGGATGGAATTGCAGATAGGCCAGAATGATGTGATACATATAACCCAAAACTCCCAAGCAAGGCTATAATATTTAACAAGAGATAATCTTGCTAGCAGAATGTTCTGGTGTCTAAACTAGACAGAAATTCTGTTATCAATAAGATGACTACTAGAAGAAACAAGTATGCCATGTGTAGTGTTTCTTTAGAGTCACTAGGTTACACATTTTGGGAGACCAGACTGACAGAGTATTCCCCTACCTACCAGTTTATGGAGACTGAACAGCAGTGCTGCCTTCTCAGAACTCTTGTAAGGATCCTAAAGAAGTATTTCAGACCAATTCCTGTCATGATAATGAGGCTTCAGGTTCAAACTTTTGCTTCCAGAAATTGTTTTTATAGGTTCACAGGAATCTGGATATTTTTAAATATATAGTACAGGTTACACACACACCACACACACACACACACACACACACACACACACACACACACACACACGTCTCCTGAGCCAAATCTACCCAGAAGTCTTTTTTTTTTTGCACTTGCCAGCCAAAAATGTTTGTAATTGTCTTTTAAGAAAGTATCTCTTTGTATAATATAAATGGTCTTGAACTAGATCCTTCTATCTCAGAATTTTTTTAACATAATAAAGGATTGTGACAACAAAATATGCAACTGACTCACAATACCTAAAATACTATCAGATGTGAATAGGAAGCTTGCCTATCACTGCCTTCTGTTAAATAACTAGTCTGTGACCTGCTGCTATACCAACAGCTGACACTGGCTACTATAAGAGCTGTGAAAGAGGAGGAGACAATTCATTCTGAGGCTCTCTTACAAGAATGAACCCAATTAATTCATCTCCAGACAAGAAACAATGTTGCATGGCACCCAAGTACTAATACTAAGCACTCAGAAATAAAATATGAAATCGTCTGCCATCATTAGAAAAGAGAGAATGCCTAGCAAAGAGAGGCAGGGATGCCCAGCTCCAATCCTAAATTAGGACAGCCCATTAGCAAGACAACCCTCTGCACTGCCACATTCTGCATTTAAAAAAAAAAAAGCCTCACCTTTTCAGCAGTCTCCAAACTGCCTGCCTAAGGGCTGCCTGAACCTTTGCTCTTAAGAAAACTTCAGCATTGCCCTTTCAGCAAACTACTATGGTATAAACTAGGAAGAATATTCACCTAGTGATATATTTGTAAATATATGTACACAAGACCCACTATAATCCCAATGGGTAGATGCTAAGAATTCATCTTTTAATATATTTTCTAAGTGATTAAAATACAATCAGCCAGCCACTAGCATACAAACCTTCAAAACTATCACTCAAGCCCTCTCTTGCCCATCTGCAATACAAAGTGCCTGCCATCTTCCCTCCATGGAAAAATAGTTCCTTGCAGTCAGTGAGTGTTTTTTCCTTAAGACGGTGGCTTAACCTTGATGCATGATTCCATTGATGGGTTTTGGGAACATACAGTGTGCATTGGGGAACAATGAAGAGTGGAAGAACCCTGGGAGAGCACCTGGAAGGTGTACTTTGACTGCTCACACCTGCTTTTTAGTTTTCTCCTAGTTCCACGACAATTAGTGGAGAGTGTGATTTTAATGATACCACTGAGACCTTTTGACAAGAAGCCTGTCATAACTTCTAACAACATTAACCTTCATTTTTAAAATGTCATTTTTTAAAATGAGTTATAATTTGCAAAATTACACCCCATAAGGCAGTCTGATACCTTTCTGAGATTATCTCTGGTCTAGCAGATTTATTCTTTAAATAAAGAGCAGTGGGGGACATGGTGAAATCAAGGTGCTTCAGGCTGTACCTCAGAGGGTAGCACTTGCATTAAAACTTTTGAAGGGTATCACAAAGGCACTCTCTTTCAAAAAGAGTAAAAAATGGAAGGAATATCTACCTTAGCCTTTAATTTTAAAATTGCTAGCACTTTCACATAAAATGTTCTGCTTAAAAACTACAAGCTCATTAAATAAAACCATACAGACAAAATTTTGTCATTAACAGTCTGCAAGGTAAGACCTACTTTTGTGTTATCATTCTGTATTGCTATTGCTAAGTTTGAAATATTTTGATGCTCAGGGAAGGCTCATTTTTGACCTACACATAAAGCTATAGACACACAAAGTGTGTATGTGTTAGAAGAATATTTCAAATAGATAGCCAATAGCTTCTTTTAAAAGCCACATGGACTGTCTCTAAAATAACTTCCAGGAAATGAAAACCAGGGTAAACCAAGCACATTAATGTCTTTAGGTTAGACATTAAAATTATCTTATCAATTTATGCTAAGTTATTTTAAAGACTAAATTATTACTTAAATATCACAGGAAAGCTAATGTGCAACTAAAAGTGTTTTGTTAGAGGCAGTCTCAGTTATTAAAAGTTTTACGTGCCATGAGTTCTGACTTATTCCTTGATAGTAACAATAGTCAGTAGTAAATTTCTCTGTTATGTTTGAATTTTAGATGTTAGAGGCTTTCAATACATTCAGAATTTATTCAGCCTGTTACTAGACAATGACAAACTGGTGAATTTGAGTTTCCTTTTTTGTCTGCCTTCCCGACCCTTCCTACACATCAGTACTATTAATGGTATCTAGGAAGGTTGAAACAAAGGAAACAGATTAATGTTCTAAATTCATCAGAATTTAAAGTACAGACTACCCAACCAAATAGAAAAGTTTGAGAAAACTACAGAAATGGATGTCCTCAAACCTGCCCACATTTGCAATATTCATGTATGAACTTAGACATTGTTTTTCCTCCATGAGAGCCTTAGGGAACAAGCTGGCTTTCAATACTAGAGAAAGTTTTTCATGCTCCTGAAAAAATATTTGTCATAGACTGCTCTTCTCTACTTGAGCCAAGTTATTTTGAAAACTGTGTGTATCCATAAGTGTGATTGTTAGATTGCACTTCTAGACTAGGAGGGTGACCTGAAGAATTTGAAAGGAAGAGTCATGAAAACCTCAAGAGAACTTGTGCATAAAGGCCAGACCTAGCCAGAGTTTGATGCCTAAGACACATTGAAAGTCAAGAGGGGAGAGACAGTTGGTTCAAGAAAGACAGCAGTGCCACTTGTATCTGACCAAACCCAGATACTCACTTGATAAACAAAAACAAATTTTGTTTCTCTCATTGTGTAATAAACATATTTTATTAAATCTCCAAGAAAGAAGTAGTGTGTCCTTTATTCAGACTCTGAAGTTTTGAGAGTTGTAAAAAGAAAACTATAAAAGAAGAATCTCTTAGGGGAAAGAAAAGGGACTAGAAGCAAGACAGACAACATTAAAATAAGTTCTAAAATCTTCCTTCTTTGAGGGGCTTTACTACAGCCATCTTGGAGGGGAGAGACTGAGCAGTCTGAACACCAAAAATCTGAGCTAGCATTCTCTAAGTAAGCTGTAGCAAACACTTTAGAATTTAAACTTAGAGAATACATAACTAACCTGAGTCCTGCTGCACACAGTTTTGGTGAACAGTCCATTGTTATTAACCAAGCTTGGAATGCCGTGAGGACCCAAATGCTAGCCTGATGTCCCATGCACTTGGGGCACTGTGGCATCTGTGGTCGTGAGCACATTGCATTTTCCCCTCAACAGGTGATATCCGCAATGATTTGTACCTAACACTGGAGAAGGGGGACTTTGAAAGAGGGGGAAAGAGTGTACAAAAGAATATTGAAGTAACCATGTATGTACTTTATGCAGATGGAGAAATCTTGAAGGTAAGGCTTGTTAGTAATTTATAATGAAAACTAATGTGTTTCCATGGGCTATCTTTGTCCCGAAGCTCATTCCTATTAGGCAAGACTGAATTCAGTTGCTCCATATGATTTTCCCTGCCTTCACTTTTCCTCTATTGAAAAACTATACATTTTTGCAGTGAGGTTTGGAAAGGATTTCTGATGTCAAATAGTCCTCACACTAATTCTTCCTAGTTTCTAACCTGCGTGCCTGTAACTCCAACTTAGACCTATTCCCTTTAGTTCTGCCTTGCATCTTATCTGTTCTCCATTTTGCCAAGCACAGAGCTGCCTATTTTTTCCAGTGATTACTCGGTCCACTTTGCCTTTTTACTATTTGCGATAGCATTATGTTTATAATTTGATTGAGGATAGGATTTAGATATCCTCTAGTTGGTTCCAAGTTTAGAACAGAAAAGAACAGATTCAGTCCTAGAAAATTATTTCCAGCAGTAGATCACATGGATTCTTTGCTATTCTTCATTGAAAATGCAGACATAGAGGACTGTTTTTAAGGCTGTCTGTTTTTTCCTCAGTCCTGTCATGGTAAAGGCCATGGTGAACAACAGTTAGGTTTCATTTCTAGTGCACTTGTCAGATCAGCCTTTCACAAGCCTCACTTTGGTGTACTGGCTAACACCCCATGAGGGAGACAGAATGAGAGTTATTAGTTCTACTGGACAGAGGAAAAAGGCAAAATAAGTTGAAATCATCTCCCAGAAAAAGACAGAAATAAAGGAGAATGTTTACAGAGATAAAACAGTGATTTGTATATTACTGTAAAACATAGAGTAAACTCAATTTATGTTGAGATAGACATATCATTGCTCATATAATAAAGTGTCAGAGAAGTAGAGCTATCAGCCACTCATGTGTATGTGGAAAGGAAGCTCTCCTTAATTTTGTTGCCCCAAATTCCTTGCAGGGAAAGGGGCAGACCAGTGCTGAGTTTGTATCATTATAGTAATGTTTAAAGGCTAGAGTCAGATTAAATCTATCTTGCTTTATGAAAAGTTAACAGAGATAACCTAAAATAGCTCAACATGGCATTAAGGAAAATTAGAAAGCAATCTTTGCCTCGTAACTTGGGATTCCTTCTTGGTCTGATAAGGTGTCATGAGTGATGACTTCTCTCATGGAGCTCCTTACTGCCCTTCTTAGCAAGAGTGAGACTTACCATGGTGATGCAGATGCACCAGCCTGTTCCTCCAGCTTGTCAGCTTGTGTGGTCACCTCTGAACTAAGGACAATAGGTGTGCTATGACTGCCACCAGGAATGCCCAGCCTATTGACATTTTGTTGTCATCTACAAATGTACTGGGCAGTGTGGCCCATGATGGGCCTCAGATTGGATATTCCTGGCATAATTATACTGTCTATACAGTTACTTCCAAAAGCACTGAATTTAAATCAAATACATTATCATCTGGTCAGGTGCAAAAATCCGATCTTCATATAGGATAAAATATTCTAATAATAGAGAAAAATTGAGGTGCTTCTTTTAAAAAATTATTCACTTTACATCTCAATACCAATTCCACCTCTCTCCCCAGTACAGAGATCCTCCCCCACCACCCCCCATCTTCTTTTCCTCTGAGGAGAGCACTCCCCCCTACCCCACCCCACCCTCGCCATGGCTCATCAAATCACTGCAGGACTAGGCCTATTTCCCATTGAGGCAAGACAAGGTGGCCCAGTTAGAGGAGCAGGATCCATAGGCAGGAACAGATTCAGCAACAGTCCCCACTCCAGTTGTTGGGTGACTTGCATGAAGACTAAGCTGTACTTCTGCCACATATGGGGGTTGGGGAGCCACTAGGTGCTTCTTCTATAGATATAACATCTTATTTTCTTCTTTTCCAGGACTGTATCAGCTTGGGTTCAGGAGAGCCAAATAGGAGTTCATATCACTCCTTTGTCCTCTACCACAGTAATAGTCCTCGTTGGGGAGAAATTATTAAATTACCTATTCCCATCGACAGATTCCGGGGCTCTCATCTCCGCTTTGAGTTCAGGCATTGTTCCAGTGAGTGAAACTTCCCTGCATATTGCCTTGAGGATAAAAATAATAACTCTACTTGTGAAGTAGAATTGTGAGGATTCTTGTTATTAGGCCATGAAAATAAGGATACATAAATAGGATGTCATCAGAGGCTATCTTGGACTGTAAAAGCAATGGTTCAAAACCATGGGATTTGGGGCTGGAGAGATGGCTCAGCAGTTAAGAGCCATCTGCTCTTAAGGACCTGAGTTCAGCTCTCAGCATTGACATCAGATGATTCACAACCACCTGTAACTCCAGCTTCAGAGGATCTTCTGGCCTCATATACACATGTGGAGTCCACATGTGCTTGCACAAACACACATAAATGAAAATAATTTTATAAAAACTTCCTTGGAATCTAATACTGGCTTTTTCTAGTATCTGAAATGTCCAATGTTATTTGGGATTTTTTTGTACAGAACCCTTTCCTGTCTTATTAAGACTAGAAATTAGGTTTCTGCTGTGGTTATGAGAGCCTATAATGCCTTGAGATATTAAATGGAAATGCAGACCAGCATATTTCTCATTATCCTGCAATAAGATTGCTAAGGTTTGAAAGAATGAGTGACAAGCATAAGGCAATTTCTAATAATTGACTCTGCTTGCAGCAAAGGACAAAGGGGAAAAGAAACTCTTTGGCTTTGCTTTCTCTCCGCTGATGCGTGATGATGGCACCACACTCTCAGATGATATTCACGAGCTTTATGTGTATAAGGTATGGACCTGGCTTACTTCCGCCTCCATCCCTCAGCCCTCAGCCCACAGCCCACCATGGTCGTTCTCAAGTGTGATCTCATTTCTATGGTTTTCATGGGTCAAGCTGAGGATTTGACACAGTGTACTGGCAGGTGATAGTAAAACAACTGTGGTCAGGCTTTACCTTTCTAGATACATTGGTTCTTCTCCCACAATTAATGCCAACAGGCCCGAGAAATCAACTGCCAACTCTTCTATGCAGTCAAAAATTTAACTAATATGTTTCCAAGTCCTGCTACTTGAGGTCATGGTGTTCTCAGTTTCCACAGCATAGCTGCTAACCAATGTTGATTATATATCAGATAGAAGCTACATATTTTTTTGTGTTCAAGAAATTTATGGACAGAAAGCATTCAGAGAACCTGCAACCTTAGGAAGATAGTAATAAGCATTAACTCAGTCTGCATATTATGTGCTTAGAAAATACTCTTTGCTCTGTTTACCTACAGTGTGATGAGAATAGCACATTTAACAACCATGCCCTGTACCTGGGCCTGCCCTGCTGCAAAGAAGACTACAATGGCTGCCCTAATATTCCCTCCAGTCTCATCTTCCAGCGTAGCACCAAAGAGTCTTTCTTCATTTCTACACAACTTTCATCTACCAAACTCACTCAAAATGGTAGGTAATGGCACCTACAAGGTACATTACATTGTTTCCAGTTGCTACTTCCACGTGGCTTACAGGTGTTAGGAGACAGACTGCTTCTTCATGATCAAACAGGTAGTTGCTCAACAATAATAGCCCACAGAGTTGTCCATGGCTGTGTAGTTTTGGGCTTCCATGTAGGGTACACAGATGTATTTTTCTCTTTTTTTTTTTCCAGCACTTAAAGAATGTTATCAGATTCTGACACAACTAGTTCTGTCTCCCTAGATCCCACGTGTCTGTCTGAAGCGTGTGGGCCTTGCTTAACTTTATGAAGTTCACTCCTTTTGGGGCTTACTTTCTAGTGGACCTCCTTGCTCTGCTAAAATGGAAGGCCTTCCCAGACCGGATCATGGACATACTAGGGCGGTTGCGGCATGTCAGTGGGGAAGAAATTGTTAAGGTATGTCTCTCACTCAGTCTAAGCACATTCTCCGAGGCAGAATATGGGCAGAAAACCTTCCCTATAACTTCTGCCAGTAAGCATCTAAGACCATTTCTTCAAATACATAATAGATGAATAGGAATAATTTGGGAGGCTTTCCTTTCTTTTAAGTTTCTTTGCTATTTTAATTTTTAGAAGAGTTTATTACCTCTTAATCATATAACACATATATTTAATTATAAAATAATTATATGTAATATAGGGACCCTTCTTTTCATTTTAAATAGAGAGAGTTATTCAATAATAATAGCCCACAAAATTGTCCATGGTTGTGTAGTTAGTTGTAGGGTTCACATCCGGAGTGGGGGGAGAGAGAGAGAAAGAGAGAGAGTGAGCGTACAGTTGATTAAGTTTTTGCTATGGTCATGGTAGCCTGTAATGTCTTGTGATATTATATGTAATATATATTATAGACATTATAAAATAATTTTAATTTTAATTATTTATAATTATAAATACATAGCATTATATTATAATTTAGATTATAAACCCTATTTCATGACTTGCTTTACTTCCCACAGAAAAAATGGCACTAAAGGATAGCAGTAAAGAGTATCTGCTCAGAGTCAATCCCAGAGGTTGTGATATCTGAATTTGTTTTCTTCTCTCTAGGTCTTTGTCGTTTTCCTTACTTTATAGCCTTCAACACACAAACCTGGGCTTTTGCTTATAAATACTACAAATACTGTCAATTAATTTGTAGCTGTTAGTTTTGCCCTATTTTTTTTTTTTGGCCTGGAGTCCATACTAGGGAACTTTCTTATCCTTAAACATGGCTGAGTAGCATGTTTGCCCAGTTGGCTTTAGCTTAAGATTGTACCAAGCACTTCTAGTAGCACAAGACCAGAAGGAAAATACTACACAGTAGACTAAGCTCTACTGAAGAAAGTGGAAGAGCTTTGGATTTACCATAAATAGCAATAGAACAACCCTAATTTGCATCATACTGTTTTGAAATAAATTGTTAGCCAGGCAGTGGTGGCTCACGCCTTTAATCCCAGCACTTTGGGAGGCAGAGGCAGGTGGATTTCTGAGTTCGAGGCCAGCCTGGTCTACAGAGTGAGTTCCAGGACAGCCAAAAAAAAAAAAAAAAAGAAAAAAGAAAAAGAAAAAAAAAAGAAAAAAAAGAAAGAAAGAAAAGAAAAAAGAAAGAAAGAAACAAGAAAGAAATTAAGTGTTATTGTATCATTTACATGCTTTGATTGACAAGATAACAGAATTTTTATTTTTCAAGGTACTCCAGACACCCATTGTTATTTACTATTATATTCCTTAGTTTTGCAGCCTTAAAAAGGGGGAAAGGCATATACTTAAAACAAAAAATAGCAACAAATAGCACTACCAGGTTTTTATCTTCACTGAGAGCCCTCATTGGCTTCATTTTTTTCTGAGATTCTAATTTCTAAACCAAAACACAGCTTTATGTAGATGAAGCCTAATGTACTATAACCTCATCCAGATATACTCCATATAACTAAGCTACAGCAGAGAGTGAATGACAGCTAAATTCTTTCCAGTCCGAGAAAAGTGATCTCAAAATGAATATGGTATCAGAACTACTATTTTTATTTCAAAACAGTTATTCTATCTGGATTTTTTATAATTGCTTTTTCTTTAGAAGTTTAGCATTCACCCAATAAGAAGAGCCACTTTAGATCTTCTATAAGATCCTTGATCTATATAAAGCCCCAAGTGTCCACTTAATTGTACCTTAGCTAGGCAAAGACAGGTACTACTTGTTTTTAGCATGCTTTTAAGACACTTGGAAATGTTTATTGGGGGCTAAAGTCATTGCTATATGAAAATTTGAGCGTGCATCCTAAGACATGAACCCTTTGTTTCTTATGTTTTAGTTTCTGCAGGATATCTTAGATACACTCTTCGTGATTTTGGATGATAATACAGAGAAATATGGCCTTTTGGTCTTTCAGTCTCTGGTAAGTCATTTCCTGAATTTTTATTTATTTTTTATTTTTATTCTCTCATACAATATATTCTAACCACAGCTTCCCCTCCCTCTAATCCTCCCAGTTCCCCTCCTTTCCCCCAGATCTACTCTCCCATCTTCTTCTTGCCCTTGAAAAGAACAGGCTTCCAGGGACATAGACCAAACATGGCACAAGATACAATAAGATCAGGCACAAACCCTCTTCATCAAGGCTGGAAAAAAACAGTTCAAAGAGCAGGCAAGAAGAAAATCAGAGACAGCTTTCACTCCTACTGTCAGGACCCCTCTCCCAAATAACCAAGCCAACAACCATAACATATGTAGAATACCTAGTGCAGACCCATACAAGCCCCACAATTGCCACTTCAGTCTTTGAGCCCCCATGAGCCCTGCTTAGTTGATTTCTCCAGTGGTGCTCTCCCAGTGTCCTTGACCAGTGTTATTGTATCATTTACATGCTTTGATTGACAAGATAACAGAATTTTTATTTTTCAAGGTACTCCAGACACCCATTGTTATTTACTATTATATTCCTTAGTTTTGCAGCCTTAAAAAGGGGGAAAGGCATATACTTAAAACAAAAAATAGCAACAAATAGCACTACCAGGTTTTTATCTTCACTGAGAGCCCTCATTGGCTTCATTTTTTTCTGAGATTCTAATTTCTAAACCAAAACACAGCTTTATGTAGATGAAGCCTAATGTACTATAACCTCATCCAGATATACTCCATATAACTAAGCTACTCTGGTTCTCACAGTTCTTCCTCCCTCACTTCAGTGGCGTTTCCCAAGTTCTGAAGGGAAAGACATAATGGACCTGGGCTTGTTTGCTTGTTCGCTCCCTCCCTCTCTCCCTCACTCCCTCTCCCTCCTTCCCTC
This sequence comes from Arvicanthis niloticus, assembly GCF_011762505.2. NCBI lineage: Eukaryota > Metazoa > Chordata > Mammalia > Rodentia > Muridae > Arvicanthis > Arvicanthis niloticus. The sequence continues at coordinate 27,191,111 of NC_047678.1, read as the reverse complement.
CCTCTCCCTCCCTTCCTCCCTCTCCCTCCCTTTTCACCTCCCCCTCCTTCTCCCTCTCCCCCTCTCCCCCTCTCCCCCTCTCCCCCTCTCCCCCTCTCCCCCTCTCCCCCTCTCCCCCTCTCCCCCTCCCCCTCCCCCTCTCTCTCTGCCTAATGTTTGCCTGTGGTTCTCTGTATCCATTCCCATCACTAGCTAGAGTGAGCCTCTCTGATGTTGACTGGACTAGACAACAATCTGTGAATATAGCAAAACATCACTTCATTTGGGTGGGTGAGTGGGTCGGTCGGTCAGTTGGTTTGGTTTGGCCAGTTGTATTTGGTTCTACCTTAGGTCTCTGGACTATCTACCCTCCAATTTCTGATCATCCAGGAAGTATTGGGCATGGGCTCCTTATTAATCATTCCCATCATATGTTTCAAAAGAAAATATAAAGGAAGCAATTTATTAGACTGAGTTAGCAGATTTGTTTGCAATAGAAAGGATCTGAGAATCATCACCTGAGAAAGACTAGCCAGCCAACCTAAATGTCAGATCCTTCGAAGATAAAGTTTGAAGAATTGGATTTGAGGGCTAAAGAGATGGTTCAGCTTAAGAGCACATAAAACACTAACAGAAGACCCAAGTTCAGTTGAGTTTGATTTTAACTCCTAAGGTTGCTTTAGTGAAAATATATAGTGATATCAGTGTTTGGTACACTTTGCTTAATATATGCATTTCCACAGGAGAGTTGTATATTCAAGTGACTCTGTTCACCAATCTAAGAGATAGGGAATTGAAGCTAAAGCTTGAATGGACACATAGAGTTTGCTCCTCTGGCTTTTATTGTTTCTTGCTTTCCTGGTCATTAAATTACTCTCTTCCCCAAGTTTTGGAGGACACCTGAGTGTTTATGCCACTTACACAGGTATTGTATTATCTGTTCCTGATCCATACTGTTCCAGTCATGATTGTGAATGGAGAGGCTTGGAAACATAGGATACAGATCTGGATTGGAAAGTTAAGGGAAGGAAAAAAACAAGACATACATACAGACAATGGAAATCTTAAGATTACTTCACATAGTGGACACTAGCAGTTTGCTCTTTGAAGAACATGAATCTGTTCCCTCCTAGGGATTTTTCTGAGGCCTCTATTGAACTATGGTGGCCTTCTTTCTGTCTGTCTCAGGTTTTCATCATTAACCTGCTTCGGGACATAAAATATTTCCACTTCCGACCTGTAATGGACACATATATCCAGAAGCACTTTGCTGGAGCCCTGGCATATAAGTAAGTTGTATTTTGTATCATTATTGCAACTTGTAGTTGAGTAGAAAATCAGAAATTTAGGAAATTCAGTTGTAGCCAGCATTCATTTAGCTGACTTTTTAAACTTTACTTTTGTAATTATGGTAATTTATATAATTATGTACACATTTTATAATATATGTATATACTGATATATAAAATTTGCTAACTTAACCATTTTCAAGTTTATGATAACATGTAGTTAAAACTTACCATGCTAGTGTTATACAGTCTTCACCTGAACTCCATCCATCTCCAAAATTATTTTTATTCCACAAGCCAAAAATCACTAAAACTCTGTAACATTCAACAGTTAACTTCTTAGTCTCCCCAGCTTGGAAAAAATTGTACTTTTTGCCTTTGAATGTTGACTGCTATTAAGGACCTCATACAAGAGTCAAAGCATTTGTCCTTTTATGAGTAGCTTGTCTTATTTACGACATCATCCACTTACTAAGTTCATCCACATTACAGCATATGTGAGAACTTTCTTTTTAAGAATAAACAATAGGAATCTGAAGTGATGTCTCAGTGCTTAAGTGCACTGGCTGCTCTTCTAGAGGACTAAGGCTCGATTCCAAGCACCCACCTGGCACATTCCTTTTCTTTCATCCATCAATAGCTGGTAGTTTCCCACGAAGGGCAGGGCCCATGACCCCTTGACTGACTGTTGACATCCTCAGTCTTGTGCATGCCAGTAATGTTAGTTTACTATTTCAATGACCCATGGCTACCCTGAAGATAACATTTTACAGCCTGTCTTGGTGTCATCTGGCTCTTCTTTTTACCTTCTCTTCTTTTATGGTCTTTGATCCTTAAAAAGGGATCTTTTATGGTCTTTTTAGGGCTGGGCACTCAACAGTCACCTATTCTCAGCACCTTTGTAGCCACCTGTCTCTGCATTTAGTGTCATTCACTACAAATAGAAGCTTATATGACCAAGGTTAAGAGTAGCACTTGTGTATGAGTATAAACATAAACACTTGTAAGGCAGTTTGATAGCATGTCCATTTAGCAAAACAACAGTTAGAAGACCTTCACACCCATGTGTGTATTTTTTAATCAGGTTTATAGTATCAAGCCTTGAATTCCTTCTTGTGGAGCAGGCCTCTAATCCAATTAAGGAACAGTTGATTAACCTCAAAACACTGATAGTTTTGTCTGACAGGTTAGCATTGTAGCAGTTAAGGTCCTCTACTGGGTGAAAGAGTTGATGAGTTTTCTACCTCCTGCAACCAGCCCAGAAACTTCTGGGACTCTGTATGTCAGGCAGCAGGGAGGGAATTTCTACCTCAGTTCTAGTATTGTTTCTCATGTCCTGCAACCAAGATGGATGGTGTCTTCAACAATAAGGTCAAAGCAATGGCCATAGCCTATGTTGTTTGGGGGTCTCTGGACCTTCTGAACCAGCAACTCACAGGAAGGTAATGTTACACCTGGCACTGGGATATTAGAATGCCTGTGGCTTCTGAGATTGACAGCTACTATTTCAGGTTTCCTCCATTAAAATTCATTTTTTAAATATATTTTTAATTAGTTTATAGAGTACTAGATTTCCACATAGTTTTTGATATTCTTACTTTTAGTTAACCTTCTCCCCCATCACCATCTCTACTTAAACCAACCCAGTATTTTCCCCTCTCTATTCACAGTTAACCTTGTTTTCTACTATCTTCTCCCTTTCAGGCCCCTTTCCAGCTATTGTTGGGTTTTAAATATCCAAAATCAAGGGACGTGCTCCCCCAGAGAACTCACGGATAGGACTCACTGTAATAACATGAGGTTTATTGATACTGGTGCACCAGGACTCTCTTGTTTGCAGACAAAAGAGCCCCAATTAGAGTTGGGGCTATTTTTATACCAATATTCATAAGGCTCATAAAAGCAGTTATACAATTACTTCTTAAACATTAACCATAAAGGCCAAACTCTAATAGCAGTTCTCAGGCTCAGTTGCTAACTAACAAAGAATGTCAGCTTAAGTATCCTCTATTTACCCAGATTTTACTGTATTAAGGGCTAATAAACTCTTATCTTGGGTCTTTCTTCCTCTGGAATGTCTTTGAAATGTGCTTCTTCTGGGATGTGTCCCTGAGGGAAGTTAATATTTGAGTTTAAAACCAAAATCAGAACTTTTTATTAATTTTAAGTTTCTACACTATCTTACCCTAATTCTAACAATTTTTTTGTTTTTTAATAATATTGTTATGAGTCATCAGTGACCCCCACACACTCTCTCATTATCATAACCACTAGTAGAGCAATACAAAGTGAACATATATGAGATCTAAAAACAGATATTTTTGCTTCTTCACTTCATATTTGAATACCTTTAAATTATTTTTTACCTTATTGCTCTAAGTATAACTTCTAAGAATAGATAGATAGATAGATAGATAGATAGATCAACTTAGAAAGGAAAGAAGGAATGAAGATAGATGGTTAAAGATAAATAGCCTTTTCTTTTTCCTCATCTTAGAATAGCTGTCAGTTAGTCACCAATAAATACAGTGTGAGCCAGCTTTTTGCTGTGAGTGTAAACCATACTTCATTACGTAGTTGCTGTATGTTTTTTTCTAGGAACTGATGGTAGAACTACTGAAATTGTCTGCTTGCATGAGAAATATGAGAAGCTTACATAGCATACCAAATAAAGATTAAATAAAACAAAAAGATACTTCATGTGAAACAAATTAGCTAAGACCATTGGATAAATAAGATATTGCCATTTTATGAAATTAGCATAATTTTACAGCCAAAAACAATTTTTGACAGTGGTTCTGTCAAGTGGTTCCCAGAACTTGGGTGGCACTTTGGAGAGTAGACATTGTGCTTCATGTGCTGTCTTCTTAGTTTTCAACAATAACTTTGAGATGTACTGTTATTTCCTCTGTATGTCAGGTGAAGAGAATAAGGCACAAGGGGATTAAGTGACGTGTCTAAGAACACAAAACTGCATACTAGTTGGCCACGCAGCTTATACTTTTTACCTCTGTAATGTCTTGCCATATAAATGTGTCTAGCTTTCTGTTAAATCATGGACCTGCCCCTTTAAAATATGGTACCTTAAGAGATTAGATGTGGCAGCCCAGGAGAAATCAAGCCACATACCTTCTGGAGCCTATCCCAAAGAACAAAGAACTGACAGATACCTTCTGTGATTGTTAGAGGAAATCCAGCCTTCTTTCTGCTACTAAGGACAAGACATCTTTAAACTATGGTTTTACCTAGTGCCTGCCTCCATGTCAGAAGTCACACAGGGTAGGCCAAAAAATATGAAGCTTCTCCACTCACTCTGGAAACCTAAACACTCAGAAACCACCCTTCTTCCATAAATTTGAACGCTCTTTCCTTTGGGATCTCCTCATACTATACAGGGCATTTGTCTCTTGTAATGCTTTCCCACTTCAAGACTTGGCCCCTTAAGTTGTGGCATCTGTCTCCTAATAAAGCTTATTCTGAAGAGTAATTTGTTTCAGTTCCTTCACACAAACCTGCTGATTCTTCTCTTCTTAAAATTGTAATACTTCTGACCCAGTAAACTCATTTCTCTCAAGTGTCTTGTTCCTTGGGAAATGAGGTGTGGAATGAAGTGACATTTAAAACCTCATACTTTTATTCAGTCTACTAGTTAGTGGTATATGTTCTGGAGATATTGCAACTTAAGATAAATCAAAATATATAATACAGTCTAAGTTTTGGGGAAAATAAAGAGTGGGAATCTATGATTGTGGTTGCTGGTAAAATTCTGCAGCTCCTTATGGAAAGAGAATGTATCTCTCTGAGATAATATGAGAATCCCACAGCTGCAGTGGACCATCACTCTGGCTCATCAACAAAATATTATTTCCTATTTGACAGTTCTTTGATGATTTTTATACTTGACTAAATACGTGTTTACAACTACATTGCCTTTTGATTAAAATGGAATTTCTGTAAATACTCTGTTTCCAGGGAGCTCATCCGCTGTTTGAAGTGGTACATGGACTGCTCAGCAGAACTGATTCGACAAGACCACATCCAGGAAGCCATGCGGGTAATGTCCTGAGCTTGCCATATGTAAGAGGACCATTCCTACAGCTGTTTGAGAGTATTGTCTTTGGTATAGTGCTCAAGACAACTGTAGTGTGCTGACCTACTTTCAGGAAGGAATGCCTTGGTCCATGTAATCTGCTTTCCTCTCCTCAGTTGTGCTCCAAAAGAGCGCAGCTGACTATTACCCCTGCTCATTTACCTGCAAGTGGAAAGTGCACATGGATCCTGGCCATTCTCCTCTGCCTCATTTCTACCAGTTAGTATCAGTTTGCCCTCCCACTGGCCCAAGTATTGACACTACTTACAAGCTAATACTGGTAGCAATATTGATTAGAATTGAGATTGAATACCATTTCCTTCTTTGGGGGTTACTATGTATTGTTTTGTGGAACTGTGTTGTTAAGTAAAAAGAGAGAAGTAGATAGACATACCATATGAAGATGATTGAAAGATAGCTTTAAAACCTTGGCCTTAGGGAGAATCTGGAGTCTTCTGAAGTGTAATGTCTACATTTTGGCTTGAAGAGGGCCCCTGACAGTGCATCTTGCTTTTCATTGTTGGGTAGCTCCAGGTAATAAGAAGTTACTCACTTTGAGTTAACTCCAGTCTGTTTGCTCCTTCTCATAGCTACTCTATATACAATAAAGAGCCTTGGAAGAGGAATTAAATTTTTTTCAAATGATTACATGAAAGCTTTTAGAAATGCCCTTAAAGCCAGTATCTTTCTTTCTGTATCTGTCCCTGTCTTGTCTTGTACTTGGGTTATCACTTGTTAAAGTTGCTTTTTAATTATGTTTTTCACCCTTTCTACATAGTCATAAAAGGAGAGTGGTATCAAAGTTGTTCCTATTTTTCCTGTCTTCTTTTAATATCACATATATACACTAAGTAAAGGCCCCGTGTCATGTGTTGTTCTTGCTGACACAGTGCCATGTAACAGAACATGTGTGGAATGAAGTCACAGTCTCTTTTTGGTTTGCTTGACTCTGAACATCCTTTAAACACCTGAAGATTTAAGTTTTTTCCTCCTTTGTATAAATGTTCACTTATCTCTGTATAAATGTTACTGTCTCTTCTGGGTACTTAAAGCATACATAAGACCTGCCTATCTCCTAAAAGTTGAGCTAAATGCAAAACATTCTGTGTGAACCCACTAATTAATTAATGGTGCTATAAAATTTGGAAGATTTTCCCATCCACATTAACATGTCATTATGCAGGTCTTCTTTAGAAAACTATATTTTTAAGATTTCATGGGTGCATCTTCCCTGTCTTGGATAGAAGCCACTATCTTACAGCACGCATTCTGGTCCTCTGGTTCTTACAATCCTCCTGTCCCTCTTCTGCAGTATTCCCTGAGTCTTCGTGGTAGGGACTGTATTGCAGATGTATTAGTTGAGGTTGGGTACCCCACAGTCAGTTCTTTGTATTTTTTTTTCTTTTATTGGATATTTTCCTTATTTACATTTCAAATGTTATCCCCTTTCCAGGTCCCCCATCCCCCCTCTCCCTGCTTTAGAAGTCTTTTGTATTTTTATCAGTTGAGGATTTCTGTAATAGTCCCTGTTGCAGAAAAAGAGAAGTCTCTTTTATGAAGGGTGATAGCTATATTTATCTGTAAGAATAAAAAGATACAGTTAGAAATTATACTGGTTTAGGAAAGTGACAGTAGTTGGTTCTCCTGTAAGGTCCGTGACCTCTTTGACCATGAGTGGTTTGGTAGATTTATAGTACTGCCTTAATTAGGATTTTCATTGCTATAAAGAGACACCATGACCAGGGCAACTCTTATAAGAAAACTACTTTATTAGAGCTGGCTTACAGTTTCAAAGATTCAGTCCATTATCATCATGGTGGAAAACATGGCAGTGTCTTGGCAGACATGGAACCTGGAAGAGTTGAAAGTTCTATATCTTGATCTCAAGACAGCCAAGAGGAGGGTCTGGATCACACTGGGTGGAGCTTGAGCACTAGGAGACCTCAAGTGTGTCTACCCCCACAGTGACACACTTTTTTCAACAAGACCACACCTATTCCAAAAAGGCTACAGCTCTTAATAGTGCTACTCCCTGTGAGCCAACCATTCAAACACACATGTGTCTATGGAGAGAAAACTACAAGTACCGAGCATGAATTTCCCCCTATTGAGTGGGCCTTAAGTCTAATTAAACAGCTGTTGGTTGCTCCTCACATAGAAGGGCCACTTTGCACCAATGGGAATATCTTGCTGGGCTAGTTGTTGTGGTTTGTAGGCTTTAAAGTTGGATAAGACTATTGATTGCTTTTCTTCTTTTAAAGCTTACATACACCTATGAGGGTGTATGTCTCAAGGAGATGGCTTCCAGGTCAATTCCAGCTTGTGCCTTCAGTTCTGTTGCCTGATGTTTGTGATATCTTCAGCAACAATCTTACCTTCAAATTCTGGGAGTCAGCCAAGGCCAAAGGCAATAGCCTATATGTTTTGAGAGTTTCTTGGATTTTCTGACCTACAACTTGAAGGGACATTTCCCATGCTTGACACTGAAGGTTTTATTAGCTAGTTTACGACTGTGGGAGACAGCATTACTATCCCATGTGGGATGTCTTAGTCACTTTTCTATTGCTATGAAAAGACCATGACCAAAGCAATTCTTATAAAAGAAAGCAACTATTTGGAGGCTTGCTTACAGTTTCAGAGGTTTAGTCCATTATCATCATGGTGGGAAGCATGACAAGCAGACATGATAGGCATGGTGCTGGAGAAGTAGTTGAGAGCTATATTCTGATCCACAAGCAGAGAGAGATGGAGGGTGAGGAGGTGGGAGAGGAGAGAAAAAAAGAGGAAGGGGAGGGAGACTGGGGTTGGCATAGGCTTTTGAAACCTCAGTGCCCACTCCAAGTGACACACTTCCTCCAACATGGCCATGCCTCCTAATCCTTTCAAATAGTGCTACTGCCTGGTGACTAAGCATTCAAATATATGAGCCTGTGGGAGCCATTCTTATTCAAACCACCACATGGCATAATTCTATTAAACACACAAGCTTGCAGGCACACATACAAGCATGCATGTGTATGTCTGTTTAAGTAAACACAAAATAATGTTACACTTTGGCAAATATCCTTGGTGTTATTTATCTTTCCTCCCTGCTACTCTGCAGTTAAAGTCTCCTTTCCCATTTCTCTTTTATATCCCCTGTGCTCTACTGCCCTTTGCTATAAAGAGACCATGGCAAAGGCAGTTTTTATAAAAGAAAGCATTTATTGCTGGGCAGAGGTGGCTCATGCCTTTAATCCTAGCACTTGGGAGGCAGAGGCAGGTGGATTTCTGAGTTCGAGGCCAGCCTGGTCTACAGAGTGAGTTCCAGGACAGCCAGGGGCTACACAGAGAAGCCCTTCCTCAAAAAAAAAAAAAAAAAGAAAGAGAGAGAGGAGAGAGAGAGAGAGAGAAAGCAAGCAAGCATTTATTAGAAGTCATCCCCCTTAATTTTTTTTCCTGGTTTTTGGTTACTCCAAAGTTACATATTAACATCTAAATATTCAGAATTAGGTCTTTGTTTTTGTGAGTCTAGGTTACCTCACTCAGTGTATTTTCTAATTTCATCTATGTGCCTGCAAATTTTATTCTTTATAGCTCAATAGTATTCCATTGTGTATATGTACCACATTTTCATTATCCATTCATCAGTTGAATAACATTTGTTTCCATTCCCAAGTTATTGTGAGAAGAGTGGCAATAAAGTGACTGAGCAAGTATCTTTCAAATAGGATATGGGTGTGGCTTTTGACAAGGGGTTCCACAAATATAGCATACTTTCCATTGCTGAGCTGCATCACTTCCTTAGCAGGGAGGAATGAGTACACTAAATTTTCTTTGTTGATAAAACAGTTGTAATAGGGGATGGAGAGATTACTCAGTGGACCAGAGCACTTTCTATGCAGGCATGAGGACCCAAGTATGAATCCTAGCACTCAAGAAGCTTGGCTTGGTCACAAGCATGCCTATAAGCCTAACTCTACAGGCAGCAGAAATGAGGACCACTTGGCATTTTCTGCTGCCAGCCTCCCTCCAGTTTCTATGAGAGACCTTGCCTCTAGCCTCTACACATGCACACAGGTGTGTGCACACAGCAGTATATACTTCACACATGCACGCACACACACACACACACACACACACACACACACACACATACACATTACCTCTATACACACAAAGAGAGAAAAGTTGTAAAAACTTTCAGTCTTCTCTCCTTTCACATTTACTGAGTAAAATAAGGACAGGGTATCTGCTTTAGCCTTAGCTAAATACTTCTTTCTCCAAACAGGATTGGGAGCAGCCTGTTGAACCTTAAACAAATATCCTAAGATGTACCCTTCACTTACCACACTTTATCTTGGGATCTCAGAGATAGGTTATCAGGAGTGAGAAAGGGGGAAATCAGGTAGTAGTAGATTTAAAGTGGACTTGTTTTTCCTATGTCCAGGTTACACAGGACTGTTTTAAGACCATCCTGTGTTCTATTGCATACTATTTTATATCACAGAACTTAGTAAGAGAAATAATCCATCATGTGTGAAAAATGCTGGCAACTTTACTATTAGATTCTGCCCTTTTGAACTAGTAAATATTTCTTATGCATCTTTTATAGTAGTCATTTCTGACTGAAAAGCAAACAGCTAAACATTTAGGCAGTGGTTATAAGAAAATATTTTCTTTTTAAAATTCAAGATATGTGTAGTATATAACTAGATATAACATAATAGATATCCTATGGTTTCATATTTTTTAAAAAAAATTCTGGCAGTTTCCCATGTTCTACATAATCACTGATCTTTTGCCTCCTGAAGTTAGGCATCTGACAGTACAACATTTAATGGGCTAACATTCTACCCTAGGCATAGAAAATTTCTGAGAAAATGTAAAATTGGTATTTTGTATTTTCTGTTGCACAGGCATGAAGAATCACTAAAATGTAGATACAGTGGAATGATACAGCTTGCAAGTATCTAGCTGGATTTATAAATTAACAGACTTTTCAAGTTCTCTATTCATTAGATGTTAAAAGGCTGCTGGAACCAGGACTGTATGAGCATGCACTGTATGAGGCCACTGGTTTTGTTACTTTTTCATTGGTGTGATCAAGTACCCAACTTATTTTGGCTAACAGCTCAGAAGAATGCTGTTCATCATGGCAGAGAATGTTTTCTAATTAAACATGGCATGACATCAGGGGTAGCTCAGTCTGTGGCATAGACCAATAAATAAGGAGGAGACAAGTCCTTATCTGACTTTCTCCTTTCACATCCTTTAATAAAAAAAATTGCTAATAGTCACCTATACAAACAGAGTTTTCTGAGCTAAACCTGACAGGCAGATTCTAATAAGAAGCCAAGAGCTGTCTTCTTCTATGTACTTTATATAACTGGGTTTTTTGGTTTTTTTTTTTTTTTTTTTTTTTTTTTTTGGATCCAGTGTTAACCTTGCTGGTATCTGAGATAATACAGCATTTCTTTAATTAGAAAACAGTCTTGGGGCTTGAGTCTACTCTCTTAAAGGAGAATTACTCTGTTGATAAGCATCAGCCAAATTGAAAGGCTCCATCATAATCACATTTTGCTCTTAAGCCATTTTTTGAGAACACTGTCTTCTGTGTTACTCAAACTGTTAATGGCAAATGTTGTGGCTGGAAGGAACTGTATGTGTCAAACATACTAGCTTCTGTATAACCTAGGACAAGTCCAGATTTCTTTAACCTTCTATAAGGCAGAAGTCCCTATTTCAGATCCCACCTCTAATGTAAAGTTGCAGGAGATTCCTTAAACGCCCTTCCCTTCTGTCTTAGAGTTTCCATTGCTGTGAAGAGACACCATGACCAAGGCAAGTTTTATAAAGGACAACATTTAATTGGGGCTGGCTTACAGTTTCAGTCCATTATCATCATGGCAGGAAGTGTGGCATCATCCAGGTAGACATGGTTTTGGAGAAGAAGCTGAGAAGTCTGCATCTTGATCAGAAGGCATCCAGAAGACTGCTATCCACAGGCAGCCAGGAGGAGTGTTCTTTCCACACTGGGTTGAGCTTGAGTACTAAGAACTGTCAAAAGTCCACCTACACAGTGACATAATTTTCTTCAATAAGGCCACACCTCCTAACAGTGCCACTTCCCATGGGCCAAGGCATATTCAGACTGTCACACCTTCTTACAGTAAACTCAAGAGTAGTTATGCCAGGTATATTGGCATATGCCTATAATCCCAGCACTCCAGGGGATGTGCAGGTAGCTTGTGAGTTTAAGGCCAGCCTAGGACATACAGTAAGACCCCACTTCAAAAAAAGAAAAAGAAAAACAAAGTAGTTAAACTATATCCTTGCATTTGGGGATTTGCATTTTCTGTCCTTAAAAAAAAAAATACAGGGGCTGGAAAGATGGAACTGACTGCTCTTGCAGAGAACCTGGGTTCAATTCCAAAGAAAGATTATTAAAAGTAAAATGCCTATTCAAAGTTGGAATCACCTGTCACTTGATATTTTTTTTTACTGATTTTTGTTTTGTTTTGTTGGTTGTTTGGTTAGTTTGGTTTGTTTTCTGGTTGATTGTTTTTTTTGGGTGGGGGGAATTGTTGGTGTTGTTAGGGTTTGTTTTTTTGTTTGGTTTGTTTGCACTTAGATTCTTGTTATGTGAGTTTCTGGCCATCCTCAGAGCCTCTTCGTTACTTTCCCCCCACATTTCTAGGCCCTGGAGTACCTTTTCAAGTTCATTGTGCAGTCTCGAATCTTGTATTCAAGAGCTACATGTGGAATGGAAGAGGAACAATTCCGGTCTAGCATCCAGGAACTTTTCCAGTCCATCCGGTTTGTGCTGAGTCTGGACAGTAGAAACTCAGAAACACTCCTCTTCACTCAGGTCTGTGAACTGTGGGAAATAGTGTGAGGTGTGTTCTTACTGTTGTGTTGTGTTGTGTTGTGTTGTTTTGGGGGAGTCTCTAAATTAAATTATTTCTTTGACAATTTCACGTATAGCTCCTGATTACTCCTTCCCCAACCCTCTTTTATCTCCTTTCCATTCTTAATAACTTTCTGCTCTTCTCTACCAGTTTTTTTTCCCTAAGGTTCTTGACTTACTTTGGTTTTGCGGCCCGTTTAGTTTAGTCATGATCATCTGTGTGGCATTGGATTGGAACTATCTATCATTACCTGGTGGAGTACCCAGTGGGTACACAACTGGAGGCACTGACTTACTCTCTTCTCTAAAGCTGTTAGTAGCAAGTAGTTTAGTAGGGGTAGCACCACCGAGACCCTCCTCCACCCATGCCTTAATAGTAACAGTCACATTCTGGGACAGACATCTATAGCTACTGTGTGGAGGAGCTGTTGCTGCTGGGATTCTTTGTCAGAGCAGGTGATTTCTTTGTCCTGATTTCCAGAAATGAAAAAACTGTGACAAGATTTTTTGTGTTGGGAAAGAGGTAATTTGCAAGTAAATGTTTGATAGAAAAAGATGCTGCCCTTTACTTGCCTCAGCTATGAGGTATGAAAGAGTTTAGTGGCTGTATACTAGGAAAGCAGCAGAACTTTGTTATTATGAATTCTCTTTAGACCAAATTTGTTAGTTATCATTATTATAATTGTGAACATCATATTTGTAGAGAATATTTAAAATATATAGGGCACTTTATTTTTTAGTTAATTTGTACTATAATGTGTTTATTACAGATGTTAAGAATGGGATAGATTTCAGCACATGACCAAATCAATAAGAATTGGATAGAATGATAGCTAATGGGAATAATTGAATGTGTTGACTAAGAATTAGAGGTAGATTCTATTACAAATATCAGTGTTAGAAAGACATTTTCTTCCTCAAATCAAAATTTCCTAACCAGCTAGTCTATTACCTATACCAAGTTGACTTAAGCTATAATAAATCAAATATTCATTACTCCATCCACATAGGGGTTATTTTCTCTTATCAAGTTAGTACACATTTATCTCATGGATTTCAGTTCTTTGGCATCTTGAAGCTAATTATGCCAAAAGGTGTCAACAGAGATCAGACAGCTTCTCTATGTCTACCCATTCCATCATGGGATGTTATTGTGTGGTATTAGTGAAAGTATATATTCAATCCTGCCTCATTTCAGTTTAGAGTAGTATGTTTGGTTTGGGTTTTTTTTTTCAGTCTTTCACTTGCTTATATTGTCTCTTGATGCCCAGGAATTGCCTTTAGGGTCCTTGCCGAAGACCAGGTGATCTTTGGAAGCTACATGCCATAAAGGAATCCTCAAGGCTTTCAAGAGCTGCTCCAAGGAAGCTCCTCCCATGATCTCACAAAAGTACCACAAGAAACTCATGGCTTTCTCCCTAACTTTGTTCCAGTCTATCTGTTCCTTTTAATAGGGGCCAAGGATGCCTACTGCTTCTTCCCCCAGCCAAGAATAGTTATAGGAAGACTGAAAGTAGCTAACAGAGCCGAGTAGATATTCTTTCTGGGTATTTGGCAATGCTTTGTACAACAGTGGTATTCCTACCACATCAGGACAGATGGCTTAGACCTGCCTGGTAAACCTGGTATCAGCTTAGATATGTTTAGGGTTCAAATCTGACTCTTGGCTGCCAAGCTTATGTTTCATGAGTTTTAGAACTCTTGGAAAATTTACTGTTTAATTAGACATTTTATCTTTGATCATGACTATCAGAAGTTGTGAGAGTATGTCTTTCTGTCCTGGGGCATAATTGCAGGAAAGTTTGCCATTTAAGGGAAGAAATCACCTACAGTGTTATTACTGAGTAAGACATACTTACCCCACCCATTTTGTCTTTTGTATCTGAAGTGCTTATATGCTTGTGTGCTGGTTTTAACTGTAAAACAATTTCCCTGATATTTCATGGAAGTATTAACCTGAAGACATAATCCATATGAATTTTACACTTTAGTCTGGCTTAACATAAAGGACAACAACACAGGTCTTTCCCATGGTATAAATTTTCACTTACTACACCATTATCTACTATCTGACAAATCATTTAAGGAAAATACCCTCTCCCAAGCACAGCTCACTTGTTAAAAGGGAGCTTTTACCTTCTGTTCTTTAGGTTCCACTCTATTTTCCTTTGTAAGCCTTGTTTGTATTAGTGGTATAAGAAGACTAAGAAGTATAAGAAGTTTCCTTTGTAGTGCTTTCAACAAATACAGGATGAAAATAAGAGCCAACTCATCTTAGCTTCTTTTCTTGCTGCTGTGGTAAAATATCACAAAAGCACCTTAAAGGAAAAGAGGTTTATTCTGCTCATTAGTTGAAGTTGTAGTTCATCATAGTGGAAGTCAAGGCAACAGGAGATTGAAGCAGCTGGTCACATGATATACGCAGTCAAGAAGCAGAGAGCAGTGAATGCATGTTGCTTCTCAGTTTTCTTTATTTATGCAGTTCAGGATCCATCCCCTCCTCAGGAAATAGTCATGTGTACAATAAAGATAGGTCTTCCCACATCAGTTAACAGATAATCTCTCACAGGCATGCCTAGAGACCCATCTTTCAAGTGATCCTAGATTTTGACAAATTGACAATTAACATCTCATAGCATTTATTGAAGAACTATTGTGTTCTAGACACTCTACTGGAATCAGTGCACCTAATTTTTCCCATATGCCAATAATAGCATAAATAGATAATAAAAGTATCCCCATTTTATAGATGAAAAACCAAGGATTAGGGCAACTTGGCAAACATATAGTAGGCAAATAACAAAACTGAAATTTTCTTTTTTTTCTTTTTCTTTTTCTCTTTTTCCTCTTCTTTTTTTTCCCCCAAGACAGGGTTTCTCTGTATAGCCCCAGCTGTCCTGGAACTCTGTAGACCAGGCTGGCCTTGAACTTAGAAATCTGCCTGCCTCTGCCTCCCAAGTGCTAGGATTAAAAAGGCGTGTGCCACCATTGCCTGGCTCCCGAAAATTTAGTTATTTATGTTGAATTTTGTTGTGTCTTCCAAGCTGGTCTTAAAGTTCCCACTTCCTGCGTCAGCCTCTTGAATAGCTAAAATTACAGACGTGAAACACCACACCTGGCTTAAAGCTGGAGTTTGAACTCATATATGTCTAATTTAAAAATCTATTATTTTTCTCCTATAGTGTTCTGCCTCTCAAAAGTTATGGATCAATATTATCAGATTGGGGCAGCAAGATGGCTCAGCAGGTAAAGGCTCATGATGCCAACCCTGATGACCTGAGTTTGATCTTCGGGTCCCACATGGTGAAATGAGAGAACCAACTCCCATTAAGTTGTCCTCTGACTTCCACATGAGCATGTGCTCCCTCACTAAATGAATAAATAAATAATTTAAATAAATAAAACTACTAATGCCATCATGCTCCCCCCACCTCATTAAAATAAATGATTTCATTTTCCTCAAGAGACAACATCTTGCTTCCAGAGCTCAGATCTAGAAACCCACATGCACATATGTTTTCTCTCTCCCTTCACCCTCTTTCTCCCTACCTGCGTCTACATTGGGCCATCTGAATCTCTGAATTCTTAGTCTGCATTGTCGTAGTCCTCAAGAGTTTATAACTGAATGAAGCCATGTTCCTCAAATTTCTGAATTTATACATCAGACAAACTGCCAGATAACACATCTGAGAAAATAATATACATATTCTTCAGATTATATGGTTATATACAGATAACACTAGTCCTAGAAAATTATCCAGTTCTTAAAGCTGGGTTACTGCTATTAGTGGAGTCTAGCTGGTTCTGCTTGAAGGCACACAGCTTTTGCTTACTTTTCCCTTTCTTAGAGGTTTCTGGCTTATGTTGGGAACCAAAATTGAAAAGTCAAGAGCTTTCTCATAAACTAAAAAGGTTTAAATCCATTTTATGAGGAAAAAGTAGCTGTTTCTCTTAAGCTACATTGTGTAAATTTGTCCTTATACTTCCTTCTATTATATGAAAATGCCTGAGCAAATTATGAAAACTTCTAGTGGCTTGGGCCATAGTCAAAATCCCTTGTTTTAGTTTTGAATTTCCTTTCCCCATGCTCCAAAAGTCCTATAGGGCTGGGTAGAGTCAAGGGCCAGGGAAGACGCCTCTCAGGCAGGGCTGCTTCAGTGCCTTCTGAAATTCTTTCAACCTCATACCTTTGAACATACAAGATAAACACAAGCCAAACTTTGTACTAACCACAGCTTTACTTGCTCCCACAGGCTGCACTACTTAATTCCTTCCCCACCATCTTTGATGAGCTGCTGCAAATGTTTACTGTACAAGAGGTAGCAGAGTTTGTGAGAGGCACACTGGGAAGCATGCCTAGCACTGTGCACATCGGGCAGTCCATGGATGTGGTGAAGCTACAATCCATTGCCAGGACAGTGGACAGTCGCCTATTTTCTTTTTCAGGTAAATCAAGTTTGAAAAGAGTCAGATTTTATTTCTTCCCTTCCTGGATGGTAGCCAAGTTTAAACAGTTCAAAGTATTAGTTTAACAACCATCATGTAAGAAATCAGTGACCCTAAAAGTGTAGTAATTTTATGTATGAGGAATTCAGCTTGCCTCTCTCACAGTTTACTCTTAGGAGCCCAGACCAGAGGGCTAGCTCATAAGGTGTTGTATTAGTCCATTCATGCTTCAACTGTAAAATTCCATAAGCTAGATGGCTTTAAAACAACGAATAGTGTGGGTGTGATACCAGATGGATCTCTGAGTTACAGGCCAGCCTAAGCTACATAGTAAGACTTGGTCATATATACAGCTAACTAGGACACATGCCTGTAACTCAGCTTATGAAAAATAAAAGCCCATCCTTGGCTCCACGGGAAGTTTGAGGTCAGCCTGGCTTATATGGAACCCTGTCTCAAAAAAATCAAAAGCACAAATACTTAATTTTTACAGTTCTAAAGATTCGAAAGTCCAGGATCAAGGTACAAGTAGGTTTGATATCTAGTTGAATCTACTTCCTATTTCATAGGTATCTCTCTTTTCTGTTTTATCACCTAGTAGAAAGAGCAAGAAAACTCTCTGAGATCTCCTTTTAAAAGCCATTAGTCTCAGCCAGGTGAGATGACACACACTTCTAATTTCAGTACGTAGGAGGCAGAGACAGGTGAATCTCAGTGCAGTCAAGACCACCTTGATCTACATAGCAAGTTCCAGGCTAGGCAGGAGACCCTGTCTCAAGAGGAGTTAGGGTACTAATTTCATGCGGATAAGGTACTCATGACTTTATCACTAGGAAGTTATCCCACTTCAAATACTGTCATACTGGGGATTAGGTTTCTATGTATGAATTCAATTGGGACATAAGCATACAATATGTAGTGGGTGGCCCTTGGTCTCCAGGCACATATGCTGGCTATGGAGTCCTGTTTCAACACTAGTCAGATGGTAGGACAAAGGGAAGGAGAGAGGACAAAAGAAAAGTGCCCTGTCCAAGAAGACAAGGATAAACCAACAAAGTTAAAAAGGCCCCAAAAGGTGACCTAGGAAACTCTGTGCTTGCTAATTTCTTTGGCTCAGCAATCAGATAGATAGATATTCATTCCCTCCCCACCTCTCTCTCTAAGAGAAAAGTGGACAGAAAACTTTTATAGTCCCTAACTTTTAGTTAGTCCCTGGACTAACTGATAGTTCAGGAGTCCAGGATACCTTTCAGAAAGAGACTTTGGATTTATTCTTGAAGCTTTATTGCCTATGATCAATTTCAACCTTACAGCACCATCAAATAGGAGCCTGATTATTTAAGTAGGATACCAGTGTTCTAGAAGAAACCTCCATGCACAAGAATAAATTTGAAGCATCAGCAAAAACAGTTATCTGAATCTTCATAACTACAATTTTACATATTAATTTTTAAAGTTTGACTTCAAAGCATAAGAATAACTTGTTAGTTCAATGCTGTGCTGTGCATACTTGGCTGCTAAGGAGATGCTCCCACTGAGTCAGCTGAAGCAGTGTGAAGTAGGAATGAGTAACATTGCCATTGAGGAATCCAGCCCCTCTCCAGTCACTGTTGATGATACACTTCTTCTTCCTGCCTCAGACTGTTCCGAGCCCCTCCGTGTCCCCTTCGCCCGGGAAAAGAGACACGTGAGGCGGTGTTCGGGTGGTTACTACAGCGAGGCTTTATTCTTGTATAAACAGAAGCGGAAAGACGGAAAGACCGGAAAAGGCACTGCTTATATACACCCTAGAGTGACGTGTTCACTTCTGATTGGCTGTTCAGTCATTACCCATAATACGCCCCGGGATGGGCAGTGACTTTGGCGCGCTTTTTGCCTTTTGCACCTGCGCAGTCAGTTGTTTACTAGTGGGAGGACAGGATGCCCGCACCATCTTGTAATGGCGAATGCTGACACGCTCACTGTGGCTCCCAACATCAGACTAAAAATGTTACCAGTGATTTAGACACTGTCACTAAAGCCACTGCTTACAACTCTCTCTTTATGTACTGTCTCAAAAAGTTGCTTTCAAAATACAGAAAATGAAATAGTCCCCTGCTCTCACTGTTATTTTAACTGTTATTTTTGTGTATGTGTTCAGATGTATGACACATCTCTTAAGAAAACTCATGTAATGTTGGACTATGTAATTAAATTTTATGGTCATCTATCACCAAGTTTTTATTTGCATTTTATTCTGAATTAATGTTCACATTATAACATCTTCCCTAAAACAGGCTTTTTACCAGTAATGTCATATAAACAATTCTTTATTTTTCAAGCATACCAATTGTCTTTGGCATGTTCTAACAACAAACGGCTATTTTATCTGAAATCAGTGATTAGTTTATAAGTCCTGCTGTAATTTGTGTTTTTATCTAAGCATTCTTTTAAATAGAGAACAGCTGTCACACTGTTGCTTTTTAACATCGTATTTGACAAAACAGTGTCAAAACTCTTATATATCATATAATTTATCTTTAGCTTAACTTTTTTATTTCTGGGATCTGGAGAGATGATTTACTGGTTAGGAATGCTAATTGCTTTTCCAGATGATCTAGGTTCAATTTCCAGCAACAACCATCTATAATTCTGGTCCTAACAAACCCAGTGCCCTCTTCTGACCTCTGGGTACTGCATATATGTGATATGCAGACAAAACACCCATATGCATGATGAAAATGAAAGAAATTATTTCTGAACTTCATATGAAACTATTAAATGTGGTCAAATATAAACAATAAATTATATTTTCCATGACTTGTGTATGTAGGACAGTATCTGCAGGGGTGCACAATCACTACCACAAGAGTTTAGAGTGCTAGAAACATGTTCACTTGTATTTTACTTAGTAAAAGAGGCCATTGACAAACTTTTTTCTTTTTTTTCTTCTTACTTTCTGTTTTAATTGCAGGGTTTGGTTTTTTTATTGGATATTATATTTACTTTTTAGATTTAACAAACTATTCTATACAAGGAAAACTAAGCCTGTGGACAGAGGAGTTGGTCTGCTTGAGAACTGGAAATGAGTTAGTAAGGGAGCTTGAATATGACTTAGCCTGTCTGAATTAAGATTCCAAACACGAGTCTTCTTCTTGAAATGGTGTTCTGGTAACATGATGAAGAAAAGAGCAATATTTTGATATATCCAGTAGGGTTGGTATAAGAGCTCACTAGTTACCAAAGGCTATGACAGGCTAACATTATACTCCTATTCCATACATTGTTGTGAACATACCAAAAGCAGTCTAAAAAGCCCATGACTGACAAGAGATAGGCCAGATGGTTTGACAGGGTGAATGCTGCCAGGTAGGAGTGACAGGCTTTGAAGGCATGGCATGAAGAGAAACAGTTAGTAATTCCTAGTGAGCCTACAAATCTAGTCATTATAGTTCATGATAAATGTGACACATAGATTTTTCTCAGAAAACTGCTTTTAATTTAAAGTTTAATTATCAAAAATATATCATTTGGAAGCAGACTTATACTTACATCTTATTATTACATGTGCCATTAGTATAGGGGTTTAAAATAATAAGGAAAAAAAGACGGAGAACCCGTGTCATAGGATGGTCTAAAATTTCTACCAACGAGACTTTCAGACTTTGGAAGCTGGTAACCTCTACTGTGACTCTGTTCTTAACCTCATCTTCTTTAAGTTCCACAATGCCATTTTCTTTTATCAGTGCCTAGCTGTCCTCCAATGAATGACTTCGTCTCGGTTTTCTTTCCTAGAATCCCGCCGCATCCTCCTTCCTGTGGTTCTTCATCATATTCATCTTCACCTGAGGCAGCAGAAAGAGTTACTAATCTGCTCAGGGATTCTGGGGAGCATCTTCTCCATCGTCAAGACCAGCTCTCTGGTAGTGACCCCACAGCCCTCCCCACTTACCTCTGCTCTGATCTTATGCTGTTGTAGTCAGGAGCAAACCAACAATGATCACTTTGTGTACTTCTCAGTCAGATGCCTTTATTGGTGAAAGGCAAATGCCCAAATGAATGTGTGTGTGTGTGCCTAGCAAGTTTTTTGGTACAGTACATCCTTGGTGTGTTAATAGTTAGACTACTATAAGTGTACACTGATAAATCATTTCCCACAGTATCAGAAAGGCCAGTCACATTTCATCTTCTGTTTCTATCAAAAGGGATTAACTCTGGATTCCTGCAAGCTTTCTTAGGATTTAAGTACAAATACCAAGAGGCAGACCCAGACTAGTGAGGGGGTCTTGCTTATTCAGACTTTCAGGTTTTCAAATAGTTCGATTCTACCCATGGCATCCTTACATTTTGCGAGATGAGGTCAGGATATGCACTAGCTATCAGCTGCCCATAAGAGTGCTGAGCCTGTGGGATGTAGAGTGGTTCCCAGATGGCAGTTTTCAACTATGTGCTTATCTATTTTCCTTTTATCTTTAAGGAAATATGTGGTAGAAGGAGAGAAATTGGGGTAGGGGAAAAGCAGAGGCATGGTTGAGAGTAGTATGTGCTTTCATATTATTTATTTTATATACTGATAATAGAAGAAATGTGTATTATAGAAAACTGGAAGACTATATATAGGAAAGGTATAAAGAGAATGAAAAACAAGAATGGGTTTTATTATAGTTTTTTTAAGTTAATGCTCCCAGAATACAATTTGAAGTGCATTTAAAATGAAGGATATGGCCCAGGTGATATTTACAAAACCAGACTACTTAAGTGAAGTAAAAAGAGGCACCTAAAACAAGGGCATGCTTTGGGCAAAAGTCAGAAACCAAAAAGGGAGTTCTAGTGTCCTGATCATCTGATAACAGAGACCCAACTTGTGGGAAAGTGACTGAGATGGTTCTAGCAACCCTATTGTTTGCTCTTTGCTGCAGACAAGACCTGGCAACTCTCCTTCCCACCAGGCCTCATAGAAGCCACACGAAGCTCATAGTGTCTACAGTAGTCCAAGGCCATATGTCTGGTAGCTTATTGCTAAAAGAAGGGAGTACATTGAAGAAGGGTTTATAAAATAAAGGAAAAATAAAACCCAGTGAAAAACCTAAAAGATGTAGTTTGGCTGCATTTTGGGGAGTAGAGTGCATATAATTAATTGACTACAACTGCTCAAACATGTATTAAAGGAAAGAGTATTAAAATTACTTTGATTACTTTAGCCCCAAGAGCCAATTCCTTGTGTGAAATGGGACAGAATATAATTATATTTGTGGATGAGTAAGAGGAAGATGAAATTTAAGCTCTGTGAGATCAGAGATAAGTCTCTCTAGTACATCTCCGTATAGTCAGGTTCTCAAATAGTGAGTGCCACATAGTAAATGTTGAATGGTGGTCACATGGATGGATAAAGGATGAGAATTATCACCAGCAGTTGTGCTCGGTGTTTAAAGTGCTTGCTGTGCAAGCATAGGATGGTGTGCATTTGAATCTCGAGCATCCGTAAAAACCTTGCACCATGGTGCATGTGTCTATACCCCAACACTGTGGGAAAGAATGAACGGAGGAATAGGAAAAATCCCGGAGGCCTGATGGCCAGCCATTCTGGATAAAATGGCAAAGTCCAGGTTCAGTTGAAGACTTGGTCTCCAATAATGATAATGATGGTGACGATACAGAGAACAGTAGAAGACATCAGATGTTGACTTCTGGACTCCACATGTTCACACCAGCTGTGTGCACCTGCATACATATGCACCACACAGAAATCACACAGACACACAGAATAAGATTTTATATTTTTGAGAAGGGCTAATGAGAATCTCTTTGGAAGATAATTAAAGCCACCCTACAAAATTTAGAATGAACATATGATGTCTATAAGAGGGTAATGCAAACTGTTCTACAATTCTAGGAACTGTGAAGTAGCCTATAGTGAGAAGGCACGTTCCACTGTTATAAAGTTGTCAGAGATACATGGATTGAGAATAGAGTCTTTCAGATGAACTGGGAATAACAACAGACTGGGGAATTAGAAATGGCCACAGAGGGGGTTGCAAAAATCGAGGAGTGGGGACTTTGCCATTTCTCAAACTTCATCATTTCTCAGTGTCAGTAGAGGCATGCTCTCTCTTCACCACACGGGGGAAATCAAAGAAAAACTTTAACTCAGGGCATTCATTTCTGTCCTGTGTGTCAAAATTAATGTGTCTGCCTGTGATTGAAATTTGTGGCTGGCATTAGTAAAGGCAAGGCCACAGCCACCATGCCTGGATAGGTGAGGCAGGTATGCCTTACCTCTTACTAAAGCCATTGTCCTGGATTTCTTACACACTTCATATTGGTGAGTTTATAAGATCAGTATTAGATCACTCCTGATGGGCTCAGTGAGTTCTGCTCCTCAATCTCTGCTTAGCTAATGCTAGTGCTAATGGTGTACTCTCTCGTGCTCACTCCAGGAGGCAGATGTCATGGAGGAGGTAGAGATGATGGTGGAAAGCCTCCTGGATGTTCTCCTACAGACTCTGCTCACCATCATGAGTAAATCACATGCTCAGGAGGCGGTAAGAGGGCAGCGGTGCCCGCAGTGCACAGCCGAGATCACTGTTAGTAACTAACACTCAGGTGTTCTTGTTTCTTTTCTAACCTGGGGCTCCTTACATTGCTCCCATCTCACCACCCCACATTTTCATCTCAGTCTCCTCCCTGCATGGTGGTCAGCACGTTACCCTCTTCTTACTTGACTCATACTCCCCTTCTCTCCACTCTGAAAGCTCTAGCTTCATATTCCCCAGACAGTATTTTAGGGAAGGTTCAGGAAATGTGTCTTGTGTGATTTCTCTCCCATAGCTTGCATTGGTCTTTGCCTTTAAGCCAAGTCCCTTGTTATAAATGTTGAGTGAAGCAGTGATACAACAAAGCTGCAGGCTGAGGCTAAAGGCTATCTCCTGTAGGAAACTTCCTATAGCTGTCCTACATGACACAGGACAGAATAATTGTCCTAGAATTTTCTTGAGTCTACAGATTAGTTGGTGTAGTTAGTATACAGTATTTGTATCTAAATTTTTAACATCAAGAAAAATATGATGTGGTAGAACTTCAGTAGTGTTGATGAATAATGCTTTTATATGACCTAATTAGGAGGAAAACAAACTGGGAAAGCATCTCAGAAAGGATAGAGAGACAGACCCTTTGCCACTGGACCCCACTTGCATATCCAGAGTGAATTTTCCAGCCCTCATATCGTACTACGATAAGCAGTTTATGTAAGCAATTTCAGTTGGAAGATAAGTGATTATAGAACTCTCTTTGAAAAAAAGTCATTTCTGGGACCAAGCCAAGCTCTAGCATGTCAGGGTGAGCATTTGGCCTGGGGAAAGTGTCTCCTCTGCTAAGAGCCCCTGTTGAAAAACATAAGACTTTTTTTACTGTAGGCATTGTCATATTGCACAGGTCTATGGTATTCCATAGTAAGAAGTAGATTGTCAGTATTGAAAATCAGACAATTCATAAAGATTTAAACAGATCCTAAAGAAAACGTCAGCAAATTTGATGCCAAAGATTTAAGATGGAGAACTTTTCATTTGTCATCAGTATGTCAGAAATTCAAGTAGAGATGAATGAAGCTAAGTAAAAGAATTTTGAGCTGATAACTAGATTAAGAATCAGTTCTTTTAAAATGGACTGTCTTGAAGAGAGATCTAGAAGTTCAGCTTACAACAGTAATGACCTTGGTGAGCAACCAAAGAATCACAGCATATGAAATCCTTTGAGAAAAATTTACTGAGCTTTTTGTTTGAGAGCCCCTGTTGAGGTCACTCTTAAGTGTAGGCAAAATTACTATGTACCCTAACTTACCCTAGTAGTCTAGCCTTCTTATCAATGCTAATTACCCAGCCCTTGGCTAGGAGGTCTGATCTTGCTTTGACATTTGACAAATGTTACTAATGAAGTCATTCATTTCTGTAGATTATTATAACTATAACTTGTTGGGTACCTTTTATGTACTTTATCCTTCAGTGCTATACACACACACACAAACAAAAACAACTCATCTAAACTTTACACCAAATTAATTATGACTCCATATGCCCATTTTTAGATACAGCTGAAGTTTATATACGTGTAGATTTTGTATAGTTTCAAGGCTCTAGAAAGGATTCGGTATATTAAAACACTATTATCAAATTCCCTTGAATTTAGAAACACTTGAAAATCATCTAGGTAAAATACTTTTTACTGAGGAAACAGTCTTTTAAGAACCATGCCATTAATTGCCATAACATGGCCTTTGCAGTCCTTAAAACTGGCTTTTTGTTGTTGTTTTGTTTTGGTTTTAGTGTATCCTAATTGGCTTTTTAAAAAATACCTCATGATCATACTTAAATATGTTTTGAAGCTCATAGCTTGTTCTTGCCCAAAGATCAGTTTCAACTCCTTTGCCTTTCTTTGATCTCTTGCATCCATTTTCCTAGTTGAGCTGCTCTTTCTTCCTCAGAAGATGATCCAGATTTTGTCCAGAGGAGAAGCTTGTTTCCAAGTAGGCTCTACAGACTTCAGTATTGTATTCTGACAATAAGACACTATTTAGCCAAAGGATTGCAGTAGAGAAAATGATTATTTCACTTTGCAGTACTCCATATTTTAAGTTTCAATATGGGTTTCCAATAATCCTGTGCTACAGAAACTTTATTAAGACTCCAAAGCACTCTAAGAAGAAAGTTCGTTTTCAGGAACACAGTTGTCACCTTTCTTCATGAACATTTGGGGCCATCTCAAACCCTCCCTTCTCTTCTTACCCTCTGTGATTTGAAGAACAGAGCCCCTGTGACTGGCTACGCTAAGTGTTTTTGGTTTTGTTTTTGTTTGGATTGGTCCCCAGGGTGAATATGTGTCCTGCCTCCTCTCATTGCTTCGTCAGATGTGTGACACCCATTACCAACACCTCTTAGACAACTTCCAGAGCAAAGATGAACTCAAGGTAGGCAACAGAGCACTGGCTTTTCACCCAGGAAAGGAAGTAGGCAGCCACAACTGCCCATAGACCTCTTTATCAGAGGGTTGTGTTCAAGTGGCCATTGATGCCTGTGTTATCAGATTCAGCAGCCCAGTTTATAGCTGAGTATATGATCTCCAGAAGCAGAAATTCGGCAGTGCCCTTCTCATAGCCTGAACCCAGGCTAACGCTTGAAACTTTTTCTGTAACTGATAGTAGCCTTTTAAACATTTTCCTCTATTAGAGAATAATCTGAAGCATGCTGGATTAGAATGCCAGTACTCTCTCTTTCTTAATGTTTTATTCTGTGCAAACCAGGCTTTACTGCTTTAATAGCTATATTGATGATGTTGATGATGTTTCTTTATTTGAATGTAGTTCTGGAAAATACCCCTAGCCAGGGTATACCCTTCCTACCTTGAGCTGTCAGACTTTGAATCTGAAGTGATGAGGCAGAGATGATACAGAGAAATGAACCTGGAGTCCAGACAACAGGAGAACATTGCCCTTGCTGAGCATAGCATCAGCTGGTCATAGACTGCTAGGGTTTGTGTCTACATGAGACCATGCTACTTCCTCCCTGGGCCAAGGACTATTGCAAACGTGGGTCTGTGCTCTGCTTTTATTCATAACCAAGTCACTTGTACTTTATAGTAACACACCATACCTCCTGAAAGATGAGATTACAGGACATTCTGCCACCATGTCTAGCCCATTCTCTATCTTCTGTATTAAAGACTTTCTTTCTATATAGAAACTCCTTGATGTTAGTATGTATCTAAAAGTAAAGTCTATTGCTGTTTATTTGAAATCTTAGTTGTGAACAGGGCTTATCTTAGTTGTAAATATTAGATTTTTTTCTCTTGGACTTAAAAAAATAATTTCTGTCTTTCAAAACAATAAATAATAAATGTGATACACATGCATACACACATACACACACACACACACACACACACACACACACACACAAAAGCTGGTGGAGCGAGTGAGACAAAGACCAGAACAAAATGATGGAGGACAATATGGAGTAATACACTGGTGGACAAGTTCAGTGATCTATATCTTTTTTTTAATTTTTTAAATTTATTTTTATTGGATATTTTATTTACATTTCAGATGCCATCCTCTTTCCATATTTCCCCTCCCTAGAAAACCCCTATCCCATGCTCTCTTCTCCTTTTTGCTTTTATACAATTTTTTTAATGTTAACCAAAGGCTTTATAAGTTTAGTAATGCTCAATATCAATCAGAAGTGTAACCCAGTACCCAACCTAGATATATCAACTATCTTTGACTGGTGGAGACATGTGAACATTGCCTCCATGTTCCCCCCCCCTTTGTCTCTCTCATCACCTAGCTCCTCTTCTCCTTCTCTTCCTCCTCTCCTTGCTCCTCCTCTTCCTCTCTGTACTCCTCCCATCTTAGCTCCTCCTACATATCACCCTTCCTGTTAAAATAAAACTTTTCTCTCAAAATACAATTAGAGAATAACTATACCAATTTGTGTCAGTTAGGTGCAAGATAGACCTAATACCCAGTCCATCTTTTTGTTGACGCACCAGAACCTCTGTCATCTCTCCTAACTAAAAGACTTAGTTCTGAACCTGGCTTTTTTTTTTTTTCTTGGCTTTAGAATGAATATCAGCTGAAAACCATCCTCTCAAATATTTTCTCTCAAAGTAAATAGCCAGGATTGGCTATGAGACTATAAGTTTTCAACACCGTCAGAAATCCAGAATGACTGAGTTAACTGAAATTATGTGAAGCACAAAGCATAGCTTCTAAAACTTAGTCAATTTATAGAGACCGATGAACACCTGGACAGTCCCTATACTACAAAACGTTGGAGCATCTGATCTTCAGCCTTCTGGCCCAGGATCATCTGAAAGACTTAGTGATGCAGAATTATTAAGGGCTGATTACTCTGTTTTGGCAGATATAATCAGTTGACTATTCTGCAAGTGTGTCCTTTTCTGGACAGTGATTTGTCTGTAGATGGGAAGAGGCAATTCTTGCCTAGTGGCTGTCTCACCACAATTGGAATAACTCCAAAGATGCTCAATTTCTTCTTAGAATCTAAGACAGGAAGCTGTCAGGAGCAGACAGGTCTCTAATCAAAATGAACATTAATGCAGAAATGTTTGTAACATCAATTCTGTGGACTTCTGATGTTTTGAAAACAACTATCCATGTAAGGCAATCTGGACTGTTGTCTGTTAACTCCTCTCAGCTATTTCTAAATAAAATATAGAAAACACCTTAACAATAAACTCAAAGCCATGAATTTGTTATAGGCCCTTAACTTACAGTCTAACCATCTCAAATCAGTTAAAAAAAAAAAAAAGTTAAAGAAATTGGGTCTAAGCCTTGTATTCCTAAATGTGTTATACAGGCACAATGCCTATGAGAGTAACAATATTCATCTCACTTTTATATCAGTAAGAAGCTCATGCCAATGAAAACCTTAAATTTGAAATCAAAGTAAATTTTGTACCATTTAAGAAATTATAACTTCATCTTAATAACAATTATGCATATTTCTACCAGTAGGTTATGACTATACAATAAATCCTAGCTAATCCTCCCTGTTCCACCAAAACCACTGCTTTTCCCTAGAAAGTCCTCAAGCCCAGGGAATAGGGGCACCAACTGTCCATTAACTTCTTCAAGCTGATTATGAACATTGAAATATTAGAAGAGGGGTGGGGGGAAGAGTAAATTGATAAGCCTCTGACACTGTGTCTTCACTGCATCCAGCTGGCATTCCAGGACATCAGAGGTTTGAGCAGGTCTACTCAGCTTGCTAGATGAGTAAATACACCAAGGCTATGTATTCTGCAATATACAATTCTCAAGCCGGGTGGTGGTGGCGCATGCGTTTAATCCCAGCACTTGGGAGGCAGAGGCAGGCAGATTTCTGAGTTCGAGGCCAGCCTGGTCTACAGAATGAGTTCCAGGACAGCCAGGGCTATACAGAGAAACCCTGTCTCGAAAAAAACAAAAAAAAAAAATTCTCAAAACAAATTTTAGTAATTTTAGTATCAAGATACTTGTTTGTTTGAATTCTGGAATCTAGTCTTCTGGCAGCCTGACTTTGTCATGTCTAATCCATAAAATTCTGGGAGATTCTATGAGGGTGTGCTCCCACCATCCTTTCATCCTCCCTGCTCTCAAATTCCCCAACACTAGAGAATCCAAACTTTCAGGCACCAAGGCCATCCACTCACTGATGCCTGGCAAGGCCACCCTCAACTACCTATACAGGAGGAGCCATGAGTCCCTTCCTTTGTTTTGTCGGGCTGGAGATTTTAGAATGGCTACTCCAGCTTGTTTCTTAGGACCATTTGCTTGAAGAATTGTTTTCCAGCCTTTTTCTGTAAGGTAGAGTCTGTCTTTGTCACTGAGGTGGGTTTCCTGTATGCAGCAAAATGCTGGGTCCTGTTTATGTATCCAGTCAAGTAGCCTATGTGTTTTAATTGGGGAATTGAGTCCATTGATGTTAGGAGATATTAAGAAACAGTGATTGTTGCTTCCTGTTATTTTTGTTATTAGAGGTGGAATTATCTTTGTGTGGATATCTTCTTTTGGATTTGTTGGAAGAGGATTACTTTCTTGTTCTTTCTAGGGTATAATTTCCCTCCTTGTATTGGAGCTTTCCCTCTATTATCCTTTGTAATGCTGGGTTTGTGGAAAGATATTGTGTAAATTTGGTTTTGTTGTGGAATATCTTGGTTTCTCCATTTATGGTAATTGAGAGTTTTGCTGGGCTGGCATTTGTGTTCTCTTAGGGTCTGTATGACATCTGTCCAGCATCTTCTAGCTTTTATAGTATCTTTTATAGTATCTGGTGAGAAGTCTGGTGTAATTCTGATAGGTCTGCCTTTATATGTTACTTGGCCTTTTTTCCTTACTGCATTTAATATTCTTTCTTTGTTTTGTGCACATGGTGTTTTGATTATTATGTGACGGGGGGTATTTCTTTTTTGGTCTAGTCTATTTGGCGTTCTATAGGCTTCTTCTATGTTTATGGACATCTTGTTCTTTAGATTAGGGAAGTTTTCTTCTATAATTTTGTTGAAGATATTTATTGGTCCTTTAAGTTGGGAATCTTCACTCTCATCTATACCTATTATCCTTAGGTTTGGTCTCCTCATTGTGTTCTGGATTCCTGGATATTTTGTGTTAAGAACTTTTTGCATTTTGTGTTTTCTTTGACAGTTGTGTTAATATTTTCTATGGTATCTTCTGCACCTGAGATTCTCTCTTCTATCTCTTGTATTCTGTTGGTGATGATTTGTGTCTATGACTCCTGATTTCTTTCCTAGGTTTTCTATTTCCAGGGTAGTCTCCCTTTGTGATTTCTTGATTGTTTCTACTTCCATTTTTATGTCCTTGATGGTTTTGTTCAATTCCTTCACCTGTTTGGTTGTGTTCTCTTGTAATTCTTTAAGGGATTTTTGTGTTTCCACTTTAAGGGTTTCTGCCTGTTTACCTGTGTTCTCCTCAAATTCTTTGAGAGTATTATTTATGTTTTTCTTAAAGTCCTCTATCATCATCATTAGAAGTGATTTTAAATCTGAATCTTGCTTTATTAGTAATATGGGGAATTCAGGACTTTCTTGTGTGGGAGAACTAGGTTCTAATGATGCCAAGTACCCTGGGTTGTTGATGCTTATATTCTTGTGCTTGCCTTTTGCCATCTGGATCTCCTTAGTGCTACCTGCCCTGTCTCTGACTATAGCCTGTCTTTCCTATTATCTTGGTTTTATCAGAACTGTGTGGGGTGGGTGTTACTACTGGGGTAAGATCTGGGGCCCAAAATCTGCTCAGTGCTCAGTAGCAGACAGGAAAGTACCAGTGCTCCTGGCCAGGATTGACTTCCTGGGTCCTAGTGGGTTCCAGTTACTCCCTGTTTGGGGCGGGCATTGCTGTCTGCTTACCTAAGATACCACCCGGGTTAGAGCACCTGCAAGTCCCACTTCTTCTGGATTCTTTGAGATTGGGGGCAGAGCTGCCACCCGGGATCTGCTCAGTGCTCGGGCTCAGACCGGAAGGAACTCGATCTATATTTTTTTAAATGTCATAATGAAACCCTTTTTTGGTAACTTAAAAACAATAATATGGAAAAATAGAATCCACGAGTGTTCCAGTTTTACATATAAACTTTCTTTCAATGCCTCTTTTCATTTTGCATTTCCACTTCAGAATTTACTATAAAGTAACAAGTAGTCAGTGTTGACACTGGAAAGCTAGGACATGGTGGTGAGTTCCAGCACTTGGGGCAGAGGCAGGCAGATCTCTGTGAGTTCAAAGCTGAACCAGTTAGGGCAACACAGTAAGACCCTTTCTTTAAATATAGATATAATTGACACTGGCAAAAAGATAGACAGTAAATCAATAAAACTGAGCTAAAGAGTTCAGAAATAAATGTCTACATTTACCCTGTTAATTCCCAATAGTGAAGCCAAAACAATTTAATGAAGAAAGAGGAAGCCTCAACAAACCACTGAAATGAGTTAATGTCTGCATACAAAACCAGAAGATTGTGCTCTTTCACACATGGCTCGGTTTCCCTCTCGTCTCCTCTCAATGTATTTTCTTTATTGTTTATATTTCATGGTTGGTTATGATATGACAAGGGAACATTCTGGTCTTGTCTCTTTGGTATTCTAATGCTTCTCTTATATCTGGGCTAACATTTCTTTGCTAAAATTTGGAAAGTTTTTCTGCCATGATCTTGTTGAGAATATTTTCTATGCCCTCAGAGTGAAGTTCTTTGCCTTTTCTGTGTCTGTGACCTTAGATTTGTTACCCTTCCTATTTTCTAGTCCATATGTCTTGGGAAAAGCCAGACAGTTGTGAGATGTGTAATGTGACAACTCTGGAGATCAGAGGTCTCCTACCTCAGAGTTTGTTGTGTATTTTTATTGTTTTGCTGTAATTATGTTTCATTTGATTTGGTTTGGGATTTGTTTGTTTGTTTTGTTTTGTTTTGAAATAGGGTTTCTCCGTGTAGCCCAGGCTATCCTGGAACTCCCTTTCTAGACCAGGCTGACCTCAAACTCAAGAGATCCACCTGTGTCTACCTCCTGAGTACTGGGATTACAGGCATTCACCATCATGCCTAACTGTAATTATTGTACTTTTTTACATTAATTCAGGGATAATTTCTATATTCTAGATTGTTTGTATCCACTGATGTTTTCAATCACTAAATGATCATGTAACAATTAGACAAGATATTCTTAAATGCTCAAAATCAATAAATCTCTGTACTTTACTAAAGGCCTCTGTGTATACCCTGGGGCTCACTTTTAATATGCCAGCATTTTACAACTCTCATCTCTTTGCAGTTCTGTTTGTACAGAACCTCAATGTTCAGTCAGAGATGGGAGATTTTAGCTTCTTGGGTCTTTTCTGGCAATATGAGCAGTCCAGCATATGTGTGGTCCTCTAGAATCCAAGGAATCTTTTCACAGGTCCCTATAGATATCTCATTCTTCAGAATTTCCTTGAAGCTTTTTGCCATATCTCTTTTTGTCCCAACTAATGTGAATGTATCATATATCTAGAATGTTAAATTATATGTCTGTTTTTTTAACAGATGTCCTGTTTTTAAAAAAAAAAAAAAAAAAAAAAAAAAACCTAGATAAGTTCTGAATTACATTAAAGACAAGCCCTGGCAGTAGGCTTGTCCAAAGAGCTGCTGAATTTGCCAGGTCAAATAATAGCAATTCTCTAGAGAATGGCCTTTTAGGGGGCTCTAAAACTATTTGTCCCATGTCTGCTAGGCTTTTGGTGTTTTGTGGCTGCTGTGGTTCAGTAGTTGAGTGTTGAAGTAGCACAGAAGACGCAAATAGGGACAAATGAAACAGAACAAGATTCAGTGTGTCCTGACATACACCCACTTCCTTACCAAACGCTTTACCCTTGTTTGCTTTTTGTTGCTGTGGTAAAATATTGACCAACACCAACTTGGGAGAGGACAGGGTTTATTAGCTTGTAGGTTCATTACCAAGGGAAGCCAAATCAGGAACTAGAGGCAGGAGCTAATGAAGACCCTGGAAAGGTGCTGTTTAATGACTTACTTTGCATGATTTACTAAGACCTCCATCCAAAGGTAGCACCTCCCAAAATTTCATAGTCCTCTCTCACAACATCAAACATTAATCAAAAAAAAAAAAAACCTACAGGCCAATCTGATCAAAGCGTTCTTCAGTCAAGGTTCTTTCTTCCTACCTGTGTCTGCTCAAGTTGATAAAAATAGCCAGTACATTCTCCTTGAATTATATTATATTGAATTGTTTGGTTTGGTTTGGTTTGGTTTGGTTTGGTTTGGTTTGGTTTTGGTTTTGGTTTTGGTTTTGGTTTTGGTTTTGGTTTTTCGAGACAGGGTTTCTCTGTGTAGCCCTGGCTGTCCTGGAACTCACTCTGTAGACCAGGCTGGCCTTGAAGTAAAAAATGTGCCTGCCTCTGCCTCCCAAGTGCTGGGATTAAAGGCGTGCGCCACCACCGCCCGGCATATTGAATTGTTAAATCAGTCTTAGCCATTTCATTATTTTCATGGACCCGGATTTATTAGAGGGTTTGTGATTTTTACTTTCTTTTGTTTTGGGGTTTTGTTTTGGGCTGGTATTGGGAATTGAACTCAGCCTATTGGGTACACTAAGTAAGTATACCTTCTACTATTAATCTTCAGGAATTTCTGCTGAAGATTTTCTGTGTGTTCAGAAACCTAATGAAGATGAGTGTCTTCCCTCGAGACTGGATGGTGATGAGACTGTTGACAAGCAAGTGAGTAAGGAAAACTCTGAACTGGCATTCACAAGCTCTACTCAAGCAGGGGGGTAATATATATGTGTGAGTGGGAGGAAGATTAAGACCAAGACTTGGAAGAGAGAGGAGCTGATAAATAGAAAATTTATTTGGAGTTATAATCCACAGGATTTGGCCACTGGCTATAAAGGCAGTGAAAGGAAAGAACCCAAGATAATTCAAAAAGTAGAGTCTATAGTACTGAGGATAGAAGATGATCTGTTAAAAATGGGGTAGACAGGAACCATTAGCCTCTGACGCTCTGCGGCTTTAGACAAAGCTCATCTTGCTTTGAGTTGTATTATCTACCAGACAGTACTTGCCTCGTGGAGTTAGTGCTAACTAGCCCCTAAACCCTGGCTGCAAAGCTTTGGTCACTTCTGAGTATAGAGATGAAATATCTGTCCTATTCATGTTTCCAGCCTGTGCTTCATCTTGGCAAACTAGACAAGTGATACAGGTAGTAACACATTGTTCATTTGATCTCTTGTCAAGTAGATTAAATAGATTGTGTCATCTATCCTCGTTAGCCTACTGCCACCTCTCACTGATCTGCCTTTTGTGTTAGCATTGTATAGAATGCAATCAAATTATTTATATTAGGTATATTAACAGGGCAATGTGATTTTTTTCATGTTGAACTGTTTATAGAGCCCCTTTTTCCTTAAAACCTGCACATGTTTTGTCCAGAACAAAAGAATGATAGGAAGTTGCATAAATATTTCCTCAAGTACTTGTTTTTTTGTCTAAATCTTTCATGTTCCTGTCTCTGAGTTCCACTTTGAAAACTTGAGATTTTCTAGCCTGAGGTACAGGAATGGCCTCTCATCTTTGACCCTGACCCTTGTTGACCCTGCTCTGCTGGAACACTGGTCTCTTCTATGGACTACTTTTGTTGTTCTCTTCTATACAAAGACTCTGATGGCCACTCTTCTTTTTATTAAAAATAGATTATTTTTTCATATAATATATTCTGATTACAGCTTCCTCTCTCTCTACTCCTTTCAGTTCCTCCTCACTTACCCTCCCATCAGGATCTATTTCCTTTCTGTCTCTTATTAGGAACGAATGGACTTCTTTTCTAATAAGATGATAATAATATTTTCTAATAGGATAATAATAAGATATAACAGTAAAATTTAACAAGATAAAACAAAATTGTCACATTGGAGTTAGACAAATGTGAAAAATGGAAGGAAAACCAACAGAAGAAACAGAGCCCAAGAGAAGGCACACACTCAAGCTTCTCATTCAGAATACCAAACTGGAAGCCATGGTATACATGCAGAAGATCTGGTACAGAGCTGTTGAGGCCCTGTGAGCTCACATGAGCTTTGACAGTGTTGACTTAGAGGCCTTGTTTCCCTTGTGTACCCTTTACCATCGTGCTCTTACACTTTCTGCCTGTCACACCTGTTAGGGCAGCTGGCCACTCTGAAGCACAGTTTCTTTGCCACATAGCCAAGGCCCTCTGTAATAAGACCCTTAACTATGCATCACACTTTTCTTCCTTTAGACTTAAACTCACATTCTTAATTATAGCAGACTAACTTCTTATTATCCCTTATGTGTGCCAGGCAGAGATTAAGAGTGATGTTCGAGCTCAAAGGCTGAAGTCAAATGAAAACAGTACATGAAATTTTATTTTTATAAATAATAAAAAAACAGTACATGACAGAAGGAAATATTTAATCAGTATAAATTCCTGTTATCTGATAAAATAATAAAATTATGCTATAAATCCTATAAAGTGACCATAATCTGTATTTTTATCCAAAGATCCTCAGAATACTAAAAATTACTTTTTGAGCTAGAATAAATCCTTAAGACCACAGAGCTTGGAGAGTAGAGTGACCCACTGACATTTTTTGCTCTCTTACCTACTATTGGGCATTTTTTAAAACTGGTTTTCTGTGTAGAAAATGGTTTTGTGCCATTTTCTTTCCTTTAAAGCCATATCTTACATAAGAGCAAGTTGTCTTCCAGAATTCTGCCCATAGGCAGACAGCTGATGCTGGGCTATATGTCACTGCTGGTCTTTTAATTCTACAAATGCCTTGTCTCCTCACTGCAGCATTATAGTCACTACTGTCCAGTACCTGTCCTCTGCACTGCACAAGAATTTCACAGAGACAGACTTTGACTTCAAGGTAGGAGCGTCTAAAGACTATTGCTGTCAAAGTAATAGCACGCTGAACTCCAAACTCACCCCTTTTTGCTCTAATATATTCATAGTATTGTACATTCCAAGACTGGTGGTTATTATAAATATGACCTGAGAGCCACCTTGGTGAAAGTGTTGGAAGCCAGGCATCTGTGAAGATTCAGGCTGTTGGCTTCAGAAGGAATAAAGAAAGCAAAACTGGGGAAAGGCCTATTTCTGAAGATAGTTAAAAGGGGAAAATCTTAAGAATTTGAGGTTATAAAATGGACTCTCTGCTATATGCATATATTTAGTAACTTTCCCTGCAAGGTTAAGGACTTAGGCAGTCACATGATTCTTTTTCTATCTCTCTAGGTGTGGAATTCTTATTTTAGCCTGGCAGTTCTGTTCATAAACCAGCCAAGCCTTCAGCTAGAAATCATTACTTCAGCCAAGAGGAAGAAAATTCTAGATAAGTAAGACAGATGTCTTCATCTCTCTACCACTTGCCCAGATGGGAGTATTTTTCTATAACAGACTCTTTCAGAAGTCCACAAGTTTCCCACATGGCTAGTTTCCCAAGGAGCCAAGTATTAAACGTTCAGTCAATAACCAACTGGCTTAGCATTTTGAGAGCATGAGAAATAATAGTGCTGATGTACTGGCCTCATTGGATTTTCAGGTCTGTCTCACTGAACCTCCCTCCGCTAACAGTTACTATTTTCAGGTATGGGGACATGCGTGTGATGATGGCATATGAACTGTTCAGCATGTGGCAGAATCTGGGTAGGTCTCTCCTATTGATCCTTTCCTTTTATATATTGTATATGTAAATAAAAAATACAAGAGCTAACAATTCTCCAAAGCCTTCTGAATATCAGTTCAGCCCCCAAAGAGCCTCACATAGCTTTAACATAACACCTCAGTTGAATGGTGTAGAGTAGCATATGTTCATAGAGCCCTTCCTTGGCAGGGAGAATTTGGCTAAGACGATCATAGTGTGACATGTGCACTTCTAACCGAAGTTAGAAGACTATGAGGAAGGCTCAGTAGTAGTTTTTCCAGTTTGGGAATCCATGTTGTAAGAGCCTCTGCACTATTCATGTCCCTGTCTAAATGTTACAGGCTCAAAAGTGTAAATCATGCAGATACCATGAAAACAGGATGTATATTGATTTTAATAAAGATGAAATAAACTTTGCACCTCAGGTATTAATGTGTCCACATCAAGTATCTAATACCACTCATATGAAAGACAAGAGTTACAAGCCTTGATGAGAATGATACTGGCTTTTTCTTTAAACACCTCTAATAGATGCTGCTTTGAATCTAAAGTGGTCACATTGGTATTTTTGGTAGTCTTCCAGTTGCCTAGATGACAAGCTAGGCTACCTGGGATTCTGGAAAGATATGTGTCTTCTGTGAGGAAGAGATAAAAAAATAGTTATATATCCAATGAAGTGTGATTTAAGCTAAGCTTGTACATCTTAAGCCATAGGAATGAGGTTCATAGAATCTTGAAGTCTCCTATGATCCATTCTTACCTTGATCTAGAGATGAAAAGGAAAGTGTAAGGCAGCAATAGGGGGCCACTGAGAAAATGGCTCACCAGCTAAAAGCTACTCTTTTGGAAGACCTTGGTTTCATTACATCCGCATGGTGACTTACAACCATCTGTAACTTCATTTCCAGGGGATCTGTCCTCTTCCAGCCTCTACTGGCACTAGGCATGTACATGGTACACTTAACATGCATGCAGACAATGTGCCTGCGCACATAAAAG
This sequence comes from Arvicanthis niloticus, assembly GCF_011762505.2. Taxonomy (NCBI): domain Eukaryota; kingdom Metazoa; phylum Chordata; class Mammalia; order Rodentia; family Muridae; genus Arvicanthis; species Arvicanthis niloticus. The sequence continues at coordinate 27,153,721 of NC_047678.1, read as the reverse complement.
ATACTTTAGAGAGAGAGAGGGAGGGAGGGATGGACGGACGGACGGACGGACAGACACACACACACACACACACACACACAAAATGGGGCTTTTCATCCCTCAGTAGAGATATATTTTCCTAAAGAGATCTTCTATATCACTTTTACTGACAGCCCACAACAGAATTTGAATATATATTTTAACATTGAACTTGACTTTGAAATTCTTAGAAACACAAACTGACAACTGTATCAGGTATCAAGATCAGAATATGCAGAATGAGCCTCAGAACTAGCATTTGCTTCTTAGATAGGCTTTCATAATGAAAGAAATAAAAAAAGAGAGAGAGACAAAGATTAGCTTGAGTTTAATCCCCAATACTGCCAGTTTTTTAAAAGGTATTAGATTTGTCTTTTAAAACCATTCATTGTATAGCCTGGCAGTTGTGGCACAAGCCTTTAATCCCAGCACTTGGGAGACAGAGGCAGGTGGATTTCTGAGTTCTAGGCCAGCCTGGTCTACAGAGTGAATTCTAGGACAGCCAGGGCTACACAGAGAAATCCTGTCTCCAAAAACCAAAAACAAAACCATTCATTCCTTTTGAATGAAGTAACAGTCTGTCTCTGGTCCCCTAAAATGAGCTTTACTTGACTGTAGCAGTCACTACACATGCAAACAGTTCCTTTCTGTAGTCTCTGGAGGACTGAGAGCAAGCATCTGAAGTGGGTTCTTTCTGTCATACCACTGCTAAGAGAAGTCCCCAGGACTGGCCCTAGGTTCTAGGAATACTACCTAGAGAGCAGGCCAATCAGCGGAAGAGCTGTATCACTCTCTTCCCATAGGATGACTCCATAAAGGAAATTGGGGGAGAGGTGAGCAGATCTGATGAGAGTGACTGTATCCCGACCTTAAGAATACAGTGTGAGTGGCTGGAGAGATGGCTTAGCAGTGAAGAGCACTGGCTGCTCTTCCAGCGGTCTTTCACTTCCCAGCAACCACATGGTAGCTCACAGCTGTTTGTAATTCCACTTCCAGGATATCTGATACCCTCACACACACATTCATGCAAGCAAAACACCAGTGCACATAAAATAAAAATCCGTAACTGGTTTTAAAATAATAATACAATATAAGTAGCAGGGATGGGAGGATAGGAGGGTACAAAGAGATTCTAAGTCTTGAAGCCAGTCTATGAGGGTGAAGCTATGCAGTTAGCTCTTAGTAGCTTAGGCAGAGAGTTTTTGGCATACATGAGTGTAGGCTTTTAAGAGGTCTGTGGACTTAAGACATTTGGTAGCTTAAGCTTTACTTCACTGGACTCCCTGATCTCTGAAATGCTATATAGAAGTAGAATCGTCAGGAGGTTTGTTGTGTTTAAACAGGAACATACATATTTCCTTACCAACCAGAAGCTTTAGGGAGATGTCTAAACTTGTAGTGCTTACTCACCTGGAGAAATCAAACTCTGTTTCCTTGCTCTGGAGGTTTCCAAGTAGTTAAAAACACTTCACAGGAAGTTTTTTTGAAATAGCAATTTTGTGTTCTTTGAACATGTGTTCTAAATTTGCTAGGCCAGTCAATTTAAAACTCTGAAAAGATGAGGGAGTGGGCTGGAGGGATGGCTTAGTACTTAACAGCACTGACTGCTCTTCCAGAGGACCCAGGTTTGATTTCCAGCACCAATATGGTGGTTCACAACCATCTTTAACACCATTTTCAGGAAATCAGAGACCCTCTTCTGGCACCTGATACCAGGTAGTATCATCTGGTACCAGGCACCCACATGGTACACAGACATCCATGCAGGCCAAACACTCATACACATAAAATAAAATGATACATGTTTTTTAAAAGATTTTAAAATATAAAATAAAAAAATTTAAAGGCAGGATTATCTCAAAAAAAAAAAAAAACAAAACAGAGAATAAAGTATCTTTTACCCTTGAAAGCGTCCAGTATAAATTAGCAATTGAAAGTGGGGTATGAGACAGGTAGTGGTGTAGCACACCTTTAATCTCAGCACTTGGGAGGCAGAGGCAGGCGGATTTCTGAGTTTGAGGCCAGCCTGGTCTACAGAGACTCTTCCAAGACAGCCAGGGCTATACAGAGAAACCCTGTCTTGAAAACCCCATCCCCCCCAAAAGAGTGTGGTATGTTGGTTTGGCTCTTTCAGTGCTAAGAAATTCAGATCTATCTCAGGACCTCATGCATGTTAGGCAAACACTGTGCCACAGAATTTACTATAGATCCCCAGAACTACTATAGATTGTAACATATGCTTGGCCCCACTTGTGAATCTTCCATGTAAAGAACAAAGCAATAATAAACTAATAGTTCTTGGGTTTTATTGTTCAGGTGAACATAAGATCCACTTTATTCCGGGAATGATTGGCCCTTTTTTGGGTGTGACACTGGTCCCACAGCCAGAAGTGCGGAATATCATGATTCCTATCTTTCATGACATGATGGACTGGGAACAGAGGAAAAATGGCAACTTCAAGCAGGTAAAGTGATAACTATCAGTGTTTGGTGTGCTCGCCTCTGAGATGAACCTATTCACATCAGGCAGATAGTCTAGATGGGTAGGCCATGTTCTGGTAGGAACATTAATTTTAGTTAGCTAGCTAAAAATAACATTCAAATTTTCAAGTTAAAGACCAGATCCTGGCATTTAAGAAAATGAGGAAAGAGGATTGCCATGAGTTTGAGTCCATCCAGAGCTACATACAAATACTAAAGCCTGTACGGCATAGCAGAACCTTGTCTCAAAGACAAATAAGCAAACAGAAGGATTAGAGGAAAGGGATAAACATGCTTAAAAACTTTCTGATGAAGAAAAGAGTGACTGAGACTGAGCTCTCCCAGTTTCAGAGAGAGTCTGGACAGCATATTGTCTTTCCTCTTCTGTATGGCTCAGGAATCTCTAAGGCTGGAGCCAGACCACATGACTTTACATAGTTTTCAGAGTAACCCAGGATTTCATAAGCCGTCCTCTTGTTCTTTGCCACCACAGCTAGCCAAAATCACATCCACAGTCAAGAACAGAGAAAACTGAGTACATGGGTGCTCAGACCTCAGCCAACTTTCTCTCTTCTCTTAAAAGTCCTGTTCCCCAAACCAACTTTTTTGGGACAGACTCTTTTCATACCAGTCAAGGCACAGACTTGCCCACAGGCCAGCAATTTTCATGGAGACCAGGCTGTGTGTCAAGTTGACATTAAAACTAACCATCATGTTTCAAAATTGCATTTAGTAAATACATTTTAAATGTTCTAGCCCTACCCCCAAAAGGGTAAATAGGTTACGTAACATATATGTTGATCTTATTTAGTCATTTCATGGTACATATATCAAAATATCACCCTGGGGCTGGAGAGATGACTCAGCAGTTAAGAGCACTGACTGCTCTTCCAGAGGTCCTGAGTTCAATTCCCAGCAACCACATGGTGGCTCACATCCATCTACAGCTTCAGTTCCAGGAGGTCCAGCACCTTTTTAGCTTGTGTAGGCACCTGACATGTATATGCTGTACATACATGCTAACAAAGTAATGTAAAATAAAAATAAACCTTAAAAACAAAATGAAAATCATCATACTGTACTCCATACATATATACAACTATGATTTGTTAGTTTAAATTTTTTAAATCAGTGAATCATGTTTTTGTGAATCTTGGACACTCCAGCAAAACTGAGTCATTTTTGGTAAGTTTCTGTTGCTGTGATAAGACATTGACCAAAACTTACTTGGGAAGGAAAGGGCTTCTTTGTCTTTGTGACTGAGAAATATCTCAGTCACAGTCGTTGTTGAGGTAGGGTAAGAAAGGCACAGCAAGCAGGAGCAAAGACAGAAACCATGGAGAGAAGCTGCTTCCTGGCGTGTTTCTGTGTCATATTCGGCTGACTTTCTTATACCTCCCAGGACACCTGCCTGGGAGTGGCACTGCCCTCGGTGATTGCACCCTCCTTCGTTAATCCACAATCGAGGAAGTACCACACAGACATGCCTACAGGCCAAGCCAAGGGGAACATTTTCTTAATTCAGTTTCCCTCTTCCTGAGTAACTATAGTTAGTGTCAAATTGACAAAAGTAACCAGTACGCAAATAAGCTTTGTCATGCTTAGTTCTAAGTGTGTGTGTGTGTGTGTGTGTGTGTGTGTGTGTGTGTATTTCTGTGCTTCCCTCTACTGTCTCATTTTTAAGTGGTCTGTTCTTTTAATCCCCGACTTCCACTCTAGCCTCCCATCCTCTTGGTCTGCTATGTGTTCTTTAATGTTTTTATCACACTTCCATAATTATGTGTATGCGCATGTTTATGGCAGGTATGACAGCGCCTGTTTGGCAGTTAGAGGGTTAACTTATAGGACTTTTCTCCTTCTACCCTTCAGGTCCCAAGGTCAAACTCAAGTTGTCAGGCTTGGTGGCAAGCACCTTTACCCATTGGGCCATCTCTTTGGCACTCTGTTGTACATTACACACATTGTTACTGAAAATGCCTTATTAGCTAGGCAGTGGTGGCGGACGCCTTTAATCCCAGCACTTGGGAGGCAGAGGCAGGTGGATTTCTGAGTTCGAGGCCAGCCTGGTCTACAGAGTGAGTTCCAGGACAGCCAGGGCTACACAGAGAGACTCTGTCTCGAAACCCCTCCCCCCCAAAAAAATGCCTTATTAAAGGTTACCTGTACTGTTTAAGTCACTAAAATTCAAGGAATTTATTTTATCTTAATTCTGTTTTTTCACAACTTTGATGTTAACTACTTTTCTCCTTTTGCTATCTGCACAGATACATTTTTCCTGGTTATAAAACAGTATTTAATGTACAGAGAAAAATGTAAATGAGCTGTAATTAAAAAGTAAAAATCCTATTCCTAGAATATTGATAATTGAAGCAGCAGTTTATATCTTTTTTAGACTTTTCCCAAATACATAGACTTCTGTCTTTAAAAACAGAGTGGTTGGATATACTGTTCTGTAATCTCCAATTTGGGTACTAAACTTGTCATGGCTCTTTGTTGGTGGCATTTACTGCTCTGTGCCACACTCTGCCTGCAGGAGCCCTTCCACTGTATGATTAGACTACTATGTAGTTAGTCGAGTTCTTACCAATTTAGGTTCATTTCAAATTTTACTATTGTTTTTTTTTTGTTTGTTTGTTTTTTCTTTTTCTTTTTTTTTATTAGATATTTTATTTACACTTCAGATGCCATCCCCTTTCCCCATTCCCCCCCCCCCAGAAAACCCCTATCCCATGCCCCCTTTTCCTTTTTGCATTTATACATTTTTTTTAAATAATGTTAATCATAAGCGTTATAAGTTTGGAATTGTTCAATCAGAGGTGTAACCCACTGACCGACCTAGATATAACAACTATCTTTGACTGGTGGAGATACATGAATATCTGCCTCCCTGTCTCCCCCCTCTTTCTCTCTTTCATCACCTAGCTTCTCCTATCCTTCTTCTCCTCCTCTTCTTATTCCTTTTCTTCCTCTCAGTACTCCTCCTACCTTAGCTCCTCCTACACATCACCCTTCCTGTTAAAATGAAACTTTTCTCTCAAAATACAATTAGAGCATAATTATGCCAATTTGTACCAGTGAGGTACAAGATAGTCCTAATACCCACTCCATCATTTTGTTGACTAACCAGCACCTCTGTCATCTATCCTAACTAAAACATTTACTTCTGAACCTGGCTTTAGGATGAATGTCAGCTGACGACCATCCACTCAAATCTTTTCTCTTACGGTAAATAGCTATAAGTTTTCAACCCCGTCAGAAATCCAGAATGACTGAGTTAACTATAATTGTGGGAAGCACAAAGCATAGCTTCTAAAACTTAGCCAATTTATAGAGACCTCTGAACACCTGAAAAGCCCCTATACTACCGAACGTTGGAGCATCAAATCTTCAGCCTTCTGGCCCAGAATCATCTGACAGACCTTGGTGATGCAGAATTATTAAGGACTGATTACTCTGTCTAGGCAGATATAATCAGTCGATTATTCTGCATGTGTGTTCTTTTCTGGACAGTAATTTGTCTGTAGATGGAGAGAGGCAATTCTTGCCTAGTGGCTGTTACCACACAACTGGAGTAACTCCAAAGATGCTCAATTTCTTCTTAGAATCCACGACAGGAAGCTGTCAGGAGCAGACAGGTCTCTAATCAATATGAACATTAATATATAAATATTTGTAGCATCAGTTCTATGGACTTCTGATGTTTTGAAAACCAACTATCCATGTAAGGTAACCTGGACTGTTTTCTGTTAACTCCTCTCAGCTATTTCTAAGTAAAATATGGAAAGCACCCTAACAATAAACTCAAAAGTATGAATTTGCTATAGTCCCTTAACTCATAGGTTAACTGTCCCAAATCAGTTAAAAAAGTTAAAAAAGGGCTGGGTCTAGGCATTGTATTCCTAAATGTGTTATACAGGCACAATGCCCATGAGTGTATCAATATTCATCTCATTTTTATATTAATAAGAGGCTCATACCAATGAAAACCTTAAAATTGAGATCAAAGTAAATTTTGTACCATTTAAGAATTTATAACTTCATCTTCATAATAATTATACAGATTTCTACCAGTAGGTTATGGCTATGCAGTAAGTCCTAGCTAATCCCCCCTGTTCCAACAAAACCACTACTTGTCCCTAGAAAGACAGACCATTATTAACCACATTAGTCCCCAAGCTCAGGGAATAAGGGCGCTGACTCTTCTTTAACTTCTTCAAGCTGATTAAGGGCGTTGAGATTTTAGAAGAGGGGTGGGGGGAGAGTAAGTTGATAAGCCTCTGATGCTGTGTCTTCACTGAATCCAGATGGAATTCCAGGACATCAGAGGTTTGGGCAGGTCTGCTCAGTATGCTTGATGAGTAGATACACCAAGGCTGTGTATTCTGCAATATACAATTCTCAGAACAAGTTTTAGTATCAAGAAAAAAAAAAAATCCCACCCCCAGGGGGCTGACATTTTTTTTTTAAAGATGTTGGTTCTGAAGACTTTTTTTTCCCCCGCTTCTTAAAATTGGTTGTAGTATTTACGTTTCAGATTTTATCCCCTTAGCCTACTTTCTCCCACCACCCAGAAACCTATCCCATCCCCCTCCTCATGCTTCTATGAGGCAGTGACCGCACCTACCCCCCTCACTATCCCCTCCCCGCCCTCACATCCCCCCCCCACTGTGTGTTCATTCATTCATTTTTCATTCATTTTTTTTTATGGGACCAAGAGACTCCTCTCCCACCTATGTCTGACAGGGCCATCCTCCCCTACATATACCTCTGGAGTCTTGGGTCCCTCCCTATGTGTTCCCAGGCTGGTGGTTTAGACCCTGGGGGGCTCTGGTTGTTTGGTATTGTTGCTTTCCACCTGGGGTCAATAACCCTTTCTGCTCCTTCAGTCCTCTCACTAAGTTCTCCATTGGGAAACCCCTGATCATATCAGTGGTTAATTGTGAACATTGTCCTCTGAGTGTTTTAGTCTTTGGCTGACCTCTAAGGAGACAGCTATATCATGTTCCTCACATTATGCACTTCCAGCCATCCACAACAGTGTTTAGATTAGGTGGCTGTACATGGGGTGAATACCCAGGTGGAAAGGTCTCCTGATGGCCCCTCCTTCAGTTTCTGTTCCATGTTTTGTTTCCCTATTTGCTCCCTTGAGCATTTTTATTTCTCGTTCTAAGTAGAACTGAGGCACCCCCTCTTGGTCTTCCTTCTTCATGAGCTTCATGTGGTCTGTGGGTTGAGTCTTCGCTAATCCAAGCTTTTGGGCTAACATCCGTGGAGATATGTTTGTGTAACTATCTTCTTTTGGGGTTTTTGGGAGATTACTTTCTTGATTTTTCTAGGTTGTAGTTTCCCTCCTTGTGTTGGAGTTTTCCACCAATTATTCTTTGAAGTGCTGGATTTGTGTTGAGATACTGTGTAAATTTGGATTTGTCATGGAATATTTTGGTTTCTCCATCAATAATGATTGACAGTTTTGCTGGGTATAGTAGTCTGGGCTGGCATTTGTGTTCTCTTAGGGTCTGTATGATATCGGTCCAGGATCTTCTGGCTTTTATGGTCTCTGGTGAGAAGTCTGGTGTAATTCTTATAGGTCTGCTTTTATATGTTACTTTGCCTTTTTCCCTTACTGCTTTTAGTATTTTTTCTTTGTTTTGTACATTTGATGTTTTGACTATTATATGGCGGGAAGTATTTCTTTTCTGGTCTAAACTATTTGGAGTTCTGTAAGCTTCTTGTATATTTATGGACATCTCTTTCTTTAGGTTAGGGAAGTTTTCCTCTATAATTTTGTTGAGGATATTTGCTGGTCCTTTAAGTTGGGAGTCTTCCCCCTCATCTATACCTATTATCCTTAGGTTTGGCCTTCTCATTGTGTCTTGGATTTCTTGTATATTTTGGGTTAGTAGCTTTTTGTATTTTGCATTTTCTTTGACAGTTGTGTTAATGTTTTACATGGTATCTTCTGCACATGAGATTCTCTCTTCCATCTCTTGTATTCTGTTGGTGATACTTGTGTCTATGACTCCTGATTTTTTTTTAGGTTTTCTATCTCCAGGGTATTGTCCCTTTGTGATTTCTTTATTGTTTCTACTTCCATTTTTAGATCCTGCATGGTTCTGTTTAATTCCTTTTCCCGTTTGGTTGCATTTTCTTGAAATTCCTTAAGGGATTTTTGTGTTTCCTCTTTAAGGGTTTCTATCTGTCTACCAGTGCTCTCCTTAAGTTCTTTGAGAGTGTTATTTATGTCTTTTTTAAAGCCCTCTATCATCATCATGAGAAGTGATTTTAATTCTGATTCCCGCTTTTCTGGTGTGATGGGGTGTTCAGGGCTTGCTCTGATGGGGGAGCTGGGTTCTGATGATGCCATGTAACTTTGGTTTCTGTTGCTCAAGTTCTTGCTCTTGCCTTTTGCCATCTGGTTAACTCTAGTGCTGCCTGTACTTGCTGTCTCTGACTGAAGCCTGCCTTTCTAGTTATCTAGCTTGTGTCTGATCTCCTAGGGGTCCAGATGTCTCTGTGACCTTTTCCAGCTGTGCTGATTACAGTGGTATCTCTAGGATGCCTCAGGATATGGTGCCTCCAAGGTAGCAGTCCAGCTAGGTGTCTGCTGTTCTGGGTGCAGTGTCTCCTCTAGAATATCTCAGGATATGTTGTCTGAAGCTCTGAGTTCATTTGTTCCTCTGTGGATCTGGATTGAGTGGGCCTTCCAGTATGTCTCAGGTGGAATCCGGGGTCCACACAACAGCAGACCTGGCAGAGGTCTGATCTAGGCCTCAGATCTGAGAACTAGTTTCTAAGACACTGTCCAAGTTAGAGCGCCTGGGATCCCTGCTTCCTCTGGGTTCTTGGAGGTTGGGGACAGAGCTGCCACCCAAGATCTGCTCAGTGCTCTGGCCCAGACCGGAAGGAACCAGTGTTCCGGGCCAGGAGTAACTTCCTGGGTCCTTTTGGTTCCCAGTTACTCCCTGTTTAGGGCGGGCCCTGCTGTCTGCTTACCTAGGATACTGCCTGAGTTCGAGTGCCTGGGATCCCTGCTTCCTCTGAGTTCTTGGATGTTGGGGGCAGAGCTGCCACCCAAGATCTGCTCAGTGTTCTGGCCCAGACCGGAAGGACCAAATTTTACTCTTAATATCATCAAAACCATCTGTTCCTATTGTGTGTGTGTGAAAATGTGTGAGTGCATGTCATGTGGGTGCGGGTGCATGTGAAAGCCAGTGATTAACATCAAATGTGATTCCCAGGAGCCATGTACCTTGGTTGGTTGGTTGGTTGGTTGGTTGGTTGGTTGATTGACTGATTGATTGGAGACAGGGTAGGAAATCTCATTGACCCAGAGCTCACTGAATAGTGTAACCTGGCCCAGCCAGCAAGCCCTGGTGACTGTACGTGTTCCCATCCTAGCTTTCTTATGTAGTTCTTGGATGGATCTAAGATCCTCTCGCTTGCACAGCAAGCACTTCAGCACTTGGTATATCAACCTCTCCTCCCTTATTTTCTTAGGTAGATTTCTCAACCTATAACCACTGTGTCACATAGTGTTTTAGCTGCTGTCTGTTGCTGCACTAAGGACATTGACCAAAAGCGTCTTGGAGAGAGAGCAGTTTTGGCTTATGCATTCCAGTCACAGACCATCACTGAAGGAGGCCAAGGCAGGAACTCAGTGAGACGGCAAGAACCTGAAAGCAGGACTGAATCAGGGACCATGGAAGGATGCTGCTTAGTAGCCTTCTTCTTAGGACTTGCTTGGTTGGCTTTCTTATGCATCCTGGGATCTACCTGCTCAGGGGTGGCAATGCCTATAGTGAGCTTTTCCATATCAATCTTAATCAAGAAAATGCCCCCAAAGATTTGTCTACAGACCAATCTGATATAGACATTTTCTTCACTAAGGTTCCCCCTTTCCAGATGATTCTAGCTTGTGTCAAGTTGACAGAAATCTAACCAGCACCAAAAGTAAAAGCTTAATTTTTATAGCACTATTTTTGAAACACGTGTATGTTAAGATCTCAAGTCTTGGACTACTGTTTCTGTGTGAACTATATCTGAGCACTTAACCATGCCGACCTCAGTCTCCCTCACTGAACTATGGGTTCCCAGGAACCAGAATAGTTGTGCATTTTATTTCTCAGAACTCACTGTGATACTTAGCACATGATGGCTTGTCAGGATAACAAAACTAATATTGAGCATTTTTGCAAAAGCCAGGGCATAATGACACGATAAACGAATATTACCATGACAACTGTTTGACAAATGAGGAAATTTAGAAGGTATATATTCAGAACTCCATAGCTGAACATGTCACAAGGTAAATGCTAAATGGATGGCAAGGTGTCAGTGTCAGTTCTGCAAGGATAACAATGACTTTAAATTCTTTTCTCACTTCTTTTTTGCCTGATAGAGAAGTTTTTTTTTTTTTTTTATTTTGGGTTTTTTTTCTTGGATATTTATTTATTTACATTTCAAATGTTATTTCCCTTCCCAGTTTCCCCTCTTAAAACCCCGTATCCCAACCCTCCAGCCCCCCTGCTTCTATAAGGGTGCTCTCCCACCCACTCCCACCTCACTGTCCTGGCATTCCCCTACTCTGGAGCATCAAGCCTTCACAGGACCAAGGGCCTCCCCTTCCATTGATGCCAGATCATATCATATGCAGCTGGAGTCATGGGTCCCTCCATGTGTACTCTGTGGTTAGTGGTTTAGTCCCTTGGAGCTCTGGGGGTCTGGTTGGTTGACATTGTTGTTCTTCCTATGGAGTTGAAAACCCCTTCAGCTCCTTCAGTCCTTTCCCTAACTCCTCCATTGGGGGCCCCTGTGTTCAATCTGATCGTTGGCTGCAAGCATCCACACCTGTATCGGTAAGACTCTGGCAGAGCCTCTCAGGAGACATCCATATCAGGCTCCTGTCAGCAAAGCACTTCTTGCCATCAGCAATAGTGACCGGGTTTGGTGGCTTCATATGGGATGGATCCACAGGTGGGGCAGTCTCTGGGTGGCCTTTCCTTCATCTCTGCTCCACAGTTTGTCCCTGTACTTCCTTTAGACAGGAGCAGTTCTGAGTTAAAGTTTTGAGAAGGGTGGGTGGCCCCATTCCTCAACTGGGGGCCTTGCCTAACCTCTGGATATGGTCTTTACAGGTTCTCTCTCCCCTTTGTTGGGTATTTCAACTAATGTTCTCTCCATTGGGTCCTGGGAGTCTCTTGCTTTCCTGGTGTCTGGAACTTTCTGTTGGCTACTCTCTAGTTCCCCATCCCCCCTTGCTACACACCTCTGTTCAATTTCCTGACCCTCTGTACATCTCCCCCATCTCCTCTCACACCTGATCCTGCACCCCTTTTTCTCTCCCACCCTCTACCTCCTGTGATTATTTTGTTTCCCCTTCTAAGTAGGACTGAAGCATCCACACTTGATACAGAAGTTTTAACAGTTGAATATACATCTAAGACTTCTTAAAATAATTTGTGGACTTTCATCCTCACCCTGAGTTCCTAATTCATCAGATTTTGAGAGGCCTGAATACTGGATTTTTAACAAGATCTGTGGTGAAACTAAGGCTACTGGCCCAGTGACCCATTCTAAGAACAGTTTGGACCCCAGTGGACTACAGAAGCATGTTTACACTGCTTGTACTCTCTACTATGGCAGACCCCTCCCTACCTTTGCTGTGTGCTAGCCAACACTATCTACCTTTGTATAGGAAGAGAGATCCTGGTTAGTATTAGGCCAGTTTCTTAGTGAGTGTGTAGCCACCTCACTGAGTTGGGAATAAGCATGCTCCAGAAGAAGACTGAGGTACTTCGGCTTCTAGACCCACCAGACTATACTTAGTTACAATTTAGTCCTGTAGTCATCCAGTCAAAAGAAGAAGCTTGTTGACTGATTTGCTTTTGTTCTGCTGAGGCTGACATCAGTTGAGTATGGATGAGTTATATTTTCTTCAGAAACCATCAAGGTAACAGGCATCAAGGTAACTCTTTGTACCCATAAAACCTAAAGCTCTTGGAGCTGCTGCTTTTTCAGGGTCCTACATTGAGTTACTGGATTCCTCAACTGTAAGGAGCAATCTGTACATGTCTGTAGATCTGTAGATAGAGTCTATGTACACACATTCCTTTGAATGGATAGTTTTAAACAATAACAACAATGAAAAAAAAACTGTTTAGAGCCATTAGAGTGCTCAAAGAGTCTAAATGCACTCTTCACCAAGCCCAGTGACCTGAATTAGATCTCCAGGACCCATATAGTAGAAAAAGAGAACCAGCTCCTATAGGTTTTTCCCTGACTTCCACGTGTAAACCCCTAGAACACACAAAAAATAAATGTTAAAAGATTTTTTTTAAAAAAGAAAGATTTGGGAGCATTGTTAAGAAGGTAATGGAAAGATTGTAAGAGCCAGTGGTCAGGGAGGACTAGAATCAAACTCTGTCTTGTGAGCTAAGTCAGTCAAGGCTACACAGAGAAACACTGTCTTGAAAAAAAAAACATGTAGCCCAGTAGTTCACCTGTACTCCAGAGGATGACCTCATACTCATGGATATATGAACAGCACAAATTGAACTCAGTGGGTTATTTAAGGGATGGACCCAGAAGCTCTTAGGGGACAGAGTCAGAGAACAAAGTAAATTCTATGTGTATATGAAATTCTCAGAGAATTAATAAAAATGCTGTATTTTAAAAAGAAACATTTAACCAAGGCTTCTGTCTTTTCTCTGAAGGAGTCCTCATCTTTAGCTCTAAGATAGGAAATGGTTATCTGAAACATTTACATACTTAAACTAAAACCAGAATGAAAAGCCTTCCTACACCAGGGAAGCAGATTTTTCTTTCTTTTTTTATTGATAATAGATTTCCCCCCACATATTATATCCTGATTACAGTTTCTCCTCCCATTTAGATCCCCTCCTTTCATGCCCCTCATTAGAAAAGAACAGGGTCCTAAGGGATACAAATAAACTATAATAAAGTAAAACAAAAAACAACACAATGGAGTTGGACAAAACAGACATAAAGAAACAAACCCAAGAGATAAGAATCAGAGACTCACTCGTCTGCACACTCAGGAATCCCATTAAAACAAAAAACTGGAAGGCATAATATATATGCAGAGAACATGGGTACAGACACATGCAGGCCCAGCGCATACTGCCTAGGATCTCTGTGAATCCATATATGCTTTGATCATGTTGACTGATTGAGAGGGTCTTGTTTTCTTGATGTCCTCTAAACCCCTTTGGCTCTTACACTCTTCCAAAAGTTCCCTGCTCCTAAGGGGAGGGATTTGAAAGAAGCATCCCATTTAGGACTGGGTGTTCAAAGATCTCTCCTCACAGCATAATGTCTGGCAGTAGGTCTCTATTTATACTTGCTCCCACCTGTAGGAGAAAGCTTCTCTGGTGATGGCTGAGCAAAGCACCACTGCTCCATAAGTGTATCAGAATGTCATTAGGAGTCATCTTATTGCTGTATTGCTTGCTTGCTTGCTTGCTTGCTTGCTTGCTTGCTTGCTTGCTTGCTTTTTAGAACAGGTGTACTTGGTTTTACTCTAGGTCCCTAGGCTATCTAGTCTCTGGTTCAGAAAACAGTTTTTTAATGCTATAGGTGAGATCCTGTCTTTACTGTAATTTTCTTGCAACTATGATAAAGTATAAAAAGCAGTTTTCCATGATCCTCACACTGCCACAAGACTGGAGAATTTTCCTTCTCTGTGTTCATTTGCACTCATTAACTCTGTTTCCTTCTAGGTGGAGGCTGAGCTGATTGACAAGCTGGACAGCATGGTGTCAGAGGGGAAAGGTGATGAGAGCTACAGGGAACTCTTCGGCCTGCTGTAAGCTGCTCCTTCCCCAGATGCCCCATGTTGGGAGAAGGGGTGATATGGGCAAGTGAAAACTAAAGCTAAAGCCTGCACTGGGCAGGCTTTATGGGTTGGGTACCAGGAGAGACCTGGTTGACTCTCGTGGTAGCAGTATTCAGTTTCTATCAACAAAAAAAGAATGTACTCTTAGGGGTTGTCATGGTTGACTGAAGATGTACAAAGAAAGGATAATTCAGTTCCTAGGTTTGCAATAAGAAGTCACTGTATGTTTTCATAACATTCCCTGCATCATGTTGGACAAATAGCCCATGAGGACTTATTTATTTAATAAGTCTGGCATTTCTAGGAGGTAAAGTATGGATTCTTTTTTAGGAAACATTGTAGCTTGATAAACACTGCAACAGGTTCTTGAATAAACCACACAGACTTGCTAGGCCATTTTTAAGTTAATAAATGATATGACTATGCTCGATGATAGTTCCCCAAGACCTATTATTTTAATAGTTTCTTTTTAAGTTGATAAAGGCCACCAGACCTCATGAGACATTCAATTAGAATTTTGCAGTGTATAAAATATGTTAATAGTTTATTTGTTAAGGTCATGGGGGACTTTTTTTATTTTAGCAGGTATTATAAAAGTACCATTAGCTATTTCAAATCCATAATATAGACTTAATCATAGAAAAGAGTACTTTTACTTGAAATATAATTGGTTCCATAACATAATTCCTGTTTGCTTTATTATTATATCAAAATAACAAATTTGACAAAATTATAACTATTTATTGTCTACCAGTAATTTTTAAAAATTAAACTTCAAAAATTTTATGTTGACTTTTAGACTTGATACTAACAATACACATACAAGAGTTGCAGAGTGGGTTATCCTCCCATTCCTAGAAGTGGTGAGACTAGCTCAAGGAAGTGTTAGCATGCTGACAGTTAGCTGTCTGTAAAAGACACCTCTGCATGGAGGACCCACAGCTGCAGTTTCAGCAGGGGATGCTTTCTGGTACACAATGTCTACTTTGTTCCTTAAGGAGTCTTAGGAATTTTATTTAAAATTTATGACAGAATACATCCATCTTCTAATACTTCTCTTATAACAAAATACTTCCAGTTGTAGAAGAAAGACATTGAACTCTCTTTGTTGTCCACTAATAAATGACTTATTACAAAGGAAAAGGTATAAAAATAGGCTACAATTACTAATTGCCTATTCAAATTGTATTTGTAAACCCTTTTAAAGTCAGTTTGAGACCTAAAAGCTACTGATGCCATGGAGCATCGGTTCACGGTTTTAATTTGAGGATGATGTTTGTAGGTGTGGGGAGAAATGAATAAAAATATGTGCAGATATAGAAAACATTCAGCTAAAGGGGTGAGGTAGTGAGCAGCATTTCCCATGTCCGTGCGCTCATAGAGCACCTCTCCCCAGCCTCAAGGACAGTACAGCTCCATAGGATGGCTGGAGAGTAGTAGTGTTCTAGTCCATACAAGTTAGAGGCCAGAGCCCGTACTCGTCCTCTCTCTCTCTCTTTCAGCATGGTCATAGAAACTCTCACTTTCCTTCACTTTGACACAGGTGTATGTTCTGTACATGGAGGCACTGAACAGAGCAAAAAGCATAACAGCAATCAAGCTATGAGTTTGAGACCCCAGTATTTGTTCCCAATCCTGGGCCAGTCAACTCCAGATGGCTCTTAGAAACTTAGAGAGCAAAATGCACTCATAAGGAATCATAAATAGAGTTATATGGACTGAGCTATAGACCTAAGGTCACTACTAGAACAAGGAAAAGAGCAGGTCACAGCCTCCAAGAAGAAGCACATGGGATATCAGTGTATCTCGAAAGCCAAACGATGCCTCAAAGTAACAGAAGCATGGTGCTATCAATTTTTTTAATGGCCTGAACATTAAGCTTTTGTCCTTGTTACATATTTTTTGGAAGCTTCTCATTACTGAGGTGATGGCAGAGTATAGCTCCTGAATTTACTCTCTGTCCCTCATACTGGGCTCCTTAGGCTTGTGGAGATCTTTGATTTATATGAAGAGGTGGTTTTATATTTTTACTGAAAATGTCTCTGGGCAGTAGAAGCAGCCAGTTGGCAAAGCCAGACATATTCCATCATGGGCTCTTAACTCAGATGGTCCTTGAGATCAGGCCTTATAGCATATGCCTCTCTCACCTCCACCTCAATGGACTCCTTAGGAACATGCCCAGAGAAATGGGAGAGATGTTCATTTGTTGCTGCCAGCTCAATAATATCCTTGTCTTTGCTTTCTGCTGCATGGAGTAGAACCCAGCTGTTTGGGCCCTACCCCAGGTAAGACTACAGTGTGGCAAGTCTCCTGTCTCCAGATATTGCATAGCCTCCACAGGCTCGTGAACCTCACTCTTGTCATCAGGGAAGGCTCATGAGTTTTGTTTGCTTCTCTTACCAACAGCCTTCTGGAAAAGGTTGAACAGGAAACATGGCGTGAGACTGGCATTTCCTTTGTTACCTCAGTCACCCGCCTCATGGAACGCCTTCTTGACTACAGGTATTTCTTTAGCTTGAAATTTCTTTTTGGTTTTTTTGAGACAGGGTTTCTCTATGTAGCCCTGGCTGTCCTGGAATTCACTCTGTAGACCAGGCTGGCCTCCAACTCAGAAATCCGCCTGCCTCTGCCTCCCAAGTGCTGGGATTAAAGGCGTGCGCCACCAATGCCCGGCTAGCTTGAAATTTCTATAGCCTCTCTTTTGGTAGAATATTTTCTTCTGCAAAGGCATTCACTTGGCCTTAAAACTGAGACGACAGTGGGGATTGGAAAATGGCTCAGCAATTGAGAATGCCTGCTGGTCTTGCAGAGAATGTGCTTTCAGTTCCCAGAATCCACATGGCAGTTCATAACTGGCTATAACTCCCGGTCCAGGATATCTAGTGCTCCCTTCTGCCTTCTGTGAGTATCAGGCATACTCATGATACATGTATATATAGACAGGCAAAACACTCAGGTACATTAAAATAAATAAACCTTAAAGTAACAACTGCCAGGCATAATGTCATGTGCCTTTAACCCTTCTCAGGAAGCAGAGGCAGAAGAATTTGTGAGTTTCAGGACAGCCTTACCTACATTGGAGTTCCAGGCCAAGCAAGCCTATAGAGTGAGAACTTGTCTTTAAAAGCAAACAAACATTAAAAAACAAAACAAAAACAGGCATGGTGGTGCTTAGCTGAAATCACAGCACTGGGGAGGCTGAGATTGAAAAATCATAAATTTGAAGCTGTTGTAGCCTATATAGCAAGACCATGTTTTAAAAACAAAAATCACAGTCTTAACATAGGAAGGATTGTTCTGGGTCCATTGGCTGTCATTAGGAATCATCTGATGACCAGTAACAATACCTTTTCGCAGGTGTTAGAGCTTCTTGGACTCTCCCTAAGACTGACAGTCCCCAGAAGGCATCCCAGGGACATGCAGCTATAAGGCTTTCCTTCTAGAAAAGTCAGGGCTCATAGGAAGAGACATAGCAAGAGGGAAGAGAGAAGCTGTCTTAGAACAAGTTAGGGAACAGCTGTGGTTCTGTAATGAAGACCTTCCCTGGCTATATGGGAGATAAACAAGGAAATGTCACCTGGTACCAAAATATGACCAAGGACAACTTTCATTTGCTTCTCCTGGAACTGGGGACACCCTTTTTCTCACACGTATATTCTTTTGTTAAAATCTATTTCTGTCCCTTAATCCTAGCCATGGCAACAAATTAGAGGAAATGTTTTATGAACTCAGAGTTCTCTGTTATGTTTATTCTGAGAATTCATGTGGAATTAGAACTTTTTCATGAAATCTCGCCTTTCCCAATTTCCCCTCCAAAAACCCTCTATCCCATCCACCCCCATGTTTCTATGAGGGTGCTCCCACACCCACCCACTTCCACCTCACCTTCTAGTCCTGTCATGACTCTTGTGTTCTGAAAATAACAAAACAACTACTGCACCCTTAATTATGCTCTCAGCAGGACTAGGATAGTCACTAAAGGTGTTCTCTGGAAGTCAGGATGATAAAGAAAGAAAACTGATCCCAAGCTGTAATGCTGAAAGATTTGTTAAACCCTGGATCAAGAAATGACATTGCTCAGGCTTCCTCTAGTTGCTTCTGACGAGGAAAATAGGCCTTTCAGAAGACTCCAGTGTCTGTGCACTAACTTGACTGTGGAAATGGAATTCACATCCTGAACATCCCTTTTTTTCTGTATCACAACTATGTTTGAACAAGCTTCTGCCTATTTTTCTTCGGCCTTAAATGGTCAAAGTTGGTCTTCATCAGCCCCTTTTATAGAAAAAGGCTTCCATTTTACATGTCAGATCCCAAGCCCCTCCCTCCTGTACCTGCCATCAGACAGAGAAGGAAAGTGGGCTAAAGCCCTATATTTTTCCCTTATTGCAGTATTTACTGAAGGTTGTTTGTATTCACTGCTATCTACCTGAAAGACTGAAAATAATGTTCCTAAACTTAAAGATCTTCTTTTAACAAATTTCTTTCTGTCTTCTATAAACAAATGAAACTTATAGCCAGAACCAGTTTTACTTTCAGTGTGGTATCTATAAAACAAGTGCACAGCCTTTCACATGTTTTCAGATATGAACTGGTCTTTTCCCTGTGCCCTTCCAGTCCCCTGGGCTTATATTCATGATTTTAGCCTCCAAGTCTTACTCCTTGTGAACACAGAGAAAAACATGGTAGTTCTACCCACTTAAAAAATAATCTACTGTGCTAATGTTATATTTGCCTCTAATCTCATTTGCAGCCCTGAAAAGTTACTCATTTGTTTGTTTGTTTGTTTTTTAATTTTTTATTGGTTGTTTAATTTATTTATATTTCAAATGTTATCCCCTTCCTAGTTTCCCCTCCAAAAGCCCCCTATCCCAACCCCCCTCCCTTCTGCTTCTATGAGGGTGTTCCCACACCTACTCTTGCCTCACCGCCCTGGTATTCCTCTATACATTGGGGCATCACACCTTCACAGGACCAAGGGCCTCCCCTTCCATTGATGCCAGATAAGGCAATCCTCTGCTACTGAACCCATGCAGCCAGAGCCATGGGTCCCTCCATGAGTACTCTGTGGTTGGTGGTTTAGTCCCTGGGAGCTCTGGGGGTCTGGTTGGTTAACATTATTGTTCTTCCTATGGAGTTGAAAACCCCTTCAGCTCCTTCAGTCCTTCCCCTAACTCCTCCATTGGGGGCCCCTGTGTTCAATCTGATCGTTGGCTGCAAGCATCCACACCTGTATCGGTAAGACTCTGGCAGAGCCTCTCAGGAGACATCCATATCAGGCTCCTGTCAGCAAAGCACTTCTTGCCATCAGCAATAGTGACCGGGTTTGGTGGCTTCATATGGGATGGATCCACAGGTGGGGCAGTCTCTGGGTGGCCTTTCCTTCATCTCTGCTCCACAGTTTGTCCCTGTACTTCCTTTAGACAGGAGCAGTTCTGAGTTAAAGTTTTGAGAAGGGTGGGTGGCCCCATTCCTCAACTGGGGGCCTTGCCTAACCTCTGGATATGGTCTTTACAGGTTCTCTCTCCCCTTTGTTGGGTATTTCAACTAATGTTCTCTCCATTGGGTCCTGGGAGTCTCTTGCTTTCCTGGTGTCTGGAACTTTCTGTTGGCTACTCTCTAGTTCCCCATCCCCCTTTGCTACACACCTCTGTTCAATTTCCTGACCCTCTGTACATCTCCCCCATCTCCTCTCACACCTGATCCTGCACCCCTTTTTCTCTCCCACCCTCTACCTCCTGTGATTATTTTGTTTCCCCTTCTAAGTAGGACTGAAGCATCCACACTTTGGTCTTTCTTCTTGGGTTTCATATGGTCTATATGTTATATCATGGATATTCTGAGCTTTTTTTTTCCCCTAATATTCACTTATCAGTGAGTACATACCATGTGTGTTCTTTTGTGATTGGGTTACCTCACTCAGGGTGATATTTTCTAGTTCCATCCATTTGCCTGCAAATTTCATGAAGTTGCTTTTAGTAGCTGAGTAGTACTCTGCCCCCAACCTTCAAGAACCCAGAGGAAGCGGGGATCCCGGTTGCTCTAACTGGGACAGTGTCTTAGAAACTAGTTCTTGGATCTGAGGCCTGGACCAGACCTCTGCCAGGTCTGCTGTTGGGTGGACCCTGGATTCCACCTGAGACATACTGGAATATCCACTCAATGCAGAGCCACAGAGGAACAAATGAACTCAGAGCGTCAGACAACATATCCTGAGATATTCTAGAAGAAACACTGCACCCAGAACAGCAGACACCTAGCTGGACTGCTACCTTGGAGACACCATATCCTGAGGCATCCTAGAGATACCACTGTAATCAGCACAGCTGGAAAAGATCACAGAGACATCTGGACCCCTAGGAGATCAGACACAAGCTAGATAACTGGAAAGGCAGGCTTCAGTCAGAGACAGCAAGTACAGGCAGCACTAGAGTTAACCAGATGGCAAAAGGCAAGCGCAAGAACGTAAGCAACAGAAACCAAAGTTACATGGCATCATCAGAACCCAGCTCCCCCATCAGAGAAAGCCCTGAACACCCCATCACACCAGAAAAGCAGGATTCAGAATTAAAATCACTTCTCATGATGATGATAGAGGACTTTAAGAAAGACATAAATAACACTCTCAAAGAAATTAAGGAGAGCACTGGTAGACAGATAGAAACCCTTAAAGAGGAAACACAAAAATCCCTTAAGGAATTACAAGAAAATGCAACCAAATGGGAGAAGGAATTAAACAGAACCATACAGGATCTAAAAATGGAAGTAGAAACAATGAAGAAATCACAAAGGGGCAATACCCTGGAGATAGAAAACCTAAAAAAAAGATCAGGAGTCATAGACACAAGTATCACCAACAGAATACAAGAGATGGAAGAGAGATATAAATTATATGTAAAGTTTTATATTATTTTCAAAAAATTGTGATCCAGCATAACTTGAACCTTTTGTGTGAAACTTATTCTTAGACTAGCTAAACTTTTAAGTCCTCTAAGAAGCACTCCTCAGGCTGGACAGTAATGTCTTTAACTCTGTGTGATTCTAGCATAGATTTGTAGCTTCTATTTCTCATTCTCTCACAAAATGAAACTTGCCCCTTGAGAGTAACTCTGTGCCTCCCTCGGGAACTTGAGAGTTTGGCCTTCTGCATTATACACACGTCCTTCTGTACTAAGGAAATTGGTAAGTGCTCTTAATGCCCTGATGATGTATCTGGACTCTGGACTCTGTAACCAGAACAAGGAGCTCAACAGAGACCTTTGAACCCCAGGATTGGGTGCAAAGTTTAGAGGGATCTCACAGTACAGTCTTCTTCTGTTGAAGAACTTCCAGTTAGAAGGCATACTACTTTTTTTTAATGAATACTTTTTTCTATCTTTATTTCATTATCAAATCATAATTTTTACTTTTTAACATGGGGTTATAAACACAAAAATGCAGGATGTGAGGAAGGGGATGACACAGGAGCATAGGTGTTCAGGGGGAGTACAGATATCTTTCAGAACAGGGTATCAGCTGGGTGAAGGTTCAGGGGTCAGGTCACTATGACTCTGCCTATGATTCACTTGTCCTTATCTAAGTGGTACTATCCATCAAGGCTGCCTATTTACAAGGTCTATGACTACTCGGGCTGGTAGATTTCCACAAAAGCTGCCTGTTTATAATAGCCTATAGCCATCTGTTTCAGTGTTTTTCCATAGAGAACTAAGACTTTGTGTTAGCAGGCATGTATGTCAGCCCTATTGCTGATGGCATACTAGTTTTAAATACTACTTTTGGCCATACTAATGTTCCAGTGATGCTCGAACATTAGTATATGTATTGTCCCAGGAGATACTACTTTATATCATAGGCAAGCAACTGTGTTCTCTCTTCCAGAGACTGCATGAAGGGAGAAGAAACTGAGAACAAGAAGGTTGGCTGCACTGTTAACTTGATGGTGAGAGAACATGAGCTCTTCTTCCTGACAGGCACAGCCAGGGTTTCAGTAGCTAGAATTTGGAAATTACCTTCAAAATGGGACAGATTCTAACATCTTAACATGTGTTTCATTCTCTTACAGAACTTTTACAAATCTGAGATTAACAAAGAGGAAATGTATATCCGATACATCCATAAGCTTTGTGACATGCACTTACAGGCTGAGAACTACACAGGTGAGTCAGGAAAGGAAGAGCTGCGTCTCTTCATTAGGACAGACTTGGGAACTGTACAGAGAATGACTCCAGGATCAGTCCCACAAGAGCTCAGCAGCATTAGGTTCCAAGGTTTCTCTTCACCTCCTTTAGTGACAGAAAATCAGGTGAAACCCTGTCCTTCCCGACACGTGCTCCATGCGTGTCCTCTGCTGTCTGAAGCTGTTCACTTTCACTCCTGTCCCTGTCACTGAGACCCCGGAGTAACTTCCAAATTGTAGTGCAGAGGTTCAGAAAACTTGGACTTCTGTCACTCCTCAGAAATAGAACTTCTCTTAGGTCTTGCAAAGCTGAAACCAACCAAGACCATAGCAAAGGAATATCTTCTTAATCCTGGAGCTTCTAGAACTCACTGGTAGAGCTGGGTCCTCCTCTGCAGCTGCACACCAACGGTATTAGTCTTCTTGACAGGCCAGATAAAAGCTCTTCGTTATGTCTGCAATCTATGCCAGTGCTGGTCATGATCCATTTACTGAGAACAGCTCTGGATGAAGAGGAAGGAGACATACATGGATATTCTCTTTAATTCCCTTCTACCACAGTATCCCCCAAAGAACTATCTTTTTCACTGTGACTAGGCCCTATTCTTATCCCTTAGACTAAAGGACTTAAATTTGCCATCTAAATGTGAAACTGTGACCTATTCTTATTTGCAAATCTTAACTAGAATTAGTAAAAACAGAGAACCCTCCTTCCTTACCCTTGTCTTTACATGTTAGAAAGTTGTGTATATACTATTTTTTTAAGTCAGCACAGCTTAGCAAAAAGAACAAGACAGACTAAATGCACACACTCAGGAAACTGAAACATGAGGATCATGAGTCTGAGGTAGGCCTAGGCTATGTAGTGAGACTATCTTTTAAAAACTGAATAATGAGACTTGATGTGCCAAGGTGGGTTGATACCCAGAGGAGGGCTCCCTTTCTCACAAGGGATAGGAGAAATCAGGTGGGAGGGTAGGGCTGGGAGGAGAGGAGGAAGGAGGCTGCAATTAGGATGTTCAGTGAATAAATGTTAATAATAATAATAATAATAATAATAATAATAATAATAAAGAGGGCCTGCGGGATGGCTAAGCAGTTAAGCATACCAAATACTTTTCTAGAGGACTTGGGTTCAATTTGTAGCACCTATATGGCAGCTCACAATATTTTTTAGGAGAAGTTATATGACATTGTATAACATGACTCAATTTACCATTCTTTATACCTACTACTTATTAACAGCTCTGAAGGAATAGTGAAGGAAAGATTTTTATAAATTTCTTGTACTGGGCTAGAGAGATGCCTCAGTGGTTAGGAGTACTGGCAGCTCTTCAGATGATCCAGGTTTGATTCCTACCACTCACATGGCAGCTCACAACTATATGTAACTCCAGACCCAGGGGATCCCATGCTCTCTTCTGCTTCTACAGGCACTGCATACATATATACATGCAAAAAGCACCCATACACATAAAAATAAATAAATAAATAAATAAAATCTAAAGATTTCCATGTATTAATATAGACGTTTGCTACTCGAGGACTGGGCTATCACTTAAGAGGCTGGGTCATGGTCATGAACAGAGATAAGTGTCTTTGTCTTTCATAGCTCTAGGTATTGCATTAAGACTAACTAGCACAATGAAGAAGACAAAGATTTCATATGGTTCTCCAAGTATCATAAAGAGGACCTGGCAAGAGGTGCCAGTGTCAGGGCACAGGTGAGAAGTGAGATGCTCCAAGAGTGGACCATGGTGAAAACTGGATGTGGGTTACAAGATGATTAGAAATTAGATTCTTTATAATCATATGAGCACTTTTTAGTATGTCTTGAAGGTCTAGACAGAAGCTAGAACCTTGCCAGTGAGGAAACGCTGTTAAAAACTACCAAACAGAAGGAAAAAGAAAATTCCTTAATAGGGCTCTGGACCATGGCTGTATCTCAGTGTGACTCATCTCTCAGAATTTACACCTCCTACAGGTTATGTTTTTATGTAACTGTCACTAACTGTTCCACACATAAAGTATTGCTGTGCCTGCAGTCTGAGTCCAGTATCAACAAGTTTTTCCAGAAATAGAGTCTCTGGCTCCAGACTCACCGAATAGTTAATACTACTCACATTCCTTAGTGTTCATTGTTTTAGAAACAGTAGCCATAAGAGGAAAGAACATTTCCTGAGGCATTAGGCAAGAGTAGATTGATGAGTGCTGGGCAAATCCCTGGTGAATTGGTGCTGGCCAATTAGATTTTTTTCTAAAAAACGTTAGAAAGAAAGCTGGAGCCAAGTGAACAGAAAGGAACCCAAGAATTCTCAAGTATCTCTGTCATCCAAAGCAAGACGACTTGTGCAATAGCCTTAAAACAGCTGAGCCATTCTTTTTTATTTAAAAAAAGTTGCATAACATATTTTAATCACATACTTTGCCCTTTCCAGCTCCTTCCAGTTATTTCTCACTTCCCTACCCACCTAACTTCATCCATGCATGCTCTCTCTCCCTACCCCCTCTTTTTCCCTCTCCCCTCACCCTTCCCTTAGCCCTCTTCTCTCTCTAAAACAATGAAAACACAAACAAAAAACTAATAAAACAAAATGAAACAGAAATTTCCTTCTCAAAAATAATGGAACCTATTTTGTGTTAGCCAGCTATTTCTGGGCATGGGGCTTGTACTAGGATATGGTTGATGTACCTAGTGAGGTACTATTTTAGAAAGCTACTTCCCATTTCCCAGTAGGTATCAGTTGCAAATAGCTTCTTGGTTGGGAATGGGAATTTGTGCCCATCCCCTTCTCAGAGCTAGAACTTTGTCTGGTTTGAACCTGTTGTGCCTGCTGTCATAGTCTCTGAGTTCATATGTGTGTCAGTTCTGTTGTGTCTGAAAGATGCTGCCTCCTTGAAGTCACTTATCACTTCTGCTTCTATAATCTTTCCACTTCCTCTTCCACTTGGATCCCAGAGCCTTTAGGGGAGGGGCTTGATGAAGACATCCCATTTAAGACTGAGTCCTCCAAAGTCTCTCACTCTCTGCATATTGTTCAGTTGTGAGTCTCTATGTTAATACCATCCACTGAGAGAAGAAACATCTGTAATGAGGCTTGAGCGAGGTGCTGATCTATGTCATTAGGAGTCACGTTATTGCTATACTTCTTTAGAAGAATAATAAATAGTATCAGACTTCCTCCCAGGTCCTTTGACTTAGGTAGTCTTAAGTTCTTGGCTACTTGAGTGATACCAGGTATGGATTCTGTCTCGTGGAATAGGCCTTAAATTCAATCAACGAGTGGTTGGTTATTCCCTGATGTTCATGCCATTGTTATACCAGTACATCTTGCAGGCAGGTTGTTGATGGTCACAGTTTGTAGTTAGGTGATATTGATGATTACTTTCTACGTCTAGTAATGTGCACAATACCTTCCAGTACCATGAACACTACTAGTCAGTAGAGAGATAAGCATCTAGTTGGGATCTCGCGCCATTTCTCCAATATTTAATGATATAAATAAGTGGTGTCTTCAGCAATAGAGCCGTACCATCAGGTGGTAGAGAATAACCAATGGCATTAGAAATAGCTTGTGATATTTAAGGGGTTCTATATGACTCTTTTGGCCAACAACTCAACGAGATGTAACTCATTCTGGGTATTAGAGGTTTTACTTGGTGGCATAAAATGTCTAATTGGGGCATCATCTCTCTCATTATATTGTGATTCCACTTAAATTTTTTTCATATTTGCATTATTTTAAGAAACTCACACAATATTAGATTTTCATATATGAGCCACTCTTTATATTCTTTATCTGGG
Source organism: Arvicanthis niloticus (assembly GCF_011762505.2). Lineage (NCBI taxonomy): Eukaryota > Metazoa > Chordata > Mammalia > Rodentia > Muridae > Arvicanthis > Arvicanthis niloticus. Next base: position 27,127,390 of record NC_047678.1, on the reverse strand, counting down.
ACTCAAAACAAGTGACCAGGTATTGAGAGTGTTTATGGCTTCTTCACTGTGTGAACAAGGGTTATTAGCTTAGACTCTCTTACCTTTGGTATTAGTATTCCTGAGGTGTGCTGCCCGTGCCTTGCTCTCATATTCTTGCTCACCGTGCACCCCTAGCACAGAGCTGTTCCTGGGGCCCCAGAGGAAGCCCTGAGCCTCCATTCTGCCTATTCTTACAGAGGCTGCATTCACCCTGCTTCTTTACTGTGAGCTGCTGCAGTGGGAAGACAGGCCATTACGGGAGTTCCTACACTACCCATCCCAAACTGAGTGGCAGCGGAAAGAGGGGCTATGTAGAAAGATCATCCACTACTTCAACAAAGGCAAGGTAGGTGTCAGAAAGCAAGCCTTTGAGCACTCAGGTTCTGCTGCAGTGCAAGGCGTACGTATTAGAAACACAGAGTAACTGAGGTTGGCGATAAATATCTAAACTCTTCGTTCATAAGTTTGAATTAGAATTTGAAGTTGAGAAGAATAAACTGAGTCAAATATGTAAACTGATGTTTGTAAGTACCCAAGAGAAAGAAAACACTATAATACTAAAAGGAAGATAAAGGTGTAGTCCAGTGTTAGAGATAGCTTTCATAGAGCTCTGGGTTCAGTTCTCAGCACCACGGAAAGAAAAATGATGAAAGAAATAAGTCCATTCTTTTTTTTTCTTTTTTTTCTTTTTTTCTTTTTTTTTTCTTTTTTTTTCTTTTTTTCTTTTTCTTTTCTTTTTTTTTTTATTGGATATTTTATTTACATTTCAGATGCCAAAAAATGAATAATGTATCATATAAAGAATATTTGACAAAGGAAAAAAAAAAGAAAAGAAATAAGCAGTCCATTATAATAGGTCCACTGCAGCCTTCATGGGCACCTGTTAGATGGACCTATTGATGTAACAGAGACATCATCACACAAATAGTCTGTTCTCCAAGTAGGCAAAGAGAATCTCAAGCCTAAAGTTATAATCTTTTCATAAAAGAAAAGTGCCAGGCCTGCTGCCACATCTTTGGAAACCCCTTTCTGCTTGATTGCTATACTTTTTCATAATTGACCTCAATTAAAAGGCTTATAGTCCCTTTATTAACTTAGTAAAGAAATACTGAGTATCTGTTATTGTTCTAGGATCTAAAAATAAAGAAACTTAGCTTTCTCCCTTGTACAGTTATCATTTAATATAGATAAAACAATAAAAAACAGTAAATATATTTTAATGAGATAGCAAGAATAATAGAGCAATCTATACTGAGAAGTACCTCTTCTTGTGACGATAGTCAAGAGAGGCATGGAGGCTAAGACACTTAAGCAAAGCCCAGAGAGTGGTACTCTCTATAAACGGTTCGGGGGACTGTGTTCCTTGTAATACAGGAGTTGGGGCTAGCCTTTTGTTTTAGTGTTTCATGTGTTCAGTGTAGACTTAACCAACCTGAGAATGCCTGAGGTGCTAAAGCCCTGTTCCTGTTTTTTATACAGAGCTGGGAGTTTGGAATCCCTCTGTGTAGAGAGCTGGCATGTCAGTACGAGAGCCTCTATGATTACCAGAGCCTCAGCTGGATCCGGGTAAGCTTTGTTACCTCTACTTCATCCCTGAGCAAAGGCTCTGGGGCTTCCTGGCATCAGTTCCTGAGTGATTCTTTTTTTTTTTAATTTTAAAAATATATATTTATAGATTTGTTTTCACTTCATCTCCTCAAATAAAAAGTTCAAAATCAATTTTTAAGTAAAGCAGCTGGGAGAAGGGGGGAAGACCAAGGGAAGGAAGAGAACACTAACAGTGGTTCCCTCCAACCCAGGAGCCCCTGGAGGTCCATGGGAACAGAGAGGCAAGGCAGGGCAGGCGGCCCCAGTAACCTGCTCAGGACACAGGCCCAGCTGTTTCAGGAGCTAAAAGGGGCAGAGGGAAGAAACCCCCATTTCTCTCAGCTGGCTCCCTGAGGGGCAGGGCCAGGGGCAGGGCTCTTTTGACCCAGACCATGGCTGACACAGAGCTAACCAGAGGTTGCCAAAGAGGCTGGAGAGAGGACCCCAAATGCTTCCTCAGAGGGAAACACTGTGCCCAGTCCCACAGAAGGCCTGTGAGTGGGAAGGTGGGTACAGTCCCATTGGATAGGCTGAGTGGGAAGGCGAGCACAGTCCCATTGGATAGGCTAATACTCAGAGCAAACACTGAGCCAAGCTGGCCAGGGGTCTGAGGAGGGAAGCAAGCTCTATCTACCATTAACAGCATGACAGAGCAGGAAGGAGGGGAGCTGGGGGAGGGGAAGGGGAGGGAAGCCAGGCTCGGTTTTTTGGCTGGAGTGAGAGGGCATAGTCCTGTGCCCACTCCTCCCAGCCTCCCTCCTTCTGCCAGTCAATCCTGAGTGATTCTTTTTTGTTTGTTTGTTTGTTTGGTTGGTTGGTTGGTTGGTTGGTTGGTTGGTTGGTTTTTCGAGACAGGGTTTCTCTGTGTAGTCCTGGCTGTCCTGTAACTCACTCTGTAGACCAGGCTGGCCTCGAACTCAGAAATCGCCTGCCTCTGCCTCCCAAGTGCTGGGATTAAAGGTGTGCACCACCACCTGGCCTGAGTGATTCTTAAAGCCCTTAACTTAGTGCCAGGGACAGAGGCTAGATTTCTGCCCTCAAGATACTTACAGTCTGATTGGGGAACAAAAGCACATACCTGACAAGTGACTTAGTGATATGAACCCTAAAAGCCATTTGTACTCAGGGCAAGAAGAAGGCATGATAGGATAATGACTTCTAAGGATGAGGGACTGCCTAGCTTCATGAAGAAGTTTGTCATGGAATGGTTTTGTTCAGTGATGTATTATACGAAACAATTTATTACTTGTGGGTGTTCATGATACAAGGGAGGCATACATGATGATTGTGGAGTGATAAATTGCATTGTGGGGTCTTTTCTCTCCTACCATCCTTACAAGGGTTCTGGAAATCAAACCCAGATCACCAGGCTTGTGCTGCCAGTAAGTGCTTTTATAGCTCACTGGCACCTAAAACTTTTATTATAAAGGCTTTCCCCAGTACATCTTATAGTCACTTAAGCACTTTGTCCTTGCTCCCTTCTTTGAGGCAAAATATTCAAAAATTATATCAAATATCCAATAGATTTTGAAGGTCTATGTAAAATCTTATTGTTGGTGCTATCTTCTAAATTATAATATCTTATAATTTCATCAGCAGAGAAAGACTAGTGGTTTCAGAGCATCATCCACTATACCCTTATTTCTAGCTAAGACATTTGAGCAAAGACCAGAAATCTTTGCTCTAGACTGGGATTTGGACAGGATTCTCTAAAGTAGATTTTTGGCTAGTTTGTAAAGGCTACTGCCGAAAGATGGTTAAATGTGAAGCTTGAATAGCTATACTGAAAAACTTGCTGACTTTGTAATGTTGGACAGCATGGATATTAGTTATCTTTTCAAATTTAAAATCTCCTAAATTGGAACCAGTACCAGTGATGCTGGCAACTGAGACTTCTCAATTGTAGTTACTAGCATCTTAAGTCAAATGATAGATGAACAAGAGTGGATGCAAATGGACTGATATAATGGTAATAAGAAATGTTGGTAGACAGCTGCCTGCAACCCTAGTCAAGGATCAGTTGGTATAGCAAGTATCAGTCAAATTCATGTTAAATATATTTACCTGTCAAGTTCAGGTCTCAGATCTCCATGGATCTGGGTCCATGCTCAGGGAGAATATTGAGAAAAACCTCACAGGGATATAGTAGGCAGGCTTATTCTATCCTGTCATCAGCTAGCAGTGAAGAAGAAAGGAGGGCTTTCCTCTTCTATAATGCACTTTCTGGGGATTGCTTCTTTCTATCCTAGATTGAATGCCATGCTCCCTCTCTTGAAGACAGTGTCTAGTTGAGTCTAGGGGAACTTGCTTTGGATACCAACCATACCTTTATTGTTAACAGAAAATGGAGGCCGGCTACTATGACAACATTATAGAGCAGCAACGCCTGGAGCCTGAGTTCTTCCGGGTTGGCTTTTATGGCAGGAAGTTTCCTTTCTTCCTTCGGGTGAGTCCATTCAAGTAGTCACAATAATTTTGATGTGTGTGATGGGGAGGAGCGGGTAGGTAAGTATGTGCATGTTTACACATGCATGCAAAGTTCACTTTTTAAAAAGATTTATATGTATTTTTTAACTAAAAGTAGATTTAATAGGGTAAAAAAGGACTTTTGGGGGAGAATGGGGAAGAAATGGTTTATTCAGTTTACACTTCCACATTACTGTTTATCACCAAAGGAAGTCAGGACAGGAACTCAAACAGGACAGGAACCTGGAGGCAGGAGCTGATGCAGAAGCCATGGAGGGTCTGCTTTACTAGCTTGCTCAGCCTACTTTTTTAAAAAACAAATTATCTTTATTTTTTTTTACAGTCCAGTTGTTATCCCCCTCTCGGTCTGCCCTCCAACATTTCCTTGTTCCATTCTTTCCTTTCCTCCTTCCCCCCTTCCATCTCCAAGAGGATGTCCTCATCCCACCCTGCCAGGGCTTCCCACTCCCTGGGGCCTCAAGTCTCTCGAGGGTTAGGTGCATCTTCTCTTACTGAGGCCAGACCAGGCAGTCCTACTATATATGTGGGCGGGAGGGGAGCTCAGACCAGCAAGTGTATGCTTCCTGGTTGGTGGCTCCGTGTCTGAGAGGTCTTGGGAGGTCTGGGTTAGTTAAGACTGTTGTTCTTCCTATGGGGTCACCCTCCTTCTCAACTTCTTTTAGCCTTTCCCTAATTCAACCACAGTGGTCCTCAAATTCAGGCCATTGGTTGGATGTAAGTATCTGCTTCTGTCTAAGTCAGCTACTTGTTGGGCCTCTCAGAGAACAGCCATGCTAGGCTCCTGTCTGTAAGCACACCATAGTATCAGTAATAGTGTCAGGCCTTGGAGCCTCCCCTTGAGATGGATCCCAATTTGGGCCAGTGACTGGACCTCCTCTTTCTCAGTCTCTTCTCCATTTTTGTCTCTGCAGTTCTTTTAGACAGAAATAATTCTGGGTCAGAGTTTTTGACTGTGGGATGGCAAGCCTGTCCCTCCACTTGATGCCCTGTCTTTCTGTTGGAGGTGGACTCCACAAGTTTCCTCTCCACACTGTTGGGCATTTCATCTAAGGTCCCTCCCTTTGAGTCCTAAGACTCTCTTATCAACCAGGTCTTTGGTACATTCCAGAGGGTCTCCCACCTCCTACCTCCTGAGGTTGCATGTTTTCATTCATTCTGCTGGCCCTCAGGGCTTAATTCCTGTTCCCCCCAATACCTGGTCATGTTCCTCTTTTTTTTCCCCTCTCCTCTCCCACCCTAGTCCCTCCCTCCCTCCCTCTGCCCCCCATGATTGCTTTCTTTTCTCTCCCAAGTGGAACTGAAGCATCCTCTCTTGGGCCCTTCGGTGTGTTAATCTTCTTGAGTTCTGTGGATTATATTCTGGGTATTCTGTACATTTTTGGCTAATAGCCACTTATTAGTGAGTACATACCATGCATATACTTTTGGGTCTGAGTTATCTCACTCAAGATGACATTTTCTAGTTCTATCCATTTGCCTGCAAAACTCATGATGTCTCGTTCATAATAGCTCAATAGTATTCTATTGTGTAAATGAACCACATTTTCTGTATCCATTCTTCCATTGTGGGACATCTGGGTTGTTTCCAGCTTCTGGCTATCACAAATAAGGCTGCTATGAACATATTGGAACATGTGCCCCTATGGCATTTTGGGGCATCTTTTGGGTATATGCCCAAGAGTGATATAGCTGGGTCTTCAGGTAGATCTGTTTCCAATTTTCCGAGGAACCTTCAGATTGATTTCCAGAGTGGTTGTACCAGTTCGCAATCTCACCAGCAATGGAGGAGTGTTCCTCTTTCTCCACATCCTCACCAGCATATGCCGTCACATGCATTTTACTGAGTACTTCTCTCCAAAGGACTAATCAGTCAACTGAAGACATTTGGCTTTATTTAATACTGGCTGCCGCCTTTAATTCTATACCAATCTGCCGTATTCTGTGTTTACTAGGAACATGTCAGGAAGTGACTAGTGCTTAAAATATCCTATATAAGTACCTTCCAACTTCTGCCTCTAGTGCCCGGTACCTTTACTGTGACTCATCTTACCCAGTATCATTAGTATAGCCTTGACCTCAACAATAAGCACATCTCTTCGGTGTTCACCTAAAATGTTTTTTCCTCTAGATGCACTGTAACCCATATAGGGTAACAGTGTTCTCTTTAGCTTTTAGCAGGTGAGTTACAGTTGGTAATTCAACAGATCCTAGAAGCTGCATAGGTTGAAGTACAACTTCTGTTTGAATGACCATTTCCTTGTGTTTGAATCATCAGTAAGGCAGGAAACATCTTAGCAGTATCTGCTAATGCTTCTGGATCTTCATGGTGCAGGAGATGAACTAAAAGTAGGAAAAAGTTGTTCAGCAGCATCTAATGAAAGCGCAGCATTCCTAAAGTAACAAACATTTGAAGGTGTCCAGGTAAGATTATGCAATGCCACATACTAAATATAGTATATCAAGAACTGCAGAAAACTAATAGTGGACCAACTATACCATACTGATAACTGAATCTAAGAAAACTAAACTGTCATCTTCAGTATTCCCTACAACCCTACAACATATATAGCTGCTTACTAATGTGGGCATGGAAAGATGCCAAGAGAGATGACCACAGCAGTGGTTTCTTCTAATTTCCCAGAATCAGTCAGTGCTAGCACCCAAACAAGAATCAAACGGACAGGGAGTATAGTCAGTTCTGACCAAGAAGGACACAGATTTTAAAATCAACCTTGCCTGGATTATGTTGCAATAGGGATTATTTTTCCCTTAGAAGGCAATTTTCTAATAGCTTCAGTAGCTTAGAGCAGATTTTCCACATTGTTGTTATTTCTATTTTTGATGATGTCATCAGCAGACCAATTCATAGTGCCCTGCCTGCTGTAGTTTTTCTTCAGGGGAAAATGCCATCATGCAGAGACATTTCTTCTTTACAGCACCTAGTTGTCTTTCCTAGCTTTACTCTTCTCACAGTAACTTCTATTTAGTGACATCCCTTTTTTGTACTGACATTTTCTGGTGAATTAGCATTTCCACTGGTAAATCTGGGACAAGGGGGAAATTTGCACAAGGGTGTGAAGCTTCCTTGAGAAGTGGTGCTACCGAACATTTACCATGGCTTACCCCAAAGGTGGTGTGTGACTTTATTTATTCAATGCAATCTATATGATGTAGAAAGATCTACAGAGCCTGTGCTTCTGGGCTGTATTCCATTGACATTTATTGTTCTCAGATGGCTTAAAGCTGTCTTTGTGAATCAAGACTGGAACTGGCCGGGCGGTGGTGGCGCACGCCTTTAATTCCAGCACTTGGGAGGCAGAGGCAGACGGATTTCTGAGTTCGAGGCCAGCCTGGTCTACAGAATGAGTTCCAGGACAGCCAGGGCTACACAGAGAAACCCTGTCTCGAAAAACCAAAAAAAAAAAAAAAAAAAAGACTGGACCTGTATTTAAAGCCTAAAACTAGCTCTGATTATCTCTGATTCCACTATCTTAATACATTTCAATGCCCAGGAACCTCAACCAACAAATGGGAAAGATTGCACGACCCCCAATATATTTAAGATCTCATTAGGAACATTGCTTTAGCCAGTGAGCAATAATAAGTTTAATATAGCAAGAGACTTCTGGTTCCCTGAGTGTTGGAGGGGGACAGGGACTCAGTCTACTAAAAGTCTAGACACCCATATTTAAGATGTAAAGCAAGGTCAGCTTTCACTTTTTCTAGGAAGTACTCATTCTTGGATAAAAGAAAAAATATCTGTACTACAACAGGTTAATACAAGAAGGACAGCAAACTTTTTCTACTTAATAATTATAACTCCTAGGAACATTTCAAGGACTAGGCTTACATGACCTATAATGACCATCCAGCCCAGGCACTTAAAAAGTGGCATATTTGTTACTCTAATAATCAAAGGTACTATAATAGTCTGGTGTGATGGTTTATGCTTACAATCCCAGCCTTTGGGATCTAAGGCAGGAAAATTGTAAGTTCAAGGTCAGCCTGAGCTGCATTGTAAGTTGTAGAGCAATCTAGGCTCTTAAATGGAGAGCCCTTGTCTAATTAAATACAGAGGTAGCCGTGGAGCCAAGTGTAACAGTGTGCCCTTGTAATCCTGTCACTTGAGAGGTGGAGGCAGGAGGAGCAAAGGCTCAATGTCATCCTAGGGTACATAGTGAGTTTGAGGCCAGTCTGAGCTGCATGAGACCTTATCTCCAAAAAAAAAAGAAAAAATAATAGTTGAACTAAAGGTCAATAAAAGAGGTGAAAAGAAATGTACAGTAACTAGAAATCAGGAGTACCTTCAGAAAGTCCTGGGACAGATGAGTTTCTTTGGTTCTTTTATCTTTACAAAGGACACTTGACTGTCATTGTATTCTCAATCCCAATTTGTAAATCATATCTAATTCATGGTACATTCTAAGACTGCTAGGGTCTAAAAATCCTAAATAACCCAAGCAGGCATAAGACTCCACACAAAGCGAGATCTTTATTTGAATTAGGAAGCAGAAACTGACCAGTCAGGGACAACAGCACAGACTCTGACTGACTGTGTTCTCACCCGTTCATCTTAGTGAGGATTTAAGCAGGTGACAAAAACGTATTGCACTCAGTCCCCTACTGATCTGTCAGGGCTGCAGAACAGACTCCACTCACTCTTTCCCTGATCTTTTGAGGCAGGATCTCTCCTGAACCTGGATCTCACATTTTCTCCTCTAGGCTGGGAGACAACAAATCCCAGTAGTCCTGCCGTCTCTGCTCAGAGCTGGGATTGAGGTGTACGTAAGACACCCAGATTTCACATGGTGCTAGACCTGATCTCTGCTTCTCGTGGCTGTGCAGCAAGCATTCATAACCATTGAGCCATCTCCAGCCCCACTTCTAGGAGATTATACTAGGGCTTCTAGCTGTTCACACATGACCAGCTGTGAGGTATGCACAGCAACAGGAGTTAAGGGTGTTTTGTTGACAAGGAGACTTTAGTCCACAAAGAGAAAAGCTGAGACCTAACCTTAGCCAAATGTGTGGTACATGTCTGTAACCCTAGCATTCAGGAGCATTCTGGAGGCTGAGAGAGGAGGATTGTCCCTAGTTCAAGGCTAGTCGGACCTATATAATGAGACTGAGGAAGGGAAAGAAAGAGATAAAGACTGAGATTTGTTCTGCTGGTAGAGAAAATGATACTGATTTGTTCTGTTGACATGTTTGCAAAGAAATTTGCTACCAAAGTGGTTTATCAGTGTAATAAACAATAGATACGCATTATTTGTCAACACCATGGCACTCACTCCTTGGCACACATGCTAGTCTCTCCAGCTACCCTTGTGCCAGTTCTACAAACACATTATCTCCATCTCTGCTTTCTTGTGGTTTGGCTGTTGGTTAGGTTTTTTTTATCATATATACAGCTTGCTTGTCCCCACTCTTCTGTAACAAGGCTTACCAAGTGGGCCTTTCATTACTTTTTTAAAACCTTGATTCTTCTAAAAATCCCTCCTGTACTTTGCTTCCCTTCAAGGTATTCCTCCTTCCTCCAGTTTCTTGGCTATCTGTACCCTCTCCCCACGACTACCACACCACAGAGATACCATTTATTCATTTGTCCCTCTCCCTTCTCTCCTTTCACTTCTCTTTAAGACAGGAACTGAGTACCGTGTCCTATATCTGTACCTCATTCTGGTACAAAGGAGGCTCCTAGGGTATGTTTATGGGATGAGAAACTGCTAATACGTAGAGATGGATGCGAGGTACCTGCGAGGTATAGAATACACTTGGTTTTGCAGAACAAAGAATATGTGTGCCGTGGTCATGACTATGAGAGACTAGAAGCCTTCCAGCAGAGGATGCTCAGTGAGTTCCCGCAAGCTGTTGCTATGCAGCACCCCAATCATCCTGATGATGCCATCCTACAGTGTGATGCTCAGTGTATCTTTTGAAACTTGGTAGAGTGGGAAGGGCTGGGATCCTGAAAGGTAAGTCCCACCCAGGCAACCATTCCTCTACCATGTGGCTGGCCTTGTACCTTTATTTAGGTTACCTGTCATCCTAAACCTGAGTGTCTTTACTATTGAACCCACATTTAGCAAGACATTCATTGACATGCTATTAGCCAGGGATGGACCTTATAAGTAGTATAAACTGAACATCAAGACCTAATAGTCAGGCTAGTTACTATCATGAGTTTAGTGTCTATGCTAGGCACTGTGGGGTCTAGTCAGGCAGTCAGGACCAGTCACTGGATGAGGTAATTATTGTCCCAACAATGCTTTGAGCACAGGTTTATTCTGCTTTTACCCTCTGTTCTGCTTCCTTGTGCAGTTATTGTCCTTGTCCTTGTTAAATTGCCTGTAGCAGAGTGACAGAAAGGAGGAGGATAGAGAATGCCTTTGATTTGATGGCACTTGAAAGTTTCAGTGAAAACACTGGCCTGCCCCTCACTACCCACTTTACACAGCTTTCTTTAAAATTATATGCTAGTCACCATGTGGCACCAGAGAAAAGAGGGCAAATAGACTCCCATTCATGTTCTCTTCACAAAGATGTCAGTATTTTAATTAAAAGGTTGTTTAGACTGGGCCTATGACACAGGCCTGTAATCCAAGTTACTTGAGAGGCTAAAGGAGGAAGATACCAAGTTTAAGACCTTTCTAAGATACAGGGTAAATTCAATGCTAATCTGAGTAATTTATTAAGACCCTATGCCAAAATACAAAGGAGGCTAAATATATAACCCAGTGGATACATAGTTACCTATCATTCCCACCCCAGAGCCTTGGTTTCAAGCCCTAATGTCACCAAAAAAGTAAAAAAGAAAGAGAATAAAATGAAATAACAAAACCCAAAAAGATGTTTTATATTAAAGCCATTTAGCTACTATGGATAGTCCCAGACACTTATTCCTATGGCATGGATATTACATTTGCTTACTCAATCCCACTCTTAAAAGGACAGCACAGGACACTTGCCATTTCACCTTGGGCAGATGTTCATGACATTCACTGTTGGACCAGGAGGGAAGGGGGCAGATAGGGAGCTTTGTCTAACTGTGCTTAGGTCTGCTCTGCACCCTAGTATGCCCCTGTCCCTAACCACAGCTCCAGTAAGAACAGGGCTATCATGCACTACATCAAGGAGATAACAAGTGACTCCCACTCCAGCCTTTTTCTTTATCAAGTATAGATTTCTCCTTCACGTCATGTCCAGATTTACAGATCTATGCAGTGACACCTATTCCAGATTATGTGGATGTTCTACAAATGGATAGAGTACCGGATCGTGTCAAGAGCTTCTATCGTGTCAACAATGTGAGGAAGTTCCGGTATGATAGACCTTTCCACAAAGGCCCCAAGGACAAAGACAATGAATTCAAGGTAAAGGGTACAGGAAACTGAATGCAGTGCCCATAGCAAGTCTGGGGCAAACCTACTTCTTGGGAACTCAGGCCAAATGTAGCATAACTTGTCTAGCTTCTTCTATTTGTCTGTGCCCTCCCTGCAGAGCCTGTGGATTGAGCGCACCACACTGACACTGACCCACAGTTTACCTGGCATCTCTCGGTGGTTTGAAGTAGAAAGAAGGGAACTGGTAAGCTAGACTTCAGAAGGTTTAAATTCCCTTTTTCCTCAGCTTCATATCCAGGGAGCTTTTCTCTAAGGACTAAAGAAAGAACAAACTGATCATCTGCCTGGCCTTAGTTCCCTAAGGCCAGTTCTATGCCAGAAGCTTTGATATCTTCTCTTATCTAGACCACAGGACACTCTTGGGCTTCAGGTATTTTTCAATTTACAAATGAAAAGAAAAATTCTCTGAGATTCAAGAAGCCAGAAATTCCTGATATCGAAACTGATCCTCCTCACTATTCCCTGCACTTGCAGTGTCTGGAGTTAGAAGAGGAATTAGAGAACACCTAGGAAGTGTTCTGTCCACAGGAATGAGGAGGCAGAATTGGCCATCACACACGATAACTCTGTTCTCAGGAATATGATAAAGGGTTACTACACCTGAGAGGACTCTGTGTTGTGTGCCCCCAGGTGGAGGTGAGCCCTCTGGAGAATGCCATCCAGGTAGTTGAGAATAAGAACCAAGAACTTCGAGCTCTGATCAGCCAGTATCAGCACAAACAAGTGCATGGCAACATCAATCTACTCAGCATGTGCCTGAATGGAGTCATTGATGCTGCTGTCAATGGAGGCATTGCACGCTACCAGGAGGTGAGGTGAAGTCATTGACCAAACTCAGACAGGCACCCTGGCTAACAACTCAGCTCATTAGCTCCTTTTCCCAAAATTATAACCTCCTTGGAAAATGTTCCAACTAGCCCTCTTCTGGATGAAGGAGCTAGTTTGTGGTGGTTCTGAGATAAAGTTGTAAGCTCTTGACCTCTCTCTATTTCTGCAGCACAGATCTTTGGTGGGGACATCCCCTCTCCTAATCTCTGTGAGATAGATAACTTACCTGATTATAGAAATTAAGTATACTCCTGGGGTTCTTAAGAAATCCAGTCATTCATGAACCAGGCTACCTAAGAAACTGGTGTACATCATCAGGCCACTGGCTCTGCCTGGCATACCTAGGCCATCTAAACTTTGTAAGAAGCTAGAGCTAGCATCCAGCCTTGGGAGATCAGGCCCCACCTCTAGTTTTTCCCAGGCACAGAAAGTACATATTTTCTAACTGATAAATTTTTCAGTGAGGCTAGGCTGGATGTCCTGGAAAGACACCTATGAGGAAGCAACCTGGTTGCCTTTTAAGGGCTCCATCTATCTGAATAGTAATCTTAGGAAGAGTCTTCATTACCTGACCTTTCCTTTCACAGGCCTTTTTTGATAAAGATTATATCACCAAGCACCCAGGAGATGCTGAGAAGATCTCCCAGCTCAAAGAACTAATGCAGGAACAGGTATGGCTTGTAGGGCGCAAAAGGTCCACAACCAGTGAGAAAAGTCATACTATAAAAATGACCCAGTTCTCAGAGGCTGCTCCCTCCTTAACAGAGACCTTATTTGGCAATTCCCATAGGTCCATGTTCTTGGAGTTGGGCTGGCGGTTCATGAGAAGTTTGTGCATCCAGAAATGCGGCCTCTGCATAAGAAGCTGATTGATCAGTTCCAGATGATGAGGGCCAGTCTGTACCATGTAAGCTGACCCCATACCTGCCCAGATTTAGAATCAGATTTCACTTCCTCTAGGCCTATAATACAAGCAAAGAAAAGTAGAGGGGGTTGAGGTGAGAACGAAGCTGTACCTGCCACAGGGGCCTGAGGAGGTGAGGTAGTGGGCACTGTACCCAAAACAAGTGGTTCAGTACCCTCTCGTCGGATCACTTGCTCCCAGAAGGAGTCAGAATCAGAGACAAACAACATTTTCCTGGCCCTGTGCTAATACTAGTAGAATATTGCGCATACAGAAAGGGCTCATATACAGGAATTTCTTTGGAGGTATTTTTCTTTCCAAGAACCTTAAGAATAAAGGCATGACCTGAGAAGGCCCTCTTGTCAACTCTGTTACTTTCTCTTTACCCATTTTCTTCTCCCCATATATAGGCCTCCTCTCCTTCCTTCCTTCTTTCCCTCCAACTTCCTTTCTTCCCATCTCAGTCTCCTCCACAGTGTGCTTGGACCCAGGATCACATCTAAGAAAGGTTTTGTCACTAAGTTCTTTAATTCTGGATGTTCTTAGAAGTGTCAGGCAGTTCTAAAGCTACACCAATCCACAGATTGTCTACCTAAGTCTGCCCTGTCTCCTTATTCTCCATAACAAGTTTAGCCTAAGAACTAATGCACACAGGCAGGACCTGTAATCCAGAATCAGTTTTCCTTGGCATGATCTTAAAATGGAGTGGTGGCTGGTTGAAGAAAGATTCAGGTGGCTCTGAGTCCCCAAGTCCCCATTCACATCACATATTCTTACCCAATATTTAACCACAGGGATGATTGTAAATTATTTCTGGAACAGACTTTCTGTTAAATATTCTGGCTTCCAGACCTAAGTGGCCATGAGCCAAATTACCTGCCAGTACCTGGCAAACTCTCATTTTACTGAGGGCTACCAAGTACAAGTACTAAGAAAACAGAAATATAGCTGTCAGATGGTGGGCATGCTGTCCTAGAGAAGTTCCTCTAGGGGTGATGTCAAGTCTTGGGGAAGGCTAAGACATCCAAGGACCCAGTGAGCTTGTCCCTCTTGGAACTGGTCTGTTTTGTTCTTGGATGCTGCAGGTTGTGGCTCTTTTAGTCCCTCCAGATTCCCAGGGCAGGCTTCAGCTGGTTCCTTGCAAGAGTGGACAGCGTGAATAGCAAAATAGGAAAAGAAGCTCGTCATAGTGTGAGAAACTGGCTCACTTTCCAGAAAAATTTCTATAGCTCACAAAATGTCTCCTTCCTGGGAGGGTTCTCCATGGTGTCTCATGTGAAAGACGCAGAACATGAATTAAAGCTGATTAAGTAAAGAACCTAATTAAGTAGCTGTTAAGTAAAGAACCGAGTCTGATGGAGATTCCACCGTATTACACTGGCTGCTGCAAACACGCCTGGGCTCTGCTCCATGCAGACTCCTTATCCCAACTGGTAGCCCAGGTAATGTAGAGCTTGGCACCACAGGAGGTTCCCTGTCACATCTCTGCAGTCAGATCACTACAACAAAGGCACAGAGTGTTTGTCCATATGCATCCAGGTCCATATTGTGCACGTTACAGAAACATAGTGTAACACTATGCCTGCTTTGGCAGAAGAAAGTAAAAAATGTGCTACTCTAAGTCTAGCTCAGAAACATACCCAGCAGATAAGAGTTTTTCGTCCATCGTATATTACGAGAAATTTGAGAAAGCTGGAAAGTTGTCACAGAGACAACTCAGTGGGAAGTTAGATTAGAAGTTTCTGCCAAGAAGTCTACATACTTAGTAAGAATTGAATTATGCTAAAATAGGACGGTGCTGTTTTCAGTTACTTACATCAGCACTTTGCTTCCTGTTTCCTTATAGACTGCATCACAGGCAACTTAACTCAGGTCAGTAAGAGCTGGGCCATTTAGCAATTCAGTAAAACCCAGCACCAGTTCTTATGTAAGAGTTTGCACTCACTGACTGCTGAATAATAAGTTCTTCCTCTCCTCCATACCACCCATTGCTCTGTGTACTCTGAAGTAAGGAAGCCTGTTGACACTCTCCTATAAACACAGATTCATTCAGCCTGTTTCAGATGTGTCTCTCTTAGTGGAGTTTACCTTGGGCTCAGTAGCATCTGGTCTAGGTTCCAGCATGCTTAGGGGAGTATTTAGTGATGAAGGTGTGATTGTCCAGAAGAAACCAGAATATATCATATGGTTCTCTTCTTGTTTGTCCATTTGTTTTACATTTTTTCCAGCAGACAACTTATCTTTCCTACCCTTTATTTATCTAGTCTTTGCTCTCTATGAACAAGCATTCGTTTCTCAACAGGAGTTTCCAGGTTTGGATAAGCTAAGTCCTGCATGTTCAGGCACCAGCACCCCAAGGGGAAATATTCTGGCATCCCATAGCCCCATGAGTCCTGAGAACATCAAGATGACCCACAGGCACAGGTATGGCATTAGGGCTGGGAAGGTTCCCTCCAGAGAGGTAAGACTGGGGAATAAGCATCAGAGTAAAAGAACTGGAGAGAGTACTTGTGTATAACCATGTCCTGTCTCATCCCCTTACCCCCACAGCCATGCATTAAACAGCTCCTGCACTAGACAGTCAGTAGTATCTGACCTGCATAAGAGAAGCATACACATGGTGCTCTGGGCACACAGAGGAGGGGACGTTGGG
Source organism: Arvicanthis niloticus (assembly GCF_011762505.2). Taxonomy (NCBI): domain Eukaryota; kingdom Metazoa; phylum Chordata; class Mammalia; order Rodentia; family Muridae; genus Arvicanthis; species Arvicanthis niloticus. Next base: position 27,111,507 of record NC_047678.1, on the reverse strand, counting down.
ATAAGTCTTGAAGGTCAGACAGAGTTTTCTAGGCAGGAAACAGTCCAGGTTAGAAGAGTGATGGGACAAGATCAGGCAAAGGAGCTTACACTTGCATAGTACAAACAAGGCGGCCTAGCCAGCACTGCAGAGTGCGGATTCCCGAGCATGGCAGGGGGCCATGCTCAGTGTGGGCCTTGTTTATATGTGCCTTTGGATAAGACCCCAAAGAGCATGAAGATTGTTGATTGTTTTTAAGGAAGAGAATAATAATAATGATGGTGGTGTGGCATTCAAGTAATGACTGCTCAAAACTCACGAGTTCTGACCTGAGCAGTCTCAAGTGGAAATACTCAAAGCCTTTATGACAGGTTTAGGAAAGAAATCTACTACAAGGAGTTTCTCACTTAGATTTATTTTCCAGCATGCAGCTCAGTAGAGTGGCCACTCAGCTAATGAGAAAAGGAACAAATGAACAGAGGGCCTGCTAGTATTGATAGAGGGAAAGTTGTTCGGAAACTTATAGCCATAGATAGTTTATATCTATTTCTTTTGGTAGTGTCTTCATATCAGTAAGAGGCCTCTGCTCTCAGATCAGATCTCGTAATAGTGTATGCTGGGTTAGGCAGTGTTCAGACTGACATTCTATAGAAAGAGCATAGGATCCTTCACCTGACTTATCATCTATCTCTCTCTCTCTCATTCCTCCGATAAACTGCTAGTGCTTTCATTCCTGAATGGCTGTAATCCATTTAACTCTAAAGAGAGATTGTGCTAGCATAAGCCTTCTCAGGCCAGTGGCAGAGTGAGGCTCAGAACTCCTGTAGGCCTCAGACAGGTGTGAACGTTGGCTGTAGAACCCTGCCAACAAGTGCTGGCTAAGGTTAGGTGTCATGTTTGATACATCTGTTCTTTCCTCCTACTGCCTAGCATGCTTTCTTAGCTATTGCCTGATTCCTCCCTATTTCCTACTGTTCACAGCCCCATGACCTTGATGGGCACAGGCCGCCATTCATCATCCTCCCTCTCCTCACATGCATCTAGTGAAGCAGGAAACATGATGGTGATGGGTGACAACTCTATGGGCGAAGCTCCTGAAGACCTCTACCATCACATGCAGGTACCTGAGCTGTGCAGGAATGAGCAGGTTACCACGGCTAGAGGACTCACCTTTCTGGAGTCTGGTCTGACAGCTGGAAACTCAGAATTTCTAGTTTCCGGATTCAGAACACACATCTCCATAGCTAGCAAAGCTGCCTTCTTTCTGTATACCACCCCAAGTCTTTTTTTTTTCCATGCCTTATTTTGCAAGCAGGAAATCTAGCATCAGACCTAGCTGCTGTTATAGATTGCATTGCAAAGGTTTTCCGTCAAATTAGCATCTTGTTTGGCAATCCTAATAGCCAAGTCCTTTCTTCTCCGTGTGCAACACTAAAATAGAGCCAGCACAACTGCCTTTCTCCATGTGGATGGTGTGGACAGTCCTCAGTGTATGCCATCAGTCCAGCCTCCAGTAGGGTCTGGAATAAAAGATTTGTCACTTGGCCTAGGTCCTCAAGGACATGAGTGCATAAGCCAGCTCTCTGTCTCTGCCAGTTTTACAGCACTGACCTCTCCAATGTGCTCATCTTTCTTCCTTTGCAGCTTGCATATCACAACCCCAGGTACCAGGGCTCAGTCACCAACGTCTCTGTTCTGTCCTCGTCCCAGGCAAGCCCTTCTTCCTCCAGCCTGAGTTCGACACATTCAGCACCGTCCCAAATGATTACCTCTGCCCCTTCTAGCACCCGAGGTAAGGACGACAGGATGATGCTTGCTGAAGGAGAGTACAAAGTTTCGTCAACTCTATTTGTCTTCCATTCATCTGTCCTTATATCTTTGAGAGCGGCCTTGTCACCAAGGGACACTTAATTTCTTTTGTAGATTGATAATGAAGTTTTTGAAGTTAGAGAAAAATTACAGGGCAGGCAAGTTGGAATTCTCACCAGCAGAGAGAAAAGAAAAAATGGAGAGAGGGGAGAGGGAGATTGTTAGTTGAATGAAAAGTAACAAATGTGTTGGAGGACAAGAGAGGACTGGGCAGCTGATGCTTTTGTGATTTGGGGAGGGGGTATTTTGTTGTTGTTGTTGTTCTTGTTTTGAGATAAATTCTCATTATGTAGTCCTTACCTAGTGTGGAACTCAATGTGTAGACCAGGATTACTGGAAATCACAGAGATCCACTTGCCTCTGCTTCCCAAGTGCTGGGATTAAGCGTGTGCCACCATGCTTGGCCTCCTTATGCAGTTTTTACTGATGGGCTACAAAATGGTCGTAAGGGAATGGCACAGACCGTGCATGCACAAGCACTACTCAGCCTTTTAGACTCACTAAGGAGGAAATATCTAAGTTTGGATTAGCCTTGTGGCTAGATCAGAGTTGTTCTGGGTAGCCTAAATTTAGGGCACACTTAAGATAGAGGTAAAAACTACCTGCATTTACTATTGTCTGTTTTACCTTCTAGATTTCTTAGCTTCCAGATTTCTTAGGCCAGTAATTGATAAACAACAGCAAATATTGCTGTCAGTTTACCTTTTGGTTTTGTTTGGGGCCAGTTTGGAGCCCTTGTTACTGATGTAGGTCTAACAGATAGAACCAGCTTACAGATTGTCATCACTTACTAAAGGGCCAGAATTGTTTATGTTTAATATAGCCATGGAAGGCCAGCACTTGGAAATGTTATATGCATCATGGAGATTTTCCATATTGTGTGGAAAATCTGTCTCCTTTTAATTGCCTTTAACATGGTATTTACTTATTACTGACCATGTTTGTCACAGAGGACTCCAGCACTCATATTCATATTCATATGCCTTAAATGATGCCTGAGAAGTGATGGTTGCTTAGGGACTGTTCATCACTCTCTTTCTGCCTACCAGCCCCATTACTGTATTGAAGAATGCCTGTATTTTCAGCACCCAGACTTTTGGGATTGGGTCACCTCTCTCTAGCTGACTTTAGATCCTGCTCTGGCAATATTTTCTGCCATGCTGATACTTGGTACCCAGTATCATTTCTACATCAGTAAAATGACATGACCCAGGAGAAAACTCAGTTCTTTCACACTGAAATGCTTGCCATGTAAAGTGATCTGACTCTGTCAGCCAATTGTTGGCTGTTGATTTCAGGCTTCAGAAGGATAAGTTCTTTTTCTTCTCATTATTTTGTATACAAAGAAAAACAGTATAAACTTATAACATGAAGGAAGATCTCTCTCCAAAGTATACAAACAGGTGAGGCCCTCAGTAGACAAAATGGAAAGGACTGATGTAATATGTTCTGGTGGAAAGATGCAATGACCAACCAGGAAATCCTTGGCAAAGTGAAGAGAAGCAGGTAAGGTTATAGCAGAGCAGTCACAGAATAAATTAATTACCTTTGACTGAGTTTATATGTCCAGTGAGGAAGTGAATTTGGGCTACATACATATCTTCACACTCACCAGCCCTCTACCAATATTGCTTTCCTAACATGAACTACGGGATCCAGACAAACAGGGCCAAGCTTAAGGAAACAGTCTGTGAAGGCTGCAGACAGACAGGACTGTTGAAGGGCCTACTAAAAGATGACTCTGGGAGTAGAAAGGAAGGGAAGCCCAAGAGGTAGCTGTGAATGTCTGGACACTGGTTTTTACAATGTCTGTCAGAAAGTGTCCTGATTAGAGCTGCAGAAGTAGACTCTGTACTACCACCCAGGCCTGGATGTTTTCCCTTACCTGAAGGCTCCTAGATATCCTCAGCCATATCCAATATTTTATCTGCCTATTCTTATAGATATTAATGGATATTTAAGCTCAGTATTACTATGGTACTGCTTTAAAGAATTATTTATGTGTATGTCAGATTCCCTGGGACTTGAGTTTCAGACTGTTGTGACCTGCCTGGTGGGAGTGTTGGGAGTAGGTGTTCTGAGGCCTGTGTTCTTAACCATTGACCCTCTCCAGCTCTACTACTGCTTAATACTCTTTGGCACTGTGGCTGCTGTCAGAGACATTTCAGGCTAGCTGGTATTACCTGCATTTGGTTACTTTTCTCATTGCTATGACTAAAAGTGGCAGGCAACTTGAGGAAGAATTGATTTGGGCTTTAAGTATGAAGTCATTGCAGCAGCAGGATGAGGCACACTCACTGTCTTCCTCCCAATTTTCTGTGAAATCAGCTCAGGCCTCTGGCCTATGGGACAGGTTTTCCCTCCTCACTTACAGCTCTCTGAACCCAGAAGTCTGTCTCCTAGGTGATCCTAAATCCACTGCCAGAAAGATTAACCATTACACCATGATTTGTCCCTGTAGCAAACTAGTAATTGATCTGGTCACTCATAAGCTTTTATTAAATGCTCAGTGGAGGATCTGTATGGCTCTTGTCTAAGAATACATCAGAGTGAAATAGAGGAAAACCTCTCCTGGTTATCTCTTTATTTCTATTGCCTTTGTTGTCTGTTGCTGCATAATATAAAGTATTCTAAAAACTTACATACTTTAAATCAGTTGTCTCTCACAATTCTGAATTAAAAGGATGTGTCATGAGGAGAGAAACATATATTTGAGAAGGGAAGTCATTGATGATCACCATTTTTAGAGACATAACTCTCCCAGTGGCTGAACTCCAGAATACTACACAGAGGAAAGTTGAGAAAAGCCCTTTCCCTCTCTAAGGCATTAAGTATTAAATAGAACTTGACCAAAAACAGGGAACTGATAGCCAGAGCAGAGGCAGTAAGGAAACAGGGAGCCGCTTTCCACTACAGCACCTGCGTAGTCTATACACGGCTATCAGAGAAAGCCAGCCGCTCAAATCTCTCTTAAGTGCCATGTAGGACCTGTGAGGGAAGACACATTGTGTGGGGGCAGTGGGATGGCTCAGTGGGTAAAAAGCACTTGACACACAGGCCTACATGACCTGCGTCCCATCGCCAGTACCCACAGTGGAAGGAAAGAACTGACCCCGACTCGCACACTGTGGCGTGTAGTAGACACTCTCACTCTCTCACACACAATGTAAAATCAAGCAGTGCTTTAAAAGTCTGCACAGCATCCAAGGGTAAGACAGTATTTTCAAATGAATGTAGCAGTGTAATAATGGAAGTACTCTTGGCAAACAAGGCAGTGACTGATCTGTTCATTCATTAATGCCTTGTTGCCAGTGAGGAGGAAAGCTTCCTTGGATAAGGTCTGGAGTGGAATCATCCTCCTCACTCCTAGATCATAAGATCAGTGCCTTCCTTGACATACCCATTGACACCCAGTGCTAAGGTTCCTGTAACACTGGGAATCTGTGAGACCAGTGGCCTGCAAAGTACAGTCCATGGCTCCCCCTGGTGATCAAAAGGCAGATGAAGCCTGTGAAATAGATTTGTAATCCAGCGGCACTAGGACCCAACTTGCCTAAGGATTTTTTGGAGGGCACCTGAAGCAATTCAAAAGTCCTATGAATGGACAAGCCCCGTGCTATTTAAATATCTTAATGTTAACAGCACTCTTGTTGCACCAAGGGACTGGCTGCCTAAGGCAGAGACACATGAGTCAGCTGAATTGAAGAAAATTAATATACAGTATTTTTTTTGTTGTTATAACACAAGAGGGGCACCACAACTGGAATATAAATCCTCAGCAGAGCTCCCGGATATTCCTCCATTACAGCCCCAGCATGGATCAAGGCGGTACACACGGATGCACAGTTGATCTCATGAGCCTGAGCTGATGTCAAAGTGATGGGGGGTTTTTTGTTTGGGTTTTTTTTGTTTGTTTTTTTGGTTGGTTTTTTTTTGTTTTGTTTTGTTCTGGTTTTTTTTTTTTTTTTTTTTTTTGTCCTTTTCAGATAGTCATAGCCAGAAATTGTCCAGGGGTCTCAGTCTCTCAGCTGGGAAGGCAGAGACAAAATCAGTGGGGTTTGGAGCTTTTTTTCCCCCTTTCTTTCCTTTTCTTTATATATCCATCTTCTTGAGACTGCCTAAAAGCACAAATTTTAAAAGAGAACATGAATATCAGTGAAACCACAAAACAAGAAGTTTAATTTAAAAAAAAAATAATTATACTTTATATATTCCCTTATCAGTGAAGGCCATGGTAAAAGATAAGTCCTAAAGCCTGCCCAGAAGTTCTCTCAGGACAGCAACAGAAAAAGTAACAAAAATAACTGGAAAAAGCTGTTTGCACGGACTTTTTGGACTACAATGGATACAAGGATTTTTCAAGGACTCCTGCCTGCAGTGAGCTGGCTGAAGACTTGGGTTTGCTTTGCTTGGATTTTTTTTTTTTTTTTTTTTTTTTTTTACAGTGCTGGCACCACAAGCTCAGGAGAGCCTAGGGATGGTGCGTTTCAGGGACTCAGAGCCTGCCTACGATCTGCAGAGACACCTCTCAGCTGAAGCCAGTGGGCTACTCTCCACTGCCCAGCTTCTCAAAGCTGAATTAGCCAGAAACATTAGGGCCCAGATGACTTTACCATGGAGGGACTGGTGGATAGGCTGTTGTCTGATTCAATAAAGTGTGTATTTGCAGAGCTGTTCCTACTATCCTGTCCCAGGAGAGCTAGCACATTATCTTCCTGCTTCCCTAGAACGCTTTCATAAGAACCACATATGGGAAGTTTGTCAGTGCCCTGATAGCACCTCAGCCAGAGTCACTGAAGTGTCTTTATAGAAAAGGACATGAAGCTGGGTGGTGGTAGCACACACCCTTGACCCCAGCACTTGGGAGGCAGACACAGGCAGATCTCCAGTTGAGGCCAGCCTGGTGTACAGATCGAGTTCCAGGACAGCCAGAGCTGTTACACAGAGAAACTCTGTCTTGAGAAAACAAACAACAACAACAACAAAAGAGCCTGAGTCTAAGTCTCTTAATTTCTTGATTAGTTCCATGCCTATCAAGAAAACAAGGCAAATATCAAACCCACCTGTGTACAGGGACCTGGGCTTCCAGCTAGACTGGCTTTAAGAGCTGCAATAGGTCTGACAGCTAGGCAGAATTCAAGGTTCTGGAAGCCTACCATGTGGAAGGGATATGCCAAAAAGGAAACCAGCAGAAAATAGAACCACTGGTGTTTGAAGAAGGTAAGTGTGTATAGACCCAGTATGTCAAGTCAGAATGTTGCAGTTGTTATTCCAAGTGTCTCTTGTCTTTGTGTTATGGCTCTGTCACAAGCTGGCCTTGGTCTACCCAGGTCGTCTAGAAACCCACCCAGGTCCTTTAGAAGATGCCACACCTCTGCCCTGAGAGCAACACAAGGTTCAGAAACCCTAAGAACTCTGCACCAGGCTTCAACTCTCCTTACCCTTTTCCTCTGGGCATGGTGGTAGCCTTTGTCAGCCAAGGTACCAGATACAGTCTTCACCATCTAGCCACTAGATCTGCTTCACACCTCTCGTGTTTTGCTGCATTAGTTCACCCTAACTGTGAGGGACACCTACCCTGGTCCTAAGGATGTGTGGCCACTGAGCCTTCCATCTGTGGTTTGTCATCTGTTCGTGATTGTTCTCACTTGGTTACAGGCTCTCCCTCTCTGCCAGATAAGTACCGACATGCCCGGGAAATGATGTTGCTGTTGCCTACACATCGGGACCGCCCAAGCAGTGCCATGTATCCAGCAGCCATCCTAGAGAATGGACAGGTAGCAGACCTAGCCCTGACTAACTGTCCTCTGCTACAAGTGTGTTGGCTTGGGCTCCTTCATTGCATTTACTAAACCTTTGCAAAGTCTTGCATGCCTCCCTCATTCTTCTGTAAGAGGGCTGTTGGACTCCTAGTTTGAGGAAGACAGTGAATCTGAGGGCCAGAAATCAAGACAAAGTGCGGGTATGAGGCAAAAGGGTTGGGACTAGGCTTGCTTGGGTATCTATCTAAACCTCTGGCCAGCTTTCTAGACTACTCATTCCCCGTTCCTCTGGCATAAGAAGTTGGCTTTTATAACATCTTGAGAAAGCTGTAGTGAGCATAGGTATGAAGATGTCTGTGTGTCTTGCTAGGGTTGCCCTTCAAACATAGTTCTCTAGACACCCTGCTTGGACCAGCAAGTAACACTTGACCCTGTGCAGTTTGCCCCTGCCTTTTTACTCCAAGCCCATAACTGCCCTAGGCCCTAAGTGTCAGGAGTTTCTCAGTGGCACCTCTCTGACAGCAGAGGTCAGATCTCATGGGAGGAACTGCTCAGAAGAGCAATGGGAACCGCCAGACTCCAGGTTTGGGTGCTGCTTTCTCTCCCCTTAGTGCTTAAGAGTTAAGACCTATCAGCGCGGCCGGGCGGTGGTGGCGCTCGCCTTTAATCCCAGCACTTGGGAGGCAGAGGCAGGCGGATTTCTGAGTTCGAGGCCAGCCTGGTCTACAGAGTGAGTTCCAGGACAGCCAGGGCTACACAGAGAAACCCTGTCTCGAAAAACCAAAAAAAAAAAAAAAAAAAAAAAAAGACCTATCAGTGCTCGGAGGCAGACAGGGTCTTTAAACCTGTCTGTCAGTGGTCTCCCTGGCAGACAGGAAGATGTAACAGTAAAATAATGGAAGGCACCTACGTCCTGCACCTAGGTGATATCTCAAGTATCCGTGGAAGTGCTCGGATCCAAATAAACCTGGACGGTGAAACAGACTTCCAGGGCTGCTGTGGAGCACATCTCAGCATGAGCCCTCTTACTGCTTTGATATCCTGTGAGCTCAGATTGTCCTGCCTCCTGTAATCCATAACACTGCCTCCCATGATGTAGCTGTCTGTTCTCACACTCTGATATTTTTCTCCTTCCCTCAGCCACCAAACTTCCAGCGGGCCCTGTTCCAGCAAGTAGTTGGAGCCTGTAAACCCTGCAGTGACCCCAATCTGTCTATGGCTGAAAAAGGTACTTTCCTCACTCCAGGAACTCTCTCATGTCTGTCCCATCTTGAGTGTCTGACTCTTGTTCCTGAGTTATCAACTGTCCAGTTCTGAGCCACAACCCAATGCCCAGGTCTGTCTACCTAGACATAGTGCTAACCAGTTCCTCAGTTCACTGTTTAGACCACACCTGGCATGGATCCTGTTTGTCTATCTGTGTCTCTCCCTCTCTCCAGTGCCACCCTCATAGAGGCCCAACTGCCATCTGCCTTGAGTTATTCATTGTAACTCAGGCTGCTGTGGGCATCTACTCTTCCTAGGTTCTTCCTAATGGCTTCTTGGATTTAGTGTGCCCAATGGTCCCGTTGGGGCTTCAGAAACTCCTTAGAGCTCAGAATGGACTGTAGCCAATGAAAGCCCCAAAGGAATGGGAAAGGTATACTACACTGAGTTTCCCAAAAGTAAGTTCCACACAGAAAGCTCTGGGTGCTTCAGTGAAGTCCAGTCAGTCCTCAGCCACTCTGGCTACTGGTTCCATCTGTACAACACTGTGCAATTGAGAAACTCCCTAAAACCATAGCTGTTTAGATGCTGACACATTACCTTGTGCTCCTCAAGCTGATATAAGAACCAGCGTCTAACCTCTATGACCTTGAGCTGAAGCCCCAGACACCTGAATTAGTTTAAGCACAGCAGTACCTAAATGGTGACCAGGCTGAGCTTGTCTGCCAACTAGAGCCTGGCCCGTAGTTCTCTCCTCGCCTCCATCTGTTGTGCTTGGTGCAGGTTCACTTCCTAGCAGTCTAGTGTGTTGTCTCTTAGCCCCTCAGCCCCTGTCCCTTCATCCTGTTGTCATTGCACCTGCTTGCCAAGCACTGTCTGCTGTCCCCGCTGTCATTGCTTCCTCTCTTGATTATCATAGAAGATGAAGTCTGTGTCCTTTTTAAGGGGTCAAACACTGGGTCCAAATCCTCAGTTCCTAGTGAGCACTAGTGCCAGATGCTCAGCCACAGAGACCACCGAAGATGCCGTCCTAACCTCAAGGCCACACTTCCTGAGAAAGTGGCTTCTTGGATTCCTGCACCAAAGACCCGAGAACAATGGGCCTTTTTGGCCTATGAGTCCAGAATCCACAATGGGTTTTCTTCACCTAAGATGCAGCTCAATCTCAAAACTATCCAAGAGTCACACGGCTCAGAGCTCAAATGAGTATTGGTGGTCAGACCAGGATGCTACATCAGCTGGACACAGAAGAGCTTCAGGCCTCGAGCCATACTGCAGCAAGGAGCTGGACATGGCCACCCTAGGTGAATGAGGGAAGGACAGGTGTCTCCAAACAAAAGCTGAGCCCAAAGCTACCATATTCAAACCACAAAGTCAGCATATAGTGTCAATAAATTAGACAATTTCCCATTGGTAATACCTAGGCCAGAATAACTCCTGGGTCCCTGTCCCAGGCCCCCTAAGAAACCTACCTCTCGCCTGTAGGGTTTTTCTCTTTGCCAGTCACTCCCAGACAAGTCTGCCCTCTAGCCAGGGACTGGGCACTGGGGACTTGAGGCCAATGCTGTAGATGTATTAATGTTAATACATGACAGGGCACAGTGGTACTGCTCTTCTACTCGGATAAATCATTCCCTTGGCCACTCTACATGGCGAAGGTCCACTGGCCTCACTGCACATTTATGGCTTCTGGCTGACATGGAATGACTCACTCAGATACCATCTTAAATACAGCCTTCCTGTCATTCTTCCCCACAGTGTTCCTGACCTCAAGTTCCTTCGGACCCTTGGGGTAAATTTTTGCAGCTCCCGCAGTTCTTTCAGGAGTTGGGGACACATCTGCGGTCAGATTGTCAGATCCTTTTGGAGAAGCTTCTCAGAATCATCTCTAAGCTGCTGCTTCTGAGATCTGTGGGTTTCATTGTAAATGGCATCCCTTGTTTTGGGGGAAGAAAGAGCTTGGGTGCTCAGAACCAAGAAGCTCCTGCTGTACCCTGGAGAACAGGGAAGAGGGGAGCACAGTTCTTGGGCTCAGGCTTAATGAGGAAGCCATCTGATGCTTAGCAGATTCAGAATTCTTTCTTGCAAGTAACAGCTCAGTGGCTACTCATCAGATTCAGGTGCCCTTCTGTCTGCTATAAGCTATCAATATATCATGGGCTTAAGCAGTTTTTACAACTGAAGTTTTACCTGTGCTGTGCTGCAAGCACATGCTAGTCGCTGAGCAAAGAGAAGGAAAATGATGTCACCCATGGAGTGCCATGGGCCCAGCACTTAGGGCCATACCCTACGCAAACAGCAGACTCCAGTTCTTTCTAGAGATTTCCAGCTCCTATCAGACCTTGGAATTTGCCATTGAATGTCTGGGCCAAGAAAGCCCAAACTTTGGATATCTTGAGCTCCCTCTAGGTACCACTGCCTTAACATAGTGCCCATACCAGACACCTGGACTATGTTGGCTGCCCTTCCAAAAAGCTCCATCAGGGCAAAGCTTCTGAAGAGAAGCTAGCTTCTTCTTGCTAGCATTTGTTCTCTGGAAAGAACCAATTAAACATGTTCCATATTTCTTCTTCTACAGAGTGGCCAAACCCCCAAATCACAAAAAATCCTTTCCACTGTTCCTCTCCTCTCCCCATTTACAAGGATCTGTCACCCACCCAGTTGTAGCCAAGAGCCAGTACTGAGGCACTGGACTGCTTTGTCTGGGGCCTGCTCTATTCTGCATCCCAGGGCTCAGTCCTGCTTTTCACCAGGGCGTGAGCAATGTAAGAGCCTTGATCTAACTAACTCGAGAAGAGCTCTTTGTCCTGTGCTCTTTGTGTCATCTTCTTAGCTGACATGCTCTCCTTCCTGTGACCTAGTTTTTCTTCTGACAGATCCCAAAGACTGCAGGGGTTTACTTTTTATTGCACTTCCTCTTAGTTTGCCTTATCCTAAAATAAACACTTCAGAAATCAGCTTACTCTTGCCATCATAGGCAGCTTCAATCTCTGGCCAGTCATCTCTCTTTGCCTGATTTGGCCAATTTTTCACCTGTAGGCCCTGCCTGACGTGCCACTTGTGTGCTGGCTACACAGAGCACACCTAGAGAAGCTTCAGGCTATAGAGCAGCTTCTCCGAGTGGGAAGTTCAAGAAGTAACCTCCATTCACTCCATCTCTTTCCACCCCTCAGCGGTGCCAGCAGCCCCCAGCAGCTGGAGCCTGGATAGCGGAGCCCAAGAGGCCCAGCCCTTCCTGTCTACCCTCATGGGGCACATCATGGTTCCCCCAGTGCCTCCCCGAAGCCTGTTGCATGGTAAGCGGGTCCCTCAAATAGTTTCTGGTCTCCAACTCCGAGCAAGGGCTAGATCAGTAGCTGTCTAGACCATCTCAGCCAAGGAAAAAAGCATCCACACCACAGAGAGAAGCCTGCTGAATATTGAGGCCAATAAGGTTTCTGAGTTCTACAAGCTAGCCCAGTAAGGCCATCCCAGCTAGGGAGGCTGAAGACAACAAAGTCAACTATGCGGAATACACCACTCACCAGCCTGCCATCAACCAGCCAGCAGACTACAACTTCTACCCGGCACCTGCTGTCTCATGGGCTCTGAAGCACTCAACTTTTCTGGCCTCCTGTGTGAAATTCGAGTATTTTACCCCAGCAACCTGTATTTTACAGACTGTCAGTATAAAGAAAGGTTTTCTGTGGCCTTCAATGCTGAGATGTTCTCAGGAGACTTTTCCACACCTGCCCAGTGCCCAGCAAGGTGGTGCTGCTGTGCCACGTGTGCTGCCATGCCACGCGTGCTGCTCTGCCACGTGTGCAAGGGCCCCAGCTGAGCTCTGGTTCTGTTCCCTTTTCAGGTCATTACTCCCTACACTTTGACGCCTTCCACCACCCTCTGGGTGATAACCCCCCGGCCCTCCCTGCCCGGACGCTGCGCAAGGTAATGTACTGAAGCAACTGTCCCACCGCCTCATCTGCTGTAGAGTCACCCCTGGGGCCTACAAGAGGAACCTGAACCCTCCCCTGCTCCTCTGTCCTGAGAGCCTAAGCTGGCAGAAGCTGGGGGTGGCCAGAGCCACACTAGAGCTGCGGGTGACCCGTGCATCCTGCAACAAATGTGATGAGGAAAGGGAGACCAGAGGGTCTTATGGACAATCCATGGCAACAAAAGTATGTGCGTAGTGAGCACTGAGAAACTTGGGGGCTCTCTGCTAATACCACGGGCTCTCAACGCACTGTAGTCCAGTAGCTAAAGAAATGTCCCTGTGGTGGGTTATAGAGTTTATAAAACTAGTGTCAACTGAAAATGAGAAATATCAGGCTCAAGAGTTTTATAAAAATTTCAAGAAGTAAAATTTAAATCCTGTTAGCTTATTTTTTCTGAAAAATGGGAAAAGATCGAGTTTGTGACCAGTTTTAGCAGCAGAATAGCATTCATCTGATCTGTGGCACACCAGGGTTCCTTCTGCCTGATGACCCAGCCCTTCTGTAACTCAGACCACACCCAACCTGGGACTTAGCCCCAGGTACACCATCAGCCAAGGCAGAGGCATTTATTCACCCTCAGAAATAGTAGTGATTCTGGGGCTCCACTAGCTTGCTTTTGTGGGGGGAGATACTTAGAGGGTCATTGCTGAAGAAACAGACATGAAACTGATGAGACTTTAACATTCATTGATAAGCAGACTCTTGGTCTCCACATGGCAGGCCAGTCCACCTATCTAGAAAGGGGTTCTAACTTACCCACCCTTTCCTTCGCACAGTCTCCTCTCCACCCCATCCCAGCCTCCCCTACAAGCCCCCAATCGGGCCTGGATGGCAGCAACTCCACGCTGTCTGGCAGCGCCAGTAGCGGCGTATCCTCCTTAAGTGAGAGTAACTTTGGGCATTCCTCAGAGGCCCCACCTCGAACAGACACCATGGACTCCATGCCGAGCCAGGCCTGGAATGGCGATGAAGACCTTGAGCCACCCTACCTCCCTGTCCACTACAGCCTCTCTGAGTCTGCTGTCCTTGACTCCATCAAGTCCCAGCCATGCAGGAGCCACTCAGCCCCAGGGTGTGTCATCCCTCAGGACCCCATGGACCCACCTGCGTTGCCACCCAAGCCCTATCACCCCCGCCTGCCAGCCCTAGAGCACGATGAGGGTGTGCTACTGCGGGAGGAGGCTGAGAGGCCAAGGGGCCTGCACCGCAAGGCCTCACTGCCTCCTGGGAGTGTCAAGGAAGAGCAGGCCCGCATGGCCTGGGAGCACGGCCGAGGGGAACAGTGAGGAGCAGAGAGGCAGCTGCACCACCATCGTCCACAAGCAGCTTGCCCAGGCACTCCAGGTCTGAAAAGCAAGTCCCTCCCAGGGAGCTAGCGGTTTGGCACTCAGGAGAAAACCACCAAGAGAAGAGTCTCTGTTGTACTGCCGTGAACTCATGCTTTGCCATGTTCAGAGGCCACAGCAGCATGAAGGGTTGTGGCTTCTTTCATTTTACTTTTTGTTTTCATTTTTCTGGGTTTTTCTTTATGCAGTAGTTGCTTTCTTCCTCCTGCAGTTCCAGACCACATGGAGCTATATGGAAATATTGCACAGACATAATTGCTTTGCAGCACTGCAGAGTCCAGAAGCAGGAGCCCAGGCCCTCCCTCCAGGGTAGAGATCTGAAGAATGGAAATTGCACTAGGGACCTCTTCCTTTGCTGTATGGACAGAAAAATTCTTGATTGTATTCAGGGATTGCAAGGACCACATGGACTACATGTCACAGGTGGACAAAGGGGCCACAAGCCATTTTGCACAATGCTTGTCCACCTGCCCACTCTTCCATCTAGGAGTGTGCAGCTGAGGAGCCGGTCAGGCACATGGCTGGCCTAACTGCATGCCTAGGGCATACTGCCAGGCTTCCATGGGCCAGGCTTGTCTCTTATCCCACTTGGACATTATTCATCACTTTTATTTTGGACCTTTTGCTCCTTTCCACTCAAAACACCTCATGATCTGCAGATGCCTCCCTGGCTCAAATGGACTCGAAAGGGTTATTATTATCTCTTGTCCTGGGGCTGGATGAAATGAAACTAGAAGGGTGTTCACTCCTACAGGGAGTTAAGCCCCTTCCCTTGTATTAGAAAGAGCTGGTATAAGAGTGAGGCTGGAGTGTGGCAGGAGCCAGAAAACCTTTTTGCTTTCACAGGTGGCCCCAAATGCCTGCCATTTAGAGCCTGAATCAGGGATTTTTAGCACTACCTCTGAGCCTTGGGGTTGGCTGCCCAGCCTGGCTTCCAGGCCCTGAGGATGTGTGGTCAGGTTCAGCAAGCTCCTGGGTTGAAAAACACATAAATGAATGAATGACTGAATGGTGGGAGGCAGAGAGCCACACAGGTAAAACTGTTATCTTCCAAGTAGCCAAATACTGAGCCCTCTACTCCAAACCCATAGGGACTGCCCACCACTCAGGGTTCAGGACAGGCAGAAGGGCAGTTTTTCCAAACCTCCCCACTCTGTCAGGCAGGGCACAGTGGTGACTTTATAGGAAATTCTTTCATGTCAGGGCACTGACTTTACTCTTGGTATTATGGTGGGGGTATGGTAATATTTCACCAGGGTGCTTCTAAGTTACTTTTTAAAATAACGTGTCTTGAGGCAATTGTTTCCTTTTATTTGCTTACATTCACATCAGTGATGGCCATAAAACTGCCTTCTCCCTGATGAGCAGGTATGTTGCTCCCCTATTCCCTTTAACTTGTTGGCCTTCTGGCCTGCTGTGGCCAAGTTCTGGCCCCTAGCTGCTCATCCCTTCTCCACAATCCTTTCCAAACAGAAAAACCCATGTCCACGGTGTTTTTCTCTTATAAACAAGTTTAATAGAACTGCCAGCAAATAACCTATGGAAAAAGAAAGAAGGCCCATTTCCGTTCAGGGTATGTTGGGGCCCAGGTACCAACAGTAGGGCTTTCTGACACCCTCAGGATCATTCAGGAAGTAGAGCAGAGACCGTTGAGGATGTAGGCCAGTCCAATAGCTCCAGCTCCAAGGGCACACACCTGAGCCCAAACTCCCTGGTAAGCTTAGCTTCTAACCGTCTGGGTCCACAGGTATGAGGGTCAAGGTGTAGCTTTGAATGTGATTCTTAGGTAAGGCAGCTTTAGGTTTCCAGGCATGTCTGAACCTCAGTCCGCGGAGGCAGCCAGTCATCACATGCAGACATCTCCCTTCTCCACTTGATGGCACAGGAGGTAGGGAGGGGAATGTAGGGTTAAGTTCCTTGGCCTTGCTTTATGCAAGGTGAAATATATTTGTGTTGCTCCTCTCCATTTTCCCTAACTGGATGAAATGGACCTATTCTGAATACTTTTTATTGAAAAATCAGCCAGTGTGAGGGAAATGGGAGGCCAGAGATCAGAATCCTTTGAAAAGATTGTGAAATACTGATTTTCATTCTTTAAAGCGTATTTGTAAATACCTATTTGAATGCTGTGTATTTGTACAGGAATTTGAGCAAAAAATGTATAGAGTGTGTCTAATTGGTAATAAGCCCTATAAATGTGTTTTTAACCTC